>NC_060268.1:161866473-162174438 GCF_021613505.1 Equus quagga
CAAGCAAGGCTACCCGAATGACAAAGTATCTCTTATTCAGAGTTTCAGACTTCAGAAGAAACCCTCAGTTAACTTCATAAGAAGTAGTGCTACACTTTCAAAAATATGCATACATTTTCTCTCTTAAAATAAAACTTCTTTAGAGTAAGGGTTTAGATTCCAGGATCCATATTAAATACTAAACAGTTCTAAAAGATCATTTTGGGAAGTAACTTTCATTTTTAAACTTTATTTTAAATTATTTTAGATTTACAGAAGAGTTTCACTGATGGTACACAAAATTCCTGTATATCATTCACCAACTTCCCCTAATGTCAGCATCTTACATGTAAGCATAGTACACTTATCAAAACCAAGAAATCAACATTGGTATAACACTAATAATTGAACTTCTAACTACTTGCATTTCAAAAGTTTCTGCACTAATGTCCTATTTCTATTTTTAAATCCAATCCAGTTGCACTTAGTAATAATGTCTACATAATCACCTCCAATCTGTGATGATTTCTAAGGCTTTCCTTGTCTTTCATGACCTTAACGCTTCTTAAGAGTAATGGTCAGGTATTTTGTGAAGTGTCTCTCAACGTAGGTTTGGCTGAATAGATCTCATGATCAGGCTGGGGTTATGGATATTTGGAAAAAAAAATACCACAGAAGTGAAGTGCCCCTCTCATTGCATTATATCATTTTTTATATATATATATATGTACAATATGTATTTTTAATATATTTTTATTTTTATATATATAAAATATTGGTATATTTTTGTTGTTTGTATTCTTCCAACTTTGGCCATTTAAAGGTCTTTCTGAGTGGATTCTGTGTCCTTCTGACATGATATCAGCATGATTTATTATTGGCGATGTTGTTAACTTTGATTGCTTGTTTAAGGTGGTATCTGCCCAATTTCTTCTTAGTTTCTTCAGAGATTTTCTTATAATAATACTTTTCCCTCTCCATATTACATTTGGTAGAAGTCAATCACTAAGTCCAGCCTACACTCAAGGGGAGGGGAATTAAGCTCCACTTTCTGAAGAGAAGAATATCAAATAATTTGTGGACATAAGTTAAAGCTACCACAGTAATTAATAAATATTTGATCAGAGATACTTGCAGGCTATACAAATATACTGCTTCTTTATACTTTTGCCCACGAATTTTAGCATTCCTCAGAGGATCTTGCCTGCAGTGGTTATTAATGAGGTGTTCTAATGAGAATTTCCTATTTTCTTCATTTTTCTACATTTATTATTTGGAATTATTATGTAAGGAAGAAATATCCCTTCTCTACCATTATTCATTATTCATTAATTTATTTATATTAATTTGGACGCCATCTATTTATCTTATTCCATGTGTTATAATCCAATACTGCTGTTATTTATTTTGTTCATATTGTTGCAGCTTTGTCATTATGACATGGCTCATCCCTTCTTTTACCCAAAGCCTCTACTGACTGGGACATAGATCATATGAGTGTAGGTTGGCTAATATTTAGTTTTCTTTTATGCTTTCTGAAAGTGAAACAAAACTACACTGATGAAGGAAAGGAGAAGTCACTTATTTCATACATATCTTTAGTCTGGTTGGAAAAGTCAACTGTCAGTCACTTGCCTCTCTAAAATCACTAGACTTTCATTTTACTTTTAATGCTCTTGAACTTACTCCATAAGAAACACAAAACAGCCAAGTAACCTCACCAAATTAAGTGCCTATTTTCTGACACGCAAAGTGGATTGAGTTCTTGGGTTTCATTATATTTAAAATGTCAACAATATTTTGCCTGCTGGTAGCACACATTTTCTTCCTGTTTTTCAATCTTTCTCAAAATACCTTATTTCATATTTTTTGAATCATAGTGGCTGGGGCTCCTAGTTTATGATTTCTACCTCTATAAACTCACAACATTTTGTTCAGTGGTTGTTGCACATATAGGGGTGTCAAGAATTTCTAGAAAAAAATGCAATGAGAGAAACAGTCTTAGAATAATTATTCTGTTGTGTGTGACCATCAGAAGCAGAAATAGTAGGAATTCATTGAGAGAGCTAGCTGAGTTCATCAACAGCATACCAGTTATCCATTCAGTCTGGAAACATAGATAATAATATGACAATTATTAATTTTAACGTTGAAGATGTACTTGATGACATCATGTGCATCTGCCTATGTTTCCATCTTTAGAGGATGCCTTGTATACTCAGTTCATGGGCTCTCTCCTTTCATTTGTGTGGCATAGTCCGTAGTCTACTTATTATTTTTATCTCTCAATCTCTCTCTCTCTCTCTCTCTCTTCCCTCACATACCCTCCCCCATTTTGAGAAACTCTGTATCAGTTATATATATATATATATATATATATATATATATACATACCTATATAGATTTTGTATAAGACAAAGTGTGAGGCCTAAAGACTCCTGGTTTTTGCTTTTGCCTTACACACTGGGGTACTGTGTATTTCATGAATTTGTACTATATGTCTCCATTGTGTAAGCCTGCCAGAAGAATAATTCCCCTTGAAGTAAGTGAAATTTAAGGGGCACATATGGGAAATATAAAGCAATATAGCTAATGGAAGTCCTAGAATTTTAAGAATGTAATTTTATATAATTGCGATATATCCACACATATGTGTATATGCACCCATACACATTACACATATATATGTGAATCTATATGTATGTGCACGTATATGCCTATACACATATATGTATCTACATGTACATATACATATTTTTTTTTAAGATTTCAGAGGTTGTTATGAAAATCCAGGGTGACATGATATGTAAAGTGCTAAACATAGGTCGTTGCATATTGTAAGTGCTCAATAATTGTTAGGTGCTATTAAGATTCATCACATTCCTCTTTATGTCAATCAACCCAACTCTGTCGAGTTTAGGACAAAACTTCCTTCGAAGGGTCCCTAATTGCAACAAAAAACATGCAGGAAAATCATACTGTCTTTTCTAGGTTCTAGGCACAAAAGCAATGCCGAGGAGCTAATAATGGTGGCCCGTGGTACTGTTAACAATATGTGCAAAAAAAAAATAAGGAGAGCTTGACAAAGCGTTCCTTGCTCAA
Organism: Equus quagga; assembly: GCF_021613505.1. Taxonomy (NCBI): domain Eukaryota; kingdom Metazoa; phylum Chordata; class Mammalia; order Perissodactyla; family Equidae; genus Equus; species Equus quagga. The sequence goes on from NC_060268.1 coordinate 161,869,555, forward strand.
AACTGGACTTCACAAAGTATGTGATCCATGATTTCATGATGTTTCCAAACCAGCTTCGTCTTTGGCTTGCTCGAATAGACAATCTGACAGAAAGTGATGCAGCTCATTTGAGGTCACAATGTTTGACGTGGAGAGTCAAGAGTAGTGAGAGTCTCAGCTTAGGCCCGATAATATCTGAATTCTCTTTTCTTTCCTTGCTTCTCAGAACCACAACCCAGCCATATGCACACTCTAAAAAAAGAGGTCGTTCTCTCAAATTCCTCCAGACAGTGTTTCATTCATGTAGGAGATGTACCCTCCTTTATCATGGCTCATTCTAGATCCAGCATTAGCACAACAGAGTGAATAAAGTTTACCTTTCATTCCCACTCTCACTCCTTCCATTGCTTTCTCCCCTCTTCCTGTTTCCCTTAGCTATGCTTCTAAACCTGAGAACTATATGCCCAATGCTGGTGTCATAGGACCCACCACTATGGAGGGATACTTAGACTTCTCCACTCAGTTAGAACCTTCTCTCTCCCCCTCATAAAAGCTAAAGTCTGGGTATATTTTTCCTTTGGATTTTAGGTCTTACATTTAGATCTATAATCAAATTTGAATTAAATTTTGCATATGGTTTAATGAAGGGATCCAACTTTATTCTTTTGCAAAGGTTGATCCAGCTGTCCTAGGATCATTTTTTGAAAAGATTATTCTTTTCCTATTTAATTTTCATGGTAGAAGATGAAATAAATATTTAAAAGGTGATATTTGAACAACTGAGCTTGAACTAGTGCAATTTAATATAGTAAATAAATAAGTTGTGTTAGTTTGCTGGACTGCCATAGCAAAGTGCCACAGACTCGGTGACTTAAACACAGAAATTTATTTCCTTATAGTTCTGGAGGCTAGAAGTCCAAGATCAAGGTGTCAGCACGTTTGATTTCTATAAGGGCTTCTCCACTTGACTTGTAGATAGCCATCTTTTTCTGGTGTTTTCACATGGTCTTGCCTCTGTGTGTGTTGTGTCTATTTCCTAATCTCTTTTTATAAGGACTTCAGTCATAATGGAGTAGGACCCACTCATATAACCTCATTTTACCTTAATTACCTCTTTAAAGACTCTGTCTCCAAATACAGTCACATTCTGAGGGACTGAGGTTAGGACTTCAACATATAAATTTTGGGGGGATGCAGTGTAGGCCCTAACATATGCAAATATACAAAATTTAAAGAATCATATTTCCCCTATCAGAAAGCTTGTCTAAACTCAATAAGCTATAGAAATCAGCATGGTGGACAAACCACAGCCCAGCCCACAAAGGAAGGTTCTTAATCCCTGACCATCTCAGGGTCTGAGCACTACACACCAGTAGTTAAATAGTGTTCGCTATTGTGCACACAGATCCCAGTTCTCAATGGGTGTTCAGCCCCCTAGAGAAGGAGATAACTGATGTGAAGTGGTTCATTGACACTGGGCTTACTATGATCTTAGATTGCCTAAATGGCTTTGGCTCTAAGAATGAGATTATACTGCCTCCCTCTGTTTTCTTTTCCAAACAATTTTCAGTTGATTTACTCTGATCATTTATTTCAGAGTAAGGCAAGACTATAAAAGCAATGGAGAACTCTAAACTGAGAATTTTGTAAGATTGCTACCCAGAAGACATCAGATGGAAGACAGACAGGATGTGAGCCCTGTTTAGAGACAAATGGGGATGGGGATGGGGTGAAGTCAGCAAGACTTATCATGTGCTGAAATCAAAATGATGTTTCTGAGATATTAATGCTGTATCACAAAATAGGCTGGCAAAATATTGGGCCATAGTCTTGCAGATACTTCAGCCTAGGGATCCAAGTGTCAAAAGTATATCTATATCTATGTCCATGTCTATATCTCTGCATCTATCTCCATCTTTATCATCTATATCTTTACTACTGCAGTCTTAATCCCTTCCTTTCTAGGCTAGACTTAGAGGGTACTCAAGCTTCTTTAAGTGAGGAATCAAATATTTTCCTTCTAGATCATTCTTTAGTTTGCAAGTGCTTGATTTTTTTAACAATGAAATAATCTTAACGAAGAGAATCATTTTAGATCACAATTTTATTGTGCAAGCCACAAGCCTAATCTATAGATAGAAACTATTTATATACACAAAAGCCCAAAAAAGTCAGAAAAAGGGAAAGTACAAATAAATAACTAGGAAGCAAAGAAGATGGTAAATTTTAAATCCAATTTTATCAATAACATTAAGTTAAATGTTTTAAACATCTCCATTAAAAGACAAATTATCAGCTTGGTTCAAAAGCAAAACACAGGTGTTTATCATTGAGATGTTAGTCAAAGGGTATAAATTTCTAGTGATAAGATGAATAAGTTATGAGATCTAATATTCAGCATAGTGACTAGTTAACAATACTGTATTATATATTTGAAAGTTCTAAGACAGTAGATCTTAAATGTTCTCACCACACCAAAAACTAAAAATTGTAATTCTGTGACATGATGGAAGTGTTAACTAACTCTGTGGTAGTGATCATTTCACAATATGTATGTGTATCAAATCATCACATTGGACACTTTAAACTTACACACTGTTATATGTCAACTATATCTCAATAAAGCTAGGGGAAAAAATCCACTTCAAATATAAAGACAGAAATGAGATAAAAGTAAAAGGATAATGGCGCTGGTCGGGCGGGATAACAGTTAAGTTTGCGCAGTCTGCTTTGGTGGTCTGGTGTTGGGCGGTTGGGATCCCGGGTGTGGACCTATGCACCATTTATCAAGCCATGCTGTGGCAGCAATCCCACATATAAAATAGAGGAAGATGGGCACAGATATTAGCTCAGGGCCACTCTTCCTCAGCAAAAAGAGGAGGATTGGCAGTGGCTGTTAGCTCAGGGCTAATCTTCCTCAAAATAAATAAATAAATAAAAGGTTGAGAAATGATAATGCCAATTAAAAGAAAGCTGAAGCTGAAGTGGCTATATATATTATAAAATTGATTTCAGAGCAAAGAATATTACCAGGGGTAGAGAGAGCCATTTCATAACAACGTTTATAATGACAATCCATCAAAAAGACAAGTAAACCAAATTGATTATTCTCCTTGAGCAGGTCTCTTCTCTCTCCTACAAACTCTAGCTGCCTTGGCCCCTGACCCTCAGATTTGTCTCCTCAGTTCAAGGAGACCACCCGCTCTCCCTGGGTCCCCCTCACTGTGTCGTGGCATAGATATGCTCTCCAGGGACTAAGCTGTTAACCATAGTTAGCCTTGTCCATTTTCTTATTTTCAGGGATCATGGTTCTCAGTTGCCTGGTGTCCAATGTCTCAAAAACTGTTGTTTTGAGACATTGGACACCAGTTTTTTAGTTACTTTGTGTAGAAAGTTAAATTTGGCCCTGGTTACTCCTTCTTGGCTGGAAGTAGAAGTATTCACACTTGTTTTTTAATTTATTTCATCAATTCTATATAGTCCCTGCCTTTATGAGCTCACAGTTCTGTGGAAACACCACAAAATATTGTATTACAAAATAGTGTAATATAGAGTAAAAATTAGAATGCAAAGGAAAGGTAATTAGTTCATAATGTGGGAAGGGGTGGAGGTAATATTCAAGGTTTTGAGGTCTCGGTATTGATATTTTAGGGAAAGAAGTGTGAGTGAAGCATGCTAAGAAGAAACAGTGTATACACTGGTGCAGTCATTTGGAAGCATGACACTTCAAATGGACATGGAACCAAAGGGCACAAAAGGGAAAGACTAACATATAATGAGAAAGTTGACAGATCATGAAAAGCCTGGTATGTAATTCTAACAAAGGGGTTTAAGCTTTATACTCTGAGATTTAGGAAAACACTGTGGGATTTTAAATAGGGAAGAAATAATATCCAATTTGCATATTAGTAAAATCATACTGGTGACAGTGGGGATATAGCTGATAAGGGACAAGATTGAAGTCAACAGTTTTGTGGATCTTGCAGTAATTCACTTTGAAGAAAACATATTGGGATTTTCTGTGGTTGACAAAGCGTTGGCAGCTTGGGAAATAATATTGAATGCAAACTCAATAACTATTGCTGACAATTAGATGTGAGATTTGAGAAAGGAGAAAATGGAAAAAATATGTATGCTGAGATGGCAAAGGAGATAGTGATGCCATTTACTGGGATGATGAATACTGAAGGAGAAAGTTGTTTGAAGGAGAAGAGGAGGAATTCTGGGCAGGATTTGTTGATTCAAGAAGCTAATGGACTTTCTGCTGAGGATAAACAAGAGATTGTTAAAAATAACAAGTAGAGATGATCTTTCAAGACCCAAACTGACTGTTTTCTCCTAATAGCAGTGGTATATACTTCACAGCAGAGAGGAGGCATGGGGAGTGTGTTACATAAAATTTCGGATGGATCACAGGAGAGCAAGAAGGAGAACAGGGACTCAGTGGAGAGAGGAGAAAGGAGAAATGACAGACAAATGAAGAAATTATATTTTTCACAAACCTTTCTCTGAACTATAGGGTTTTGAAATCTGTGAAATAATTCTTAATGAGTGCTCTGTTCTCACCAGGAGATCTCCTCTAATTGGAATACACTTTCTATAGAACCTTGGATTTCAGATTAATGGGGTTTTATAAAAGAGAGCAATGAACTTGGGGTAGCAGGCACTTCTGTAGTGAGCTGTACCATTGCTCATAATGGCCCCTATGGCCACCAATGATCAGCATAGAGTATGGATGAGAACCTCTGTAATAACATCTGTTCAGCAATCAGATATCACTCAGTGGTTAGCAGTAAAACCCCATAAAAAGTCAAATTAGCTGCCTTAGTGTATGTCACTATTTATGCCACCCTCCCACCTTAAACCTTTTTGGGTCTAAGCTATTTGGAGCAAGGCCCCAAATAACACCAAAACACAGAGTTCTTATGGGGAATCAAGCATGCCCTCATGAGAAACCAGCAGTTCATAAAGTCAAGGGGAATGATCAAAGAAAGTTGCAATTATTATAAGTGGTGGGTAAAGAGTGAAGAGGGGCATGTTTCTTGCTTCTCAGCCGTAGCTGGGACATCAGTTATCTTGTAGCTTTTCCAAAAAGCTTGAAAAGCAGCAAGGACACCTGTATTCAACCTTTAAAATTATGTATTATCTAATTTCAACCTTAAAATAGGGAGCTTCTCCAGAGCAAACAAGTTATAACAGTTATATCCATCCTTTTTAGCCTCCTTAGGTGGTTGGTGAGCTGGGAGCGGGATGGGGAGGGAATATTGCTTATAAACTGCGCCATAGCCAAAAGGTATAAAGGAGAGAAAAACATAAACAACTTCTTTCTTCCTTCCTTTTTTCGTCTTTCTTTCCTTCCATCCTTTTCTCCTTCCTCCCTTCCTCTGTCATCTCTCTTTCTTTCTTTCTCTGTTTGCTGAAATAAAAATACCATCCCAGAGGAACTGAAACACAGTTCTGCATGCTTCTAAGTGGTGGACTATAAGTCCTTCTCTGAATTTCCTTATAGTGAGTATAATGAGAAAAATTGGTGAGCTTTGTAATTCCCAATAACATAATGTACTGTGCTTATAAATTTCAGTCCATCTAGAAGCAATGAGCTGCAGTGAGGGCAAAAAGAGTGAAACATTTCACAAGCATCCTGATGTCTGCATGACAAAAGAGAAGGAGAGGGGGAGACAAGTGAGAAAATGTAGCAATAGACAAGTCTGTTCAACATAAAATTAAGAGGGAAGGGGCAGTTGATTCTGAGGAAGCACTTTCGGCCAACCAGGACACATGCATCAATGTCAGCTAACATCACAGCCTCCCAAATAGTACTTCTGAAGGACAGTTACATGAGAATAGTATAGAAAGAACAGCTGAAAACCTACCAGCCTCTTTAGCTACACAAAGATTGGTGATAAATGCATGATAAATATGTGTTATACACAGAGATTAATAAATACCTCAAGTATGGAGCAGAGAAAACTAATGGCCAAATACATTAGGCACAGTTCTATCCATCAAGGGTAATAATTTGTTAACAATGTGATGCTCTATCCTAATTAAGTCCTTAGCTGCCATTAAAATGTTTTCCTTTGCTCAATTCTAACTTCATATATTTTGTTAGTTTGCACTAGAATGTCCCTTAAGTTCTGTTTCTACAATTAACTCCCAGCATGTGAAAAATGAATTATCTTTCACAATAGAAGTATAAGCAGACCCCTACTTCATTAATTTGGTGAATGTTCCTAATTCATCTATTTACTGAATGTTCCTGACTATAAGTACTAGACACAGTTTCATCTTAAGCTTCAATATTTTGTGACATCAAAATATGGAAGAGGTGGATTATCTGTCATTGAATAAAAGTTGTTGAAAGTTATTCAAATTGTGCTATTATAGAGTGCAAAAGCAAAGTCTATCTAATGAAAAACAGCTTGCATGTCTTCTATACCTTCCTTAAGTAAATGCTAAACTAGCCTTTTTAGCTCTCCCGGGAATTTATATCTTCAAGCACAATTTGTTGTCTTTTCTATATATCTTCATAATAAAGAGTTCAACAGTATTGTTGGCTGCTTTTCTTGGAAATCTAATCAGGATATTCATTTTTTCCTATATGGTTACTACTTCCTCAGCTTGCTTTCTGGAATGCATTTTAAGGGAGAGTAGAAGAGCAAATCTCTTTAGTTGAGTGTTAGCAGTAGTGAAAATTCAGGGGGTCACTGAGATATTGATAAGCAAAGGGCCTCCTTCCTGAAGACCTTGTAGACTGGTCCTTCCCCAGTCTTTCCCCTGTCACTGTTGCACATCTTGTGTGAGTGAAGTGTCTCATCTGCCTTCATTCCTCAGGGAAATATTGTCTGAGTGTAGTGCTGATCAGTGGATTCTGACTCTCATGCATGCACAAGGAGCCAGTGTCAACACACAGTGAGATTGTATTGAGCTGTACCCCCTCCTTCATTGATTCCATCATCAACAGGACCCCCCACTGACTATTCACAAAAATATATCAAAATATTCCTGGAAGACAGAAATCCCAGAGAGAGACCTACTCTCTTTCCTGTCTATAGAAAGTTTCAATGTATACACAAAGCATGTCTGTTTATATTTATATTTCCTGGCATTCTCATTTCATAAGTGAATGTTACAGAAAGCAAAAGGCAAAAAAAATTGAAGATGGACCGTTGTTTATGACATTTCTTCTCCCTTTATCCTGGCAGCATAGAATTCATCAAACAGGAGCTCTAGGTTGTAACTCAGCTTCCTTGCTTCTATCTTCTTCATGAATATTTCAGTATTTACACTTCTGTTCAATGCACCAGGATGGATAACTCTATCCCTTGATAGATAGCAACCTAGGCTTCTCTGTTGTTGACATGTTTATTCTCCCTTCTAATTTTCCATTATATCTAAAGTTCATTTCACTGCTCCTAGCCTTATAGTATGCTCATTTTTGAAATATCCATCTTCTAAGATCATAGTTTCAGGGTCGTAGCATTTACCCAGAGGAATTATTTGATTCGTGAAAACAGTGTGGGGTTTCAAATGTGCAGCCTGCTCAAATTAGTCAACTTCAACTTTGCTTTCTCTCATGTAGGACCCTTCTGTGAGTTCACCACGACCTGAGAAAGAACTCAGACAAGGTGTACCAGACAATGTTTGGAACTACGAAGAAAGAAGAGAGAGAGAGAAAGATGAAGGAAATGAGAGAAGCTCACCTGATGAAAAGAAATGCCTCTAGGATACTCGCAGCTCATCATTTTGCCAAGCTGTGATTACATTTTTACCACAATTCACCTGTTAAGACAGCAAGATGCAAACCTAAAAAATAAATTCGAGCACATATCACACAGGATTTGAAATCTAACTCTGTGAACACCGGAGCAAAAGACAATGAAGTGTACCGACAGAAATCTAAAGATAAATGAAAGATAAAGATAATAATAACAATGACAATATATTCTTTAGATAACCTATGCCTTGAAGAACATGAGGAACCATTGAAAGAAAGAGTTTCAATAGATGTAAGACTGGAGGAAATGCCTAGAGAGATGGCCCTCGTGGGCAGTGGTGCCATCATCAATAAGCAAAACCAGTGAGCTATTCATAGTGTTTATATTTGTGTGAGAGTTATATTTATCTTTTATATTTTCCTTTGCCAATGGTGTGAGATGATAGACAGGTACACAAAGACAGAAACAAGAGACAGAGAAAGGCACAATAGGCAAAGGAGAAGAGGCAAGAAGCTAGGCACAGATGCATTCATATTGACCAAGACTCCCTCAGCTCGACTGCATTTTGGACAGGATTCTTTCTGCCTCTAGACTCTTGATTTTCCATCTCTTAGAGCGTTTCCTTTTGAAACTTGTAATTAAAAATCCTTTTTCTGCCTCTTTGAGATGTAAATGTTTTTAAAAGTCTCTTGCAAGTTTTACAACCTAAGAAGGTCTTTTTCAAGGACCCGGGAGCCATCCCTTTGCAATGTTCTCATCAAGGAAGATAGTGCCCCCATCTCCCAGTCTTTGTGGGAAGGTAGGAGCCTAACTTCCCCTGGGGGTGCCTCGCTCCAAGTTGTAAAACTATCTCCTGCCATGAACATATAAGAAAGTTTACTTTTCCTTTTGGTAAAGACAACTAGCAAACACAGATGGCCTATGATCTTTTCCTCACCCTAGCTCTTAAAACCCCGCTGTTTTTTTGTTTGTTTCAGGGGAGTTGTGTTCAGATTCAGTTCTAGCCTCTTTTCCCTATTGCAATAGCCTTCAGTAAAATCTTCCTTGCTTGTTTGATATTGTCCAGTGCAATTTTTGCTTTGACATGTACGATAAAGATACTCCTATGCACCTTTCTTCTTTCTATTTTTATCTTGATGCAATGGAGAATGCAAGAATTGTGAATAAATATAGAACTGGTGGGAATCCCTGCTGTGTAATCCACCAGCTGTGTATCCTTAGGCAATTTAGTTAATGTCTGTGATACTTCCCCTCTTAATTTATAAAATGAACTATCATGCAGTGTCATTATAAAAATAAATGTAAAATTCCTGGCACAAAACAATCAGTAAACAGATCCTGGTCTCTCTCCATTCTGCAATGTGTTCTGTGCCTTAAGGCTCATGTTCTAAATATAATTTTTCATCAGTACCTTTTGGTGTTGGTGATGTCAGTGAGGTATATGTTGACAATGGAGATTTATTGAAAGAAAATATATACATTCCTCATGAGAAATTGCCTTTCCTGGAATTAGATAAATGTAGTGTTAAGACGGACTGTTTGGAGTGGGCATTGTTTTATTATCTGAATACTGAATACATCTGAATCATGTAGAAGTCACAACCTTGTGGCCAACAACAAAACTGATCCAAATAAAATTGTACTTCTGTCTGATATGTTGTTTATGCTCCATTTTACTTTGCTTACAGATACAAATGTTCATAAATACTTTGCTCACAGGACATGCACACATACACACATATACATACACATATACACGTATGCATATATACATATACACACAGATGTGTATATATATATATATATATATATATATATATATATACGTGATATGAAAACCAAAATAAATTAGTTGGTTATGAAAATGGCCCCATAGCTAGCATGCTGCTTTTGTATAAGTGACTAAGTCCCAATCTGACAGGTGTAATGCAGCTGCCCAGTTTTACTCAGTAGGACATGGAGAAACAGTTAAACTATAATATCACCTCTATGTGGCCTTATATTTTTATTTATCGCAGATTGTTTTCCTAAGTAAATTTCATTATAGCTCTTGTGAAGGAAACCACTCTTTCTAGAACACCGGTGACATGGTATTTGACTAGGAAAATGTTGGGGATCTGGTGGAGCGAGCCTGGTTGTTACATTCTTGTACAGGAATTGAGATCAGTTCAACATTCCTGTGTTGAAAATTTACATCGTGCTAAAAGCTGAAATCCTTCTCTGAGTTGCTAGCATTTTCTATGCCTATAGTCACTATATAGTTGTTCACCTGTCTGAAGCCCCGATTCTATTCCCAGGTATGTACTCAGAGGCCGAGCTATCTTTGGAAACAGGAGAGGTTCTGTGTCTGACTCCTTGTTAGGAGAGGTTTGTAGCATCAGCTGGAGATTTTCTGAGAGCCCTGGAAACATGTAGCTCCATGATTATCCCTGGCTGTGATTTACCTGGGAGCTGGGTTGTGAGCTGCAACCACCATGTCCACAGAATAACTGGGCTCGGAGAGCAGCTGACTGTGTCATACTTTATGGCCTTAACAGCACCTTGAAGGAAGCAAGATGTGCCTGAAGATAAAGGAGAAAACCCCTAGTGTGTCTGATGTTAATGATATTTATCTACCCCAATAATCATTCTGGTTTGTAAAACTTTCTTATTGTACTGCCTGAAGATTAACTATTTTTAAAAAGAGCTACTGAGGGGTCAGCCCCATGGCCAAGTGGTTAAGTTCGTGTGCTCTGCTTCGGTGGCCTAGGGTTTCACCAGTTCGGATCCAGCACCACTCATCAAGCCATGCTGAGGTAGTGTCCCACATAACAGAACTAGAAGGATCTACAACTACAATATAAAAGTATGTACTGGGGGGCTTTGGGGAGAAGGATAAAAAAAAAAAGATTGGCAACAGATGTTAGCTCAGGGCCAATCTTTAAAAAGAAATAAATAAATAAAATAAAATTTTAAAAAAGAGCTACTGAAACATTCATCCCCTTTATTTTTTGTATTGTCATTTTCCTGGGGCTTAATTTTGGTTGGAGTCCCAAGAGCCAGATTGTATATTTACATGTGACTAAATTTGTAATGAGGCTCTCATTAACTGTGCCCACACGAAGATGTTGGGATAGCATGGTAGATATCGCCCCCCGTAAATTACTCCTATCCCCTTTCAAGGTATTTAACTAATGTAATTAACTAGTGACAGATCCGATTTTCCTCTAGTAGAGAAGTAAAGTTATACAGCTCAATAACAATGGGCTGAATAAGTGTCCATTGCAATCGCAGAGGGAAACTCTCTCATTAAAACTAAAAACTTAAGTTGCAAGATGCCACCCAAGGCATCCTGTGATACTTCTTGATAGTTTTTCGTACTTCATGTCCTCTTCTTTCTCTTTCCTTTTCTCTCCTCTTTCCCCCACCTCCTCCTTCTACCTCTCCACCATACTGATAAAATGTAACTGTGCACCATATACTAGATGCAGCATATACTAGGTTAAGCTCTTCACTGGCATTATTTACTTCTCAGAAAAATTCCTATAAAGTAGGCACTCTCACTAGAGCCATTATAAAAATGACACTTAAAGAGTTCTACAACTCGCAGAAAGCTAAAAAGTTTGCAAATGACAGAGATTGAATTGTCTTTCTAAATCTAGAGCCTGGGTCTTTAACCATTATGCTGTGCCACCTCTCATCTGAAAGCATGTCTGAACTCTTTGATGCAGAGGTCTTGGTACATGCTGAAGTGATTAATTAGCTTTGTCTTTTGTCCTTGAATGTAGCAGCACTAATGTATAAAGAGTAAGACTGGCTTATTAATGCACAGAAGAAATTTTCTTAACCAAAAGTAACAAATCAGTGTCAACATTGAAAGGAAAATCCAAGGAACTAATAGCTAATTTGTTTTAAGAAATAGATAAAAGAAAGAAAAGTAATTGTTTTTAGAAGGCTTGATGAGAAATGGGGAAGTGGTAAGCAAGAGACTGATGCCCTTGCTATTACCATTATTAATAATTTTTTAGTGCTTTCTAATTTTTTTTTGTGAGAAAGATTGGCCCTAAGTTAACATCTGTTGCCAATATTCCTCTTTTTTTTTTCTCCCCAAAGCCCCAGTACGTAGTGTATATCCTAGTTGTAGGTCATTCTAGTTCTTCTATGTGGGATGCTGCCACAGCATGGCCTGATGAACAGTGCATAGGTCCACACCCAGGATGTGAACTGGCGAACCCTGGGCTGCCAAAGCAGAGTGCGTGAACTTAACCACTCGACCACAGGGCTGGCCCCCTTTAGTACATTTTTAAATTGCTAATTACATAAAGTATTTTTTGGAAAAAAAGACCCAAATACCAAGGAATTACAAATCAGCTATGGGGAACTGGAACTTCTGCTTCCAACCTTGATTCTGTAGCTGGAACTTACCCTCCTGAAGTTAACAATGAGAAAGCAGAAGAAAATATCTGAAATAATTGTTTTCAGATATTGGCCAACAGGCAGTGCAAAGCCATCATCTCTGATAGAAGGGAAACTTATAATGTCAGTCCTATGATTGCCTTGGAGAGAGAGATTTTGCAGATCACAACTGGAAGGGTCAAGGGGGTAACCCAATAGAAGTTGGCAGGTTTGCTGAGTTGAACTCTACAACAGAGTTTAGAATTCAAGGCAGCTGAGGCAAGTAGCATTTGAGAAGCTGAGTGCTAGAGAGATTTCTTCCTAGAAAAAGAATATCGGAAACCTATATTCAAGTCTCTTTGAGATTTGGATTAAATACTAAGAAACTTATTTGAAAATCCATAATACTGGGCAAAGAATTATCAAATGATGGCAAGCTAAACAATTCCTGCAATTCACACAGGGCTGAGAGGCTTTCAAGATCCGACCAGCAGAGCGAGGAGTCATTGTTAAACAACTAGCACATTTTGTGGCAACCCAAGAGGGGTCTGTAGCATCAAACAAGCACAGAAGAAAAGACTACTCTAAATTTATTCCCAAAAAACTTAAAAATTAGTCTTGAAAGGATTAAGTTGTTCTACAGGTAACTTAATTGCCTTCTAGATCAAAGTCCAATAATAGGCAAACATAGGTAGAAGATAAAATCAAGCACAAAGCTTCAGAAAACTCACAATTGTACAATAACCAATCAAAAATGACTAGATATGAGAGGAAATAAGAAAGTTCCCTTGACAAGGAGAAAAATCAACCATTAGGAACATACTTCAAAGGAGAGAGATGATGAGATATGCAGAGAAGGGCTTTATTGTATCTATTATAATTATACTCAAGGAAAGAGAAGACACAAATAGAATGCAGAAGAAAAAGGATGATTTTAAAAGTAACCTAATAGAATTTCCAAAAATGAAAGATATCATATCTTAAAATAAAAATAAAAATCATTGACACATCAGCAGATTAGACACAGCAGAAAAAGAGAGCAATAAACTTGACTTTATAGTTATAGAAACTATCCAACTTGAAGCAATCAGGAAAAATAAATAAGGATTAAAAGCAACCAAGGAATCCATGACAATAGCAGATTTTATACATATGTATAATCGGAGTCCAAGAAGGAGAGGAGAAATGAGGGTAGGCAGACAGACAAAAAAAAAGAAAGAGAAAGATAAAAAAAAGGCCAACAGTCTTCAAATTTAATGAAACAACCATTAATCTACATAACCAAGAAACTAAAATAACTTGAATCAAGGGGCTGGCCTGGTGGCTTAGCGGTTAAGTTTGCAGGTTCTGCTTCGGTGGCTCGGGTTTGGTGCTTTGCATCCCAGGTGCGGACACAGGCACCGGTCGTCAGGCCATGCTGTGGCAGGCATCCCACATATAAAATAGAGGAAGATGGGAACAGATGTTAGCTCAGGGCCAATATTCCTGAGCAAAAACAGGAGGATTGGTGGCAGATATTAGCTCAGGGCTAATCGTCCTCAAAAAAAAAAAAAAAAAAGAAAAGAAAAGAAAATTTAAAAAATTAAAATAACTTGAATCAAGAAAATCACCAAAAAAGAGAGAATGTCCTAATAAGATTGAAAAAATAGATAAAAATGAAAACTTAAAAGACTGAGGGCGGAATAAAAATAGGGACATTTACAGACGAATGAAAATAGAAATTACATCTGGGTGAAACCAGTGAGAATGCAGACTGAGAACCTCTGAAAATCCTTTCTTCCCTCAAGTAACAAGAAAAGTGGGAAAAACTGTGAAAATAATTTTTTTTAGAATTCTGGAAATTAAACAAAGGCTTATACAATCTGACAAGCATTTATTAGAGAGAAATAGCGGAACTTTGGTAATAATAGCAACCTTTATTGCCTTTACCTTGCCTAGTCCCATCTCCCTCCTTCCAGCTCTGTGGTAGCCTTGAAAATGAACAGCCCCACAATCACAGTGAAAACCAAGAGCTCAGCAGCCCTGGAAGGGGCAGAGCAGGGTGGGAGCTCCTCCAAAGCCCCCTTCCCAAAGAACTGTTATCTGATCTGTCTGGAAATCCCCTATTAAATCCCACTCACTTGTCTTTATTTGACCCGACTGAGAATTCACATCACACTATGTGAACACACTTTCCCCCAGGGTATTTGTAAAAAATAACATTGTCAGTTGTTTAATATCACAGCTGCCTGAGGTGTAGGTAAGAACTGGGGCACAAAATGAGCTCTCATCAAAAAATAAAAATAAAATAATTATCACAAAGGGAAATGCTAGTGAAACAGATGAACAGATGTTCACAGGGGCTTTGGAAATCTCTGGTATATTCTTGGGAGTGCAGAAGGCCATACACATACATGGGGCTGTTCTCCTGTGTGCCAGCACTGTGAGTATGTACAGGAAAAGACCTGAGAAGGTTCTACTCTCTCACCTCTGGCTCATCTTGAGATTCTGTGCAGTTGAGAAGTTAAAGCCAAGGCAGAGTTGTAAACTTCTTGCCTAAGCCTTGAAGGCATGAACCAAGACACATAAAGAACCCTTTGGCAAAGATTAGCTGGGTTATTGCAGTCTTTAATACTCAATTTCCCATAATGCATAGAAGAACTAGAGAGAAGATCAACAAGGAAAAAGAAGACTAGCACCACACTGAAGACCAACTAGAGCTATGAGATGTCTATAGGACAGTCTACCCAACAATAGCAGACTTCTTTAGGATAAACCATATGTTAGGCCATAAAACAAATCTCACTAAAAGGACTGAAATCATACAAACTATGTTCTCCAACTGCAATGTAATAAAATTGAGAATCAATAACAAAAGGAAATTTGGGAAATACACAAATATGTGGAACTCAAACAACACATTTCTAAGTAACCAATGACTCAAAAAATAAATCAGGAGGAAAATCAGAAAATATTTTGAGATAAATGAAAATGAAGGTACAATATACCAAAACTTATTAGATGCAACAAAAACGGTGTTTACGGGGGCATTTATAACTGTAAATGCACACATTAAAAAATAAGAAAGTACTCACAATCAATAACCTTACCTTGTACCTTAAGAAACCATTAAAAGAAGTGCATACTAAACCTGAAGTGTGTGAAAGAGAGGCAATAATAAAGTTAGAGTGGAAGTAAATAAAATAGAAAGTAGTAAAACATACAGAAAATTAGTGAAACCAAAAGTTTGCTCTTTGAAAAGATCAACAAAATTGATAAACCCTTAGCTAGATGGAGGAAGAAAAAAAGAGAGAAGACTCAAACTACTAAAATCATAAACGAAAGAGAAAACATTGCTACCAATTTTACAGAAATATAAGGTAATATTGTCAACAAGTGGATGCTAGCAAATTAGATAAACTAGGTAAAAATGAAAAAAATTCCCAGAAAGACAGAATATACTCAAATCACAAGACACATATACCATAATGTACAAAATTTTGTTAAAAGAAATTAAAGATGTAAATAAATGGAAAAATCTCATATGTTCATGGATTAGAAGACAATATTGTTAAGATGGTAATATTCCTCAAATTTATCTACAGATTCAATGTGATCCTTATCAAAATCCCAGGGTTTTCCTCCCCAGAAATTAACAAGATGATCTTAAAATTTATCTGGAAATGCAAGGGACAAAGAATAGCCAACATAATCTTGAAGCAGAAGAATGAATTTATAGGACTTATACTTCCTGATTTCAAAATTTAGTATAAATCTATAATAATCAAAACTGTATCATACTAGCATAGGAGATAACATAGATATCTGAATACATAGAGAGATACAGAATTGAGAGTGCAGAAATAAATCCTTACATTTTGTCAATTGATTTTTGACAAGAGTACCAAGAAAACTCAATAGTCCTTCCAACACATGGTGTTGGGAAAATCGAATACTCACAAACAAAAGAGTAATATTTGACTTCTGCCTCACCCCATATAAAAATTTACTCAAAATTTATCAAAATCCTAAGTAAAAGATCTAAAACTATAAAACTTTTAGACAAAAATATAGGCATAAATTTTAGTGATTGTACTAGGCGACAATTTCTTAGCTGTGCCACCAAAAGCACAACCAACAAAAGAAAAAAATGATAAACTGGACTTTATCAAAATCAAAACACTTTATGCTTTAAAGGACACTATCAAGACAGTGAAAAGACAACACATGGAATGGATGGAAATATTTACAAATCATACATATGACAAGGGGTAAGCATCCAGAACATGCAAAGAACTCTTACAACTTAACAATAAAAATGGGCAAAAGTTTGAATAGACATTTCTTCAAAGAAGATACACCAATGACGATCAAGCATATGAAAAGATGTTCAATATTGTTATTCATAAATGGGAAGCAAATCAAAACCACAACGAGATACCACTACACACCCATGACTATGACTATAATCAAAAAATTTACAATAACAGGTAAGGATTTTGAGAAATTGGAACAATCATTCCTTGTTGATCAGAATATAAAATGGTGAAGCTACTTTGGAAAAACAGTTTGGCAGTTTCTCAAAGTTAAATATAGAGTGACCATAAGATCCAATAATTCCCCTCCTAGGTATATAACCCAAAAGAAATTAAAACATACGCCAACACAAAAATTTGTACATGAACGTTCATCACAGTATTATTCATAATAGCTAAAAGCTTGAAATATTACAAATATCCATCCGTTTATTAACTGGGAACCAAAGCGATATAATCATACAATGGAATGTTATTTAGCCATAAGAAGGAATGATATGCTGATTCATGCTTCAACATGGATGAACCTTGAAAACGTCATACTTACTGAAAGAAGCCATACACAGAAAGGAACATAGGGTATGATTCCATTTACGTGAAATTCCAGAGTAGGCAAATCCATAGAGACACAAAGTAGAATAGTGGTTGCCAGGAGCTGGCAGGAGGGGAATGGAAAGTGACTGATAGTGGATATAGAGTTTCTTTTTCAGAACATTTTTATTATGAGGGAAATTTTCTGTATGTTGGCTTGTTTGGAGGTACAATAGGTTCTCATTCTTTGGACAGTTACATAGGGAAAAGGTACTTCTTTCAAGTTATACGGCTATTATACATTTTGGTAAATGACCTATCCTGGTCAATACAGCCTGCATCTCTGCTGGAACTCTTAGATTGCCCAGACACTGTGCATAAAGTGTACATAGATTGATCAGTCATAAGTAAATGTGTACTAAATATTATGTGTTATTTTAATTAAGTACACTTAATCTTATTTTTACCGGTTTTATCCTAGTCATGATTTGAATTTATTCATAATTTCCAGACCAGCCTAACTCCCCAATTAATTGAGACTGGACTGACTTTGTATAATAACAATTACTTAAGTGAGTTACTCTATCTCTGCAACGGTATCATCTCCACCCACTCAAACCTGACTAATGCTTTTTGCTAAGCTCAAATTAAGCCTTCTCTAAAAGAAAAAAAAACAAAAAACAAAAAAACAACTCTCCATATTCTCTAAAACACAGATTTCTTTGTCTCCATTAAAACTCACAGCACTGAGAGTCTGCATGTAATCTTTTACATGCTCGGCATTTATTTCCATCACATTTAGACACCTCGTCTACTGTTTCCAAGGAACAATAGATGTGACTAAGGCATAGTCGCCTGCATTCAAATAGATTACAGTCCAAGTTAGAAACAGACCTCTAACCTTAAAGTTACGATTCAAGTTAATAAGTGCCATGGATAGCGCTACACAATTGTGATGGCTAAGTTTCTGTGTCAACTTAGCGAAGCCATGATGCTCAGTTATTTGATCCAACACCAGACTAGATGTTGCTGTGAAGATATGTTTTATATGTGAGTAACATTTAAATCAGTAGACTTTGAATAAAGCCGATTACCCTCCATAATGTGAATGGATCTTGTCCAATCAGTTGAGGGCCCTAAAAGAAAAGACTGAGATCCCCCAAGGAAAGATTCTCCTCCCGACCACCTTTGGGCTCAAGACCGCAACATCGACTCTTGTTGGAATTTCTAGCCTGCTGGAATTCCTAGTCTGGTGTAGGGGAGGAAGGCATTTCCTCTCCCACTTTGGCTCCTTCTGGCTGGACAAGGAATTAAATTCACATGAGACAGAATAACAGGAGAAAATGAAACAAAGCTTTATAACATGTATAATGGGAGAGGCTCAGGAAAACTGAGCAACTCTGCTAACTGGCTGAGGCTACCTGTTCAAGTATCTTCAGCTGCAGACAAGGAAGACATTTAGGGTAGTGATTTCAGTCTTCAAAGGGGAGGAAGGCAACCCATGTGGAAATGGGAAAGCAAATGTTTGGTAAATAGAACTTTGATAAGAGTGGGCTTAGCAAGGATCCTCCCAGTCTACCAAAATCCAAAGTTATCTATAGTGATGGCCTGTCTTGGGGACAGGCCTTTATTTTAAATTTCTTTTAGGCAGTTAGCAGGGAAAAGTCGAATGTTCTTGCTCAGTCTGAGGCTTTATTGTCTTCAGCTTGAAATAATCCACATACCAGAGTGGTGCATCTTGGGGCGGCCTGCCCTCAACCCCATCACTGTCCTAAGGAATTCAGAGTTGCCAGCCCACACAATTGAGCAAGTGAACCAATTTCTTACCACACACACACACATGCACACAGATACAGACATATGCACACACATCCTATTGGTTCCATTCTGTCCTGAGGCATTAGTGAAAGCTTCACAAAGAAAATAAAAATTGGGTCAGGGCACAATTACTATTACAGGTACTTAGGTTCTTATTCTGTGCCAGCACTATTCTAAGTTCTGTGAGTATGTTATTTAATTTAATCCTTATAACTATCCTGTGAACTATAAAACACAATTTGTAGAGGATAAAACTAAGGAAACTAGGGCATAAAAATTAACATAATTTACTCAAGATCATGTGGCTGAGTGGTGGAGTAGAGATTCAAATTCAGGCTTTCTTATTCCCAAGACTTGAGCATTGGCTCTCAACACCCCGTTTTGAAGGACAAAATGTTACTTACCAAGTGCGGCAGAAAAGGATGGTTCTGGTGAACAGAAAGAGTACTGAGAATGAAAAGCCTAGGTCATACTGATAGCATAGGGAGGAGTTCTATGAGTCTAGAATGAATGACAAGGGGAATATATGAGGGCGTGGAGAGTGGTAGTGGTTGTGGGTGATATAAAATGTTGGAACCAGAATTCAAATGATATTCAATGCTATGATGAATAATTTAGATCAGATTTGATAACGAATAGGAAAGCTTTGGTGTATTTTTAAGCTGGATGTATAACATTATGTAATAACTAATATTTATTGAGCCAGGAGCCACACTTTATTCTAAGGGACTTAAATTTACACCCGTTGTAGCTGCATAACAACCCTGCGTGGTAGTTCCTTTTTGAACCTCCATTTCATGCAAGAAGAAAGCAAGATCCTGAAAAGACAGACAGCTTGATCAATGCCATACTTGAAGAGCAACAGAGCCAAGATTCGAACTAGGGCAGTCCAACTATAGAGCTATAACAATGCTTCCCATGACTGAGCAAAGCAAAGTAACTCTGGCCACAGAGCTCACGGGACAATATTAAGATCAGAGATATGGGAAAGCTAAGGTCATAATCTGGATAAGAGAAAAGGAAGATCTAAACAACTGTTCTGAGGATGGAAAGAAATACTCAATAGGAGGCAGGAACTGTCTTCAATTGTATTTTCCACCTGCTGGTCACATAAACTTTGGTTGATTGATTGATTGGCTTCATAAATCACAAGCTGCCAACCTCCAGTGAGATTGTTCTCTTCATCATTAAATCTATTGCTAAAGAATTTCTGTTTTTAGTAAGGGCATTCTCTCTTAGTTCCATATTCAGTTACCCTGCCAAGTATCTCCTCTATAGATAAAATGGATTCTTCTATTCCAGAGCTGACAAGCTAAATTATATTCTCTATAAAAATGCTTACAAGTTGTGCAGCAATTTAGGCTGAAGAATTTACCCAACTAAGCTCATCCCCGCTACACACAAAATATAATGTCCTGGACTTTTCCCAAGCCTTGGGGAGGGCTTTCTCTGTTTATAGAGACCTTAGAGCATGACCAGACATGTCCGGGCATAGCTATTCCTGCTATGGGTGTTCTATTTGCATTATGACTTCACTTGGTGCTGCAATATAATGTGTACACACCAATTTTCAACTTCTCTAAGAACATTATTTAGTCCCCAAGCTTAGCGTAACTGTCAAAAACATTCATGATTTCAGGAACCAAGTTACAGTTTCCTGGGGGGATTTTTCCCTCCTTGACAGCCCTCATAACCTAATCATCTCTCACAGGCCCCCACATCCTAATATCATCATCCTGATGGGTTAAGATTTCAAAATATATATTTGGGTGGGGGTGGGGCGGTGGCACAAACATTCAGGCCGTAGTATGTGCTAAAGAATATGTTAATATTTTTTTTTACTTTCAAGCACCATAAAAGTAAACTAAGAACAATGTTTTGGTTGAGTCTTAGAAATAACAGAACTATCCATGTGTTCAAGATGATCTCTCTGTCTCTCTCTTTCTCTCTCACACACACACACAAACACACATACACACACACACATCCCCATTTCCCTCTGTGTGTCAGACTTATTCTCCTCTCTCAGAGCAGCTTTCTTCTACACATGGCCAAATACACGATTGGTGAGAGCTTCCACATTTCACATCTTACAGATGTAAATGGAAAAATTGACCTAATCATCTCCCTTGTTCCAAGAGTAAAAATCTTGGATAGGTGACTCACTTGTTAAGCTTAGGTCAAGGTCCTATCCTGAACCAATCAAATATGGCTGGTAGGTATATATAACAACAGAGTTCCAGAGTTCCAGGTTTGAGTTAAGGAACAGTATTCCAAGAAGTGTATTGTTATTCCAATATGAAGTGTTCAAGACCAGATGAAACAAGTAAATGCCACGGAGGCTACATAAATTAGGATAAGCCCAAATTATTGATGTTCATGGACTTACCTTCTTTTAAAGCAAAGGATAAAAAAGTGTAACCTCTTATACTCACTCACCCAAAGACATCAATAGCTCAGCCCTGAAGTCCTACTTTGAAACCTCAATCTGAAAGGTCTCTTCTCACATTTTATTCTATTTATGTCCTAGTCATCCCCTACCCCAGGCTCAATTCATGTCCGACCTCCTCTAAGAAACTTCTCTAAGTATTATATTTTATCTTTTCTCCATTCTCATAACACTGAGAACCAGATTCACAAATGGCTCTTCTTAATCATATACTGTCTTGTATTGTTCATTAGCTTTTGGGCTTATGGTTCATCTCCCCAACAGGACTATAACCTCGATAAATCTTTTATAATGACTATTATTGGTACAACAATGACTAAAACTGCTTTTGTTCCATGTCCTGAAGCTTAGAGCACAATGCTGAGTATACTCCTGGTAAATACATGAATAGGAACAAATTTGGGGAAGATGAACACCAGTTGTACAAAGAGCACTGAAGATGCTCAAAGCAAGCAGAACAGATGAGTGGAGGGCCATGGTCTCTTTCTTGAGACATAAATTGAATAATAAAAGCTAAGTAATATATTAAGGGATAAACTCAAACACACAGGATTTCTAAAGTGCTCCACTAGCAATGAGCTTGGAATGAGGAGCCAGTGTTCTATTTCTCCTCTTCCTTTTCTAGGGAATGTCTCAGAAGCAGAGGTAGTTAATAAAATTTACAGAGAGAAATGATTTATTTTCTAGAAGAAAAATGGAGTTGTGTTTTAACACAAAATTCTAAGTCTGAGGCTTGTCAACTCAGACCATGAAAATGGCTGGCATTAAGCTCACTCATTTGGACTAACTGAAATGACCAGAAATTTGAATTAGGGGGAAGTCCCAATTATGAGGTGTACTGAAAAGCCACAAGTAAAATCGAAACTAACAAAGGACTATCAGAAAACATTCAAGGGGGAGACCATCCAGGGTGAACTAACCATGAATATTTGCCATTTGCAAATTCATTGTTAGGGCATAATTTATATTCTGAGAGTAACTAACTGAAAACAACTTGTATTTGGAAGGAAGACAAATTTCCTCTTTTATACTTGTTTACATTATTGTTTGTTGAACTCATTTATTAAATATTTGCTCATTTCTGTGTGTATTTTGCATTTTAAAAATACATTCACATTTCTTCATGACCCCATAAGTAAAAGAAAAGCATGATTATGACTCCCTTTCAGAACCAAACAATGTAAGGCTTAAAAGACGCCCTGACTTGCCACAGATTGCAGTGTGAACAAGGAGTGCAGTGGGACCGGAAACCCATAGACGTAAGATGTCTTTCTAAATACTTCTGATGAGGTAACTGCTGACCTACACCAACAATTCTAAGTCAGGATGGTCTGAAAAAAATAAGATTTTACAACATTCTTAGTTTTTAGAGAGAAAAATATATGCTGATGTGTCCAGAGGAGAAACAATTATGCAGAAAAAAAACACTTCATTTTCTCCAGATTAATATGTGTCAATGTTAAGAGCAATATTTACTAGGTGTTTGGGACAGAAAAGAGGGGGAAGCCTTCTCTGATTTGGGCTGAGCTTGACTGCAGTATAGTTATTTCTTTTTATTGTTTAGCTTTCACTTGAAAAGGTATATAGATGCTAGATATATAAATACATATTCTCTCTCTTTCTCTCTTCTTCCTGAATTGACATGATCACATACTTGGAACTAAATGGACAAATGGATGAACTTAGGGGCTTACACAGTAGAATTCTCTCTCCTTCCTCCTTATGTACACCACTTTTGCAGAGGGATGCTTATGAAGGAAATTGGATTCACTGTTTGTACACAGCAATATATTTAGCTTGAAGTTGTATGTGCAGGTCCAATTAATTCTTTTAACAATATGGGTGAAATGAGGCTACTGGATAATGTTTGTAACCAATTATAATTGTTTTGGTTGAATACACCCTCTTGTAACCTTATTTACAGCTAAGAAAACAGCATTGAAAAATGTTTCTTAGCGTGGAAGAAAAAAGCCTAGAGCAAAATGGGAAGAACACTTTCTTCTTTCTAGATCATGAAACATGACCTCTTATTTGTGTTTGGGCATAAAGGAAAGGCTACTTTTGCAGAAATAAGAATAAAACTTTCAGACATGAAACCCTTTGAATACATCTTATTATCATCCTTATCTCTATCTCGCCATGAAAAGCTATGTCATTGATGGGAAACAAAGGGATACGAAGGGAGTTCTAATGTTGGCTTTGTTGCCGGTGAGTCACAGTCTCTCTGAACTTAACGTCCTTCACCTAGACAGTGGAAATAATAAGGCTCTTACCACAACGATCAAATGAGGGAACGTACATGGTGTGCTTTAACAAGTAAAATCATAAGACATTGGTTATGAAACACTGTTGAATAATAGGTATTCCTTTTGAAGTTATTTTAAATTATAGTGCAAGGAGATGTTTCATATAATAAAATTCTTCCTAATGTAATATTAAGATAATTTTTGTTTACTAATCATCCCTTTTCCTTACTTGTGCAAATATGTTGTGGATGTGAATGGGGTTTTCTAAAGGCACGAGATAGTCCACGGCGCTTGATTGCAAAAGCAAATAGTCACTGTGATTGAATGTATCATGAGGAGAAGAGCAAGCACCTCTGTAAAAAACCAGAGTCAAATGTCAAAGACCAGGTAAATGAGAGACTCTGAGCCCCAGGACCTGTTGTATAATGTAGAATTTATTATTATTCTGGTGTGGTGAAGTCAACAGATCAGGTGACAATTGCCATTAAAAAATACTTTGTTACTCACAGGGCCACAGGGGGAACCAACAGGGTCAGTCAAGAGGCAGAAGGATCAGTCCTGGGAATAAACACAGTCTGTACAGATTGTGCCAACCCAGCTCTCTCAGAGCGGGGCCTAGGCCAGAGAGTACAGATTATCCAGAGCAAACCCATCCCCACTTGTCAGGGGAAATCTTCGAGGGAAACTTCTACTGGCAGTGGGACAATAGCATCTTTTTTTTTTTAGTATATATAAAACATTAGTAGGTCTTTTTCCTAGAGCTAGTTAAGCCCATTTATGTATGTAGATACGTACAGATGTGTGTATGCATGCATGCCTGTGTGTATGTGTGTATGCATGTGTGTAAGTATGTATTTCCCTGCAAGTAGAAATGGTGGTTACATGCCCTTTGACAGGAACTGGTTTATCTATATTAATCATGAGAGGCTATATATTAATGACAGTCAGAACGCCCTAATACCTTGCTTCTACAGGTTTATGAGGAATGTTCATAAAAGGACCATCTCAGAAAGTACATTGTTTTATGCATGTGTATCACTTCACGACCTACCCATAGTCCCTGAAGGGAATGGCTCAACTTACCATGTTACATGTCCATAGTTACATAGCTAATAAAGGACCAAGATGGTATTCAAACCCAGGGCACTGGGTCTGTGCTGGTAATCTCCACACCATTTGCATTATCCCATTTGATCCTCATATCACCCCAATATTCTCTCTAATATTTGAGTGAAAGGATAATTTGTCATCCAATTGGGGATACTTTTAAGAGTAAAACTGAGCACTATTAATAACTATGGTGGGAAAATAGGCATGAAAAGGATTGTCCTGAGCACACAAGGAGTTTGGTCTCCTGGTTTATTACTGATGTGCAATTTGAGACCTGGAGATGCTTGGTTCATCATTGGCGGGGCCAGGGCCAACCAGGTTTCTGGAGGTCCTCCCCGGGGCTATTCCATCTCACTTCTATTGTGTTCTGACTCCCCTTTCCCGTATTTTGCAGCAGCTAACACTACTAGTCACAAAACACAAACACAAACAATCATAAGGAGAAAGCTGATCTACATCTTCAATTAAATAGTTGGTGAAAAGTGAGGCCAAGAAGATAGAGAGATGAGAATACATTTTTTGAATTAAGAAAAGGAAATAACCTATGCAAAGAAAAGAGTTTCTCCCTTTGACTTCAAGTCATTATTCACATTTAGGTCTACATTTGTGGCACCTACTCCTGACATGATATCCCTAGCAAAAGGCAAAAAAAGCTGACCATAGCATTGTAGGTGTCTTCCCTGTTAACTTGAGTGCTTGGCAGGTGACCTGGGAGGGGAGATGCATCATGCCGCATTCCAATTCTTATATCTCTGAGGGGTCTGAGGACTTGGGCATTCAGGAGAGCAGTCATCTCTGTGTATAGGACACTGGTGAAATGGCATGTGTCTCTGGACAACATCTTGTGAAGTGCACTGACATAAAAGAGCAGAGCAGTAAGATCATTCCAGCTCCAACATCAATGCAAAAGACTGGTGCTTTCTCCCTGTGTGCCACTGGCCATGTGGCATTGTTGGCAGGCCAAAGGAGCTTGGAATTGTCTTTAAGATCAAAATGTTAAGGTCTTCTTCTTAGTGTCAAACAGTTTAGTGATTAAGAGAGTGGATTTGGGAATAACATCACTTGGATTTGTAGGCTGACTTTGACTCTTACTAGTGGTGTGATCATCAATGGCTTAGTTAAAATTTCAGATGCTCATCAAAACATGGGGATAATGACTATAATATTTTGTGGGACAATTTGGGGATTAAATGGGATAAAGCATGCAAAGTCCTTAATATAGCACCTTTGCAGGGAAGCATTTGATAACTGTTATTTTTATTAATGATTTTTTAGTACAAAATTTAAGTGACCCGAGGGAACATTTTTTAGCAGATGAATAAGAGAGCTAATATGCCTTTTTTATCTTAAGGAACAGGAGCAAATTGTCCTGGGTTGTAGAGAGGATTTCAATTTCTTCTGACATTCTATCAAGCTTAGTTGTTGGAACATGACCATAACAAAGCCATGGAATCAAAGGAGAGCGATGTCTGTCTATCCATGTCTCTCTCTCTCTCTGTCTGACTCTCTCTGTCTCATACACACACACAGTATTTTTTCTGAAATAATCTATGGGAGTTTGGAAACATATCCTTTTACCTTTAAATGCATCAAAGTATATTTCTTAAAACAAGAGCATTCTATTACATAACAAAAGTAAAATTAGCACAATAATGAAATGTAACCTTATATAATAATATTTTGTAATCCACAATCCATACTCAAATGTCTCCAATTCTTAATAATTTTCTTTATAACTTCGTTTGTCTCTATATTGACTTCCTGGTCCAGCATATAAACCAGGGTCACAAATAGCATTTAATTGACATGGCTCTTTAGTCTTCTTTATTCTGCAGAATTCTTCATTCTACCATTATCTTTCATGAACTTAACATTTTTTTGAAGAGAATAGTGTAGTTATTTTGTAGAATGTCTATTAATTTGTGTTTGTCTGATGTTTCACTCATAAATATATTCATCTTATGCATTTTTGGCAACAAAACCATGTAAGTAATGGTTGTCCTTTTCAGTGTACTGTATCAGGAGGCACCTGATACTAATTTGAACCATCATTGGTGATATTAACTTTGATAAATTAGTTCGGGTGGTTTTCAGCACTTTTTTCAATTTGAAAGTCCTGATTTTCCTGCATTCTACTCAACAATTTGTGGGAAGATGTTTTTGATTCTATGTAGATATTATGTTTCTGGGTCAAATTTTCACTTTCAACGCTTAGACAGAAAGTAGATTTTCAGACATGCCAGGATCTATTTAAATAATATCATAGGGCTCTATTTCTCAGAGAGAAATTAATCTAAAGAAATACAAAAAGGAAATCTTCCCCAAATAGAAAAAAATAACAACCTCAACAAAAAATAACACCATTAAATGTGTCCCAGAAACAATTACAAGATTGGATAAAACTAGATGATTTTTGTTATTCTTTTGAATCATAAGATACTGTAAGATTCTCCAAGCATAGGAAAAATCCAGCATCCCAAATGGTTTTCTTCACACTACAGTGTAATATTTCAC
The DNA here is from genome assembly GCF_021613505.1 of Equus quagga. Lineage (NCBI taxonomy): Eukaryota > Metazoa > Chordata > Mammalia > Perissodactyla > Equidae > Equus > Equus quagga. Next base: position 161,896,589 of record NC_060268.1, read on the forward strand.
CTACCTAATGTGTGTATGGTTAATAAAGAATTGACTATATTTATACTCTATGAAGTCACTAAATCTACATTATAAGAGTTTAGTCAATGCCCCGTCACCATTTTAACAATTCTCTTTATCCTCCCTCTATATTTTAGGTCATTAAGAATGTAAACCGTCCTTACTCTCTTTTGTATTTCTTCTATCTACCCTAGAATATGGGCTCTAATGGGCTCTCAATAGTACTTTCTTAATGAATGAATAAACAAACTTTAAAACTTCATAGGATTACCTACTTTCATGTCTCTAGACACAGACCTATCAAATTTAAAACCCCCAAACCAATTCTGAATGCATTGTTAAAATCAAATAAAACATGATAGAGATTTCTTGGCATTCAAGAGGGAGTCATAAAGAGACCTTTGAGAAACGCTAGATGGGGGGAACACCATCAAATATAGATATAGGAAAAATTTGAGAAGGAAGGAAAAAAGGGGAAAGCTTTTTGAATCCAGATTGTGTCATAGTGGATACTCTCCAACCATCAAGACTATATTTATCTTCCCCAAATTTGAAGATGACTTTGATATTTGTGATTTTGAATGAACAGTGTTCCCTAGCTTAGGGTACTAGATATTTACGGAGGTACATTAGAATCTTTCACAAATTAGGGGGATCCCTAAGGAGTTATTGGAGTCCTCAAACCAAGAACATGCCACTACATCCAAGAAAACTTTTTATATCTAACTTATATTTTGTGTTCTTATGAATGCATATTTATATATGGGTCTTAGAAGACATGGCTTTCAGTAACAAGGTTATCATTTCAAAATAGATACAGAGCAACAGAAATATTTTTATAATCGAATTCTATGTGAATATTTTATTCGAAATTATTTCTTTTTTATTTCTGTGATTATTTTGGGATTTAATAGTTTTGATATGTACAAACTGTGTTTCTCCAGATCATACCATGATGAGGGTTAAAATGAGACAGACACAGAAATCAACAGGATTTATCTGGATCTTGTCCCCACCCACTGCTATAGAAAAAAATCTCAGTCCCTCTCAGAGTTTCATTAATTTATATCTGGAAATCCCCAGCAGGGGCCTCATATGCCCTTGAAGAAATTCTGCTACCACAGACCTTCCATCTGGTTCTTTGCTGCCCAGGAAGTTGCTTGAGTACCTGACTACTCCTTCTCCCACAAGGACAATATTGTGTGCTGGGCCCACAACTTCAAGTATTGCGTTCCACAGCTGTACCCTCAAGGAATGTAATGCTTTCCTCCTGGCAGCTCCAGGCATAGACCACATGGCCCCTCCTGCCAGCCCTTGCAGCTGATGTGTGATATGCTGCAATCCTGGAGCTCCTGGAATTCTGTAAGTCATAAAGCAGACTGAGCACAGGGATTTTTATTTGCACTAAAATTTGCCACATAGTTATTGAATAGGATCTTGTCTTATTCTCCAAAGTCTTACAAAACATTTAGTATAAGCAATCTTTTTATTTTTGCTTAATGCACATCTGTCTATAAGACCCAGATATAAGTCCGCCAGGGCTGGACTAGGAGCAAACTGCCTAGCAAAAACCATGCTATTCTGAGAATTTACCTTCTTCCCTGAGAGTTCTCTCCCAGGATGCAACTTGCTCCCAAATGTAAATAAGTAATTGTTGAGCTGCCCCATCCATCAGCCAGACATGTTGGAACACTAATGGTAGGATAGACCTAAAACTCAAGCTGGAAATATCACTGCTTATAATTTAACACTTTTCCAGACCATGGGGACTAGAGCTCTTGAATAGATTCTTTGATACCAGATATAAATATCTGGCAAAGTATCATTTTGTCTCTTCTGTATAAAAACACCGTGAATATCAGTAGAAGGATATGGAAAACAAAGAAATAACAGATCTGTACATTTCTCTGTGAATCAAATCCTGGCACCAGAGAAGCCAAGGAGATCAAGGGCATAGAGCTAAAGTGAAACAATATTGAGGAATCTGGCCTAGAATGTGACTAGGTAATAGCAATGAGTTCAGCAGTCTTCTCTGCCCTTGAACTTTTGACATTAGCAAGGCATTCAAAAGCATAAGGCACATCAGTACCAGCCACAGGCATTAACCCATGAGTCAGGAATTGCCCAGATGTGTTCTCTGCATGACTGAGTCCATCTACTGCTTCTTTCTATATGATTCCCTGCTTGGGAATTTCCTTTTGCAAAATGTGCTTCTAACTTCCATCTGACTTTGATGACTCACTTAGAGTCTTCTCTCTTACCAGACTTGGTCTACCCTCTAACTTATCTCTTGAGTCTATGTGCTCTGAAATTGTACAGCTTTTGGTAAAGACATCCCTCCTCTAGCCTTGATTGTTGCAAACCTCACCTCCATTCCTGTGTACCTACCACCTGAGAGAAGTAGCTCGTGAGCATAGCTATTTATTATATATGCTGATGATGTTATCTGTGGGAAAGTCCATGTTTATTATCATGAGCTCCATGAAGGTGTAGTGGCTCTCCAATTAGTAGCCCCTCTTGTGGCCAGCATCATCTGGCCCTGCTGAACTCTCTAGCCACGTTGCTCCTATTTCTTTCCTTCAACTCTATGTTCCTGACATATTGAGCTACTTAATGCTTCCCATTGTGTCACGATCTCTTTCATCTCTGTGTTTTACACCTCTGCCTAGAACACTTTCCGCTCCGTTCCCCTTGGTTGTCTCTCAATATCCGCCATTCTTTCTTCTGATCTGAGCTCCAAGATCTCTTCTTCCCAGAAGACTTCTCCAATTTCCTTAGGTGAGCTTACCTTCTTATCCCCACTCCTCTTTCCCTATAGCACTTATGTCTTTTGTAATTGTGTGTTTATGTTCATCTCTGGTCTGTGAATTCCTTGAGAACTCAGGGTGCTGTGTCACACATCCTGGTATCCCCCAGTTTATGCTATAAACATAAAGATGGCACAATGGATATGTGTTGAATAAATAAATTATGCCTTTACCACTCTATTGCTCCTTTAATTTCTTTTGACTTAGGCTCTTCACACCCTCTACCCCATGATGCTGCTCCTTTTAATAGGTGTTAACAGAAAATAAATTGCTATTGATGCGATTGTTAATTACAGTATAAGAGTGGCCTTTAAGTTCATCTCTATGCCAACAAGATTTAGGGACAGCCAACTCTTGGGAAGAATTTCCAAGAAGCAAACCAATTATTATTATGTGCTTTGCCTAATATTGTATCTGCTTTTGTCTGCTTTAGGTTTTAAGTAAATCTATGTATTCAATGCACAATAATTGCTCATGTATCAGTTATTTGTTTGCTAAAAATTTGGTAAAAATGCAAACAAAACAAGTCAGAGAGATGATGAGAGGCTGACATAAAATAAAAGATGAAAGGAACAAAGGAGGGAAGGAAGGAAGGAAGAAAGAAAGAAAGGAAAGAAGAAAGGAAGGAAAGAGGGAAGTAAGGAAAGAGCAAAGGAAGGAGAGAGGGAGGAAAGGAAAGAAAGACGGCAGGAAAGAAATAAAAATAAAAATAATTCAAAACAAGCTAAATGATTGAGCTGACCCTGCCTTGTAAATATAGCACTGGAGAATGCACATGTTTATGATAAATGATTTATTTACTGGCTTGGTGGAATTCAGCTAAATTGTCACCTAGAGACACCCAACTAGCCCACCCCAGGGACAATCTTCTCTTGAGGAAGAGGTTCTGTGACAAGATATTGCTGACAAGATATTGATGACAAGATAGAACTGAATATTCCTTTGTTTCATCTGCTTAGAGAGTTTCAGCCTGCCAGCTCCTCAAGCTTCTAGGGGAATTTCAGATTGAAACCAATGATTTCAGTAAGTTTCCTTGGACATGTTGACATAGAAATTGTCCTTGGACACAGAGCTCCATGTGCTCATGGGCCACAGAAGTTGCTGAGCAATGGATTTCTGTATATAAATAAAATATAGCTCTGGTGCTGTGGATGTAGCGTCTCTTAGCTGCCTCACATCAGCTGGACTGCTGATCATGGGCCCAGCAAGGAGAGTATGGTGCGGCCGAGAGTATGAAATAATTATCTCGGTTTCATAATTTTTTTTTAAAGATTTTATTTTATTTTTTTCCCCAAAGCCCCCCGGTACATAGTTGTATATTCTTTGTTGTGGGTCCTTCTAGTTGTGATATGTGGGACGCTGCCTCAGCGTGGTTTGATGAGCAGTGCCATGTCCGCGCCCAGGATTAGAACCAATGAAACACTGGGCTGCCTGCAGCAGAGCACGTGAACTTAATCACTCGGCCACGGGGCCAGCCCCTCGGTTTCATAATTTATTTGAAAACTCCACGTAGGCCTTTGTGCAGAACATGAAGCAGCTAGACCATGAAGCTAATCAGGGACCAGGGGTCCACGCTGGGTGCTTAGGACTGAGCACAGAGCTCGGCACTGTATTGATATTTAATAATTCTAAATTGAATTAATTAACTTCCTGTGGTGGTTGTGACTCTGTAAGGGAGAGGTATTGGCCCTGAAAAATCGTCATGTGTGGATACCTCATTACTTTTTTCACCTACCTGCTTCTTCTTCAGCCTATTGAATACCAACTTTATCCGAAGTACTGATTGATGACACCATATTACCAATGTGGCCATTTTATTGTGCATAATAGAGCTGAAAATTTCTCAACAAATCACATTACTTTTGGGTTGACAATCACATTATACAAAAATCCTCTAAAAGCTTTGGTGGGCCAGTCGATGCTGAGCAAACCAAAACAGGAATCCAGAGTAGGCTGTGGGCACTCAGGGAAGTGACAGGCTAATAACAAGACAATTATTGCAGGAAGAGAAAAGAAAATCAAAGCAGAGGCCAAAGCTGCCATTTCATCTGTGCAAAACAAATTTTTATTGCTCTGAATGGAAAAAGTGCTTCTAATGATTGTCTTTTATTTTTTTTAAGTAGTAATTTAAGCTCTACAGAGATAAGGGGTCTTACCCATAAACTGAAGCTATGCCAACTTTAAAACATGTTAAGAAGGCATGAAAGAAAATGAGAATGGAGACTAACTCTATATGAGTACTGAATTGCATATTTTGCCCTGGCCCAGGCAAACTCTCAGGACAAAGTCTTGATTCAGTCCTGGTCCCTCATGGAGGTAACCTAGTTTTGGAGTTAAGGAATGTCTACCTGAAAATTTGATATTTAAATTAATATTTAAAGGATGGATAGAAGATAGCCTAGAAAAGGTTGACAGGAAAAGAGAAGGGAAGGGAAATCGAGGATAAGCCAGGGCAGGGGGACCAGAATGCTGTTTGAACTGTATTGAGTAAAATAAAAGAGCGAAAGGTTAGTTGTGGGAGCACTACGTTCAGGTAAAGTGGACATAGGGAAGACTGACCTTTCTTAATAGCTTTCTCCACCTAAGGAAAATTCCTTACAAATATCCTTTGGCTTCTAATGTGCTCCTCTTCTTTATTTGGAAATAGATCCATTTCTCTCACTCTCCTTTGTATTGGCTGGAGCTTCTGCTCACTGTCTTTCCATTGGCTGTGATCACTCCTGACTCTAAGTACTTACGTACTCATGTGTGTCCCTCTATCTTTTTCTCTTCCTCTGTTGGCCAGTTCCTCCACAACTGCCCATCAATATCTTCCTCTTCCCCAGGTCCAACCCATGATTTCTCATTGCTTCATTATTTAATATTTAGAGTGAGAACATAATTTATCATCCACACTAGGGAACTTTAAAGTGCATGGAGTGTTATTAATTATTACTCGAAGGAAACAGGTGTAAGTCATTATTGTCTCTGGGTAAACTTAAATGTATGGTAATCTTATTCAAAGAAAAAGGGCACATATTTCTGGTGATATATATGTGGCAACCTATCACTATGATCTCTTGATTTTTCATTAACCATTTCATATGTTTGACTTGAGCCTTGATATAAAATGTCTCTGTAATTTGCCTGATATTGTTCCAGTCACTGCTTGATACTCTGCTAGCAGGTACATGGTAGGTACACAGTGAACACTGAATGAGTGAATTTAAGACAAAATTAAGGATTCATGGCTGAAGACCACACAGTAGTCATTCTTAATCTTAAATACCCATTAGAATAACCTGAGACAATATATATATATATATGCCTTGGTCCAGTCTCTAGATATCAGATACTCTGATTGAATTTGTCACGGGCTTGGCTTGGGTGTCAGGGCTTTTAAACACTACCAAGTGATTCTGATGTCCAGCCAACATTGTAGACAAGCCCTAGGGAGGTCATTTGTCAAGCACTGTGAGGATGAATGGAGAGGCCAGGAAATAACAACCCTACCAAGTCATAGCCAGTGACCAGATGGATATGAGAGATTAGGTACTGGAAGAAAGGGAGAAATCTACAATTATGTCCACATTTTTGGTATATACGTAATATAAAAACAAGAGAAAGTCTAGGGAGAAAAATAATAATTTTGGTTTTAAATATGTTAGATTGTCCTATGGGATATCCTGTTAGTAATCAACAGCAGGGAGCCAAAAAAAAAAAAAAAAAATGTGTAGAGAGCTAAGGAAAGAAGCTTGGAATGGAGATATTGATTTGTAGTCATCAGCAACCAGGTAGCATCAGAATATCCAGTTACACCTAGAAACCGTGTCAGAATTGCAGCAATGTTATTAAGCTCTCAGTCTCTAGAGCCAGCTAAATGTAGATTCAAATTCTGAATAGAAAAGAACCCACTGGACAGAATGAGAAGGAGACAGTAATCCAATTCACTCCCCCCAGAGAACACTAAATAGTAGTATATTGACCTAGATTTCCTTTAACCATTTTAATCTAAAGTACCCTGGCTGTAGTCAGACATAATCCAAAATTGCTCTGAAAACATGATCAACAAATTCCTATAGTTCTAGTAGATCTCTCTATTGCCCCCTGTGGTGGTAGGACTTACCTCGAGACGTCAGAACAAGGCAGTGTAGAACCATGGCTAAGTTCATTGACTGCCAGTTACAGAGACTATATAGCAAGCCAACAGAAGTTAAAGTTCCTGCTTACTGTTTAAATCCACATCCTTTGATGTTCAACTTAATGATCTGATCCCTACTCTTCCCCCCAGTTGTAGCACTTGGCATCCCTCCTCCATACATTTTCCAGCCATTTAGAATTGCTGTTCCATCTTTCTTCCCACTTCTGTCAAGGAGAACTTCCTTCATTGTGTTCTAATCATTCTTGAATTAAGCAGACGGAGGTGTCAATTATAACATTTTTCTTCTCATGTCATTTTTGGCCTTCATATCTGTTTACCCCATAGAAGGTGGGACTTGCAAGGTCAAAGAGCATGTTTAATGAGCCTGCACATCTCCAAGGACTAGCAGAGAGCTGGCCTACAGTAAGTTCTCAAAAGGACTGAACCAGTGAAAGAAAAGAATAAATATTGATTACATGACTTTAATAAAAACAAAACAGAAAGTTGGATCACGCACATCTATGAGAAAAATATGTCTGCCTATTGATCATGAGAAGGAAAACGTCTCATCCAGAAATTGAAAATAGTTGATACTTTTATTTTGTTAGAAACTACTTTTTTACCTTAGCCTGAGAAAACAGCAAAAACTTGCAGCAAAATGTCTCCCTCACCATGCAAAAGGCAATTTATTTGCTGGTCTGCTTGAATAAAGAAAATAACTCTGGTTAATGTAGGAACTTGAATTCCTCCTGCTATTACAACAAAGGCAGCAGCATTTAGTCTCCACTGAGAGCAGACAGCAAGGAGGCCAGGACTTGGAATCCAGTGGCCTCTACCATCCACTATCCACAGCCATTGGAAAATTTCAAATGTCATTGAACTCCTATTTTATCATCTTTAAAACACTTATAACAGCTGCCTTCATTTGTCTAAATTCTAAATGAAGTGACCAGAGTAGTTCAACACATGGCGCAGATAAATCGTTTGTTTTTCCTTTTTCCTACTCTTCTCTGAAGTCAGAAGAGAACAGAGCCAATTTGGAAGAAAAGAAAAGAAAACAAAACAAAACAACAGATTGGTTCCTTCATGTCCTGTGATTATGTTGCTTAGTTGAAATTCCACCAAAGTATCTCAGATTATAGTTAAATAAGTAATGGCAAGGGAATACCAAGTGAAAACATTTTTTTAAACCAGAATTTTACACCAAAAAAAGATCAATTTAACGTTGCGTAAAAATCAACATCAGTATAGACATAAATGTATATATATCAAGAAATCAACATATGTGTCATTTGATGAAAAATAGTGTCTTTTTCTGCTGAGGAAACATTTTTTCCCTCCTTATTTTCTTGTTTGGTCCAATATTTAGCTTTGATCATCCAGGCGAGGTCCTTGTTGTACCTCAGAAAGTGTAATCCTCATGAGTCCTGGCTTTAATTTCTTAAAGCACACCTAACAGGAATTGAATGGCGCTAGTTCCTCTCACAAGACAAAAAGGAAAATAAAACAGTCCTTATCAGAAAAGCAGGAACATGCAAGTCTAAGAGATGAAATGCCTCCCTAACTGTTTAAGTTTGCCAAGGCTGCCATAACAATGCACCACCGACTGAGTGACTTAACAGAAATTGATTGTCTAAATGTCTGGGGGCTAAAGTTAATGATCAAGGTGTCAGTAAGGTTGTTTCTTTCTGAGGGCTGTGAGGGAACGATCAGTTCCAGGCTTCTCCCCTTGGCCTGGAGGTAACGTCTTCTCCCTGTGTTTTATCCTCTTCCCTCTGCACGTGTCCAATTTTTCCTTCTTAAATGACAATAGTCATATTGGATCAGGGACTACCCTAATGACCTCATTTTAACTTAATAACCTTTATAAATACTCTATCTCCAAATAAATTCACATTGTGAGGTACTAGGAGCTGGAACTTCAATGCGAGTTTTTTAGGGGGACACAATTCAGCACATACACTAGTATTCTTCTTTTACACCAAATCTTCTACAGAGTGTGAGGATGTCAACGAATGCAGCTTTTAGTCATTTTCATCTTAGTGTGAATTTTAGTTAAATAAATTTAAGTACTTAAATATAAATTTAAGTGAATGAACCGTTCTACCTTTTAAAAGATAATTTTTGTTATGACAAATCTCAAACCGCGAGAAGAGAGATTTTTATCCCAGTTTAATTGAATATCTAAATGATAAATAACATTATATGAAGCGTTCACTGTATGTTGAACACTGTGAAAAATCACTTTTCAGGAATTATTTCATTCACTTGTATCTCATAGCAACAAGGTAAGGTAAGTGGGATTATTAGGGAGCTCTACATCTATAGAAATAGAGTTGCAGAGATGGGAAGCACAAATTCCCCAGTGGGTCACTGAGATTAATATGTAATGAGGCCGCTGCAACACCCTCTACAATCCAGTTCTCATGATCTCACCAGTCAGGGCTCTGCCTCAGCAGAGCAGACTGGATATTTTTGAGAATTCTAACTTCTCTGGACTTCTGCTCCCCGTATAATAGAGTAATGGTCTCTCTCTCTCTTTTTTTTTTTTTTTTTTGTTTTTTGAGGAAGATTAGCCTTGAGCTAGCATCTGCTGCCAATCTTCCTCTTTTTGCTGAGGAAGACTGGCCTGGAGCTAGCATCTGTTCCCATCTTCCTCTACTTCATATGTGGGATGCCTACCACAGCATGGCTTGCCAAGCGGTGCCATGTCCGCACCCGGGATCTGAACCGCCGAAGCCCGGGCCGCCGAAGTGGAATGTGCCAACTTAACTGCTCCGCCACCCGGCCGGCCCCATCCAGTAATGGTCTCGATCTTCAGGTTTTTTCTGTCCTCTGATTGCAAAACCAATAGCCTTTATCTTTAAACTGATGATTAATCACCCTCAGCATGCCACTGTCTTTCTGCAAGACATTGATCATCCCTAGCCACAACCATGCTGTCCCATTGTTCCCATAATAACCACTTTCTCTGCACATCTCAAACTCCAGAGATATTCAACTTTCCAGTGCATTCCCTTTCACAATTATCCCATCCCATATCCCCACGGGTGAAAGTTAAAGACATGCAGTGCAAAGGCATCAAAGAGACTATCAATGTTCCACCCTCTCTCAATGATGGAGTTCTCACTGCCAGCCTGTGGGTGGTCTTGTTCCAAAACACCAGTTTAGAATGTTCCCTATGGCTACTTCCGACTTCTTCTAGTGTCAGGGTCAGAAAATAGACTCTGAGATGCAGATTGGCATGTTAATGTTTTATTTGGGAGTGTGTTTAATCACAATTATGTGAGAGTAAGGGATGCAGGAACAGACAGAGGAAGAAGTTGAACTGTGATCCGCTTGCAATAGAGGCCTCCGCTAATCACATAGGGAGTCCTAAATTTGGGATGGCCAGGGTTATCCCTAATTGAGACAAAGCCTAGACCTTTATTTTCCTACAGCAGCCTGCCATTAGATGGGGACTGCTGTGGAGAGAGGATGTAACCTTAGGTCAAGCAGCTCCCTATGGCCAAGAGCGTTTTCTGGGAGAAACTCAGTTGAGATCCATCAGCATAAACATTCCCTGATTAGTGGATGCCTTAGTCCTGAAGCGGTGATCTCAGTGTCACACCACAATACACAATACAGACTGCCTTATATTTTCTCTCCCTGCCTCTCAGGAAATCTCTTGCTTAGTAGATGATAGCAAGAATGTGGAATAGAAAAAAAAAAGGCAAAATGTGGTTAATTCTTAAACACCTTAACTATTTCCTAGAATATTGATTGTTCTGCATATGGTAATGCTAAAGGGAAAATAGAATGTGGTATACTATATTGAGCCTTAGAATTCTGGAAACCTAGGTTTGAATTCCATACCAGCTATCTTGGGCAAGTAACTTTATCTCTAGGTCTCAGTTTCTCCCTCTGTATAAGATGGTGTTTACAGCAGCACTTCTGAAGAGTTGGGAAATTTGCCTGAGGCCATGGATCTGAAAATCTGTATCTCAACATGGCCTGCTACCTTGGCAGGAAGAACTTAATAAATTGGATTTCTCCCCTACTCCTACCAACAAGCAGTCACTCTACCAACAGTGTGAGTGGGTTTGGATGGAGCCATCACCTCCCCCTCAAACAAGTATATTCAGAGAGATCTACGGAGGACTCACCTTGACTAGAGGTTCATGCATTCTGTGCTGATGAAATGTAGGTTTTTCTCCATGTGAAGCTACTTGCCTGGGAATCCTCACTCTACCACTCCAGATTTACCGTGTGTTCAGCTGATCATCCTTGACCAACCAAAAGTGAGTCTTAGCCTGGACTCAGGAAAAAAAAAAAAAGGAAGAAGAAAAGTGCCTACAGGTGTGTACTTTTCCATATGCCAAATACTCTCTGTAAAGGCCTTTAAAACTTTAATAATCCAGAACATGCAGACATGGATTACAAACTCAGAATCACTAATGACAGCAGTCAATTACAAGGGACTGTGAAAGCTAAAGAGAACTGACTCGATTTTGGATCTCTACCAGACATTCAAAGAAAGCCAACTGTTTGCTGGGCAGGTCACACGTGTTTAATTAGCAATACTAAGAACCTTTAGATGATCACAGAGAAATTAAATAGCTAAAGATAAATGACCTAAGAGGGTTAACAATTTAATCTTAACTGAAGGGCAAACAGAATGCAATCTAAAACCATGATCACGAGCAGAACTGTAGGTTAATGACCTTGTACTTTATAATTTAATGGAGCACATTTCACCAGGCTGGAAGTCATGGATTATAGGAAATAAATACATATACTGGCATTTTATGAATAAATTATTCTAACACTAATTGCAATTAAATTGTCTTGTTTTAATATGACCTAGTAATTAAGCCACAGGTGGCTTGCTGCCTGATACTTGCCTGAGTAAGCACCAAACAAAGGTATTTGACTCAGCTAAAACATTTGTGAGTGTATCTCCAAACTTTGTCTTTCATTAGGGTGGAAGTTGATGGGAATAGTAATTATATGTAAAGGGTGACTTTGTTCTTTTTTGTTTCCCTTTTAGGATATGCATCTGCATAGGAAAAGCACGATTATAACAAGTTGGTAAACCTGGGCCCTCTTTCCTGCAAGAAGCACTGTCAGTGCTGACTGGGCCTTCTCTCCAAGAGAGGATTGTTTCCAAGTCATTCAGTTTCACCTATCACCTATTCAATCATACTGTATAAGTGTCACTCTAGTCAGGAATGACATAGCAAACTGTCCCTATGGTTCCAGCTATGTAGAGACCTCTCCTGGTCTCATCCAGGTCAGTTGTCCCCCTTCCGTGCTCTCAGCCTCCTCGGTAGAGCTGTAGAGCACTGTTCTTGCCACATTCCAATCACCAAACATTGTCTGCTTCCGTGGACTTCTGTGGTCTTTATCAGGATCTTCTGGTATCCCCAAATGTTGGAACACATCAGGTGGTCAAAGAACATTAATCCGCTGAAGGAAGGAAGGAATGAAGGAAGGATTGAAGAAAGGAAAAAAGCAAGGGAAGGAAGAAAGGGGTACAACCTGCAGTTCAGTCAGGTCATTGCTTGTCCTTTTGTATTGCTGTTCATTTAAAAAAAATAACTAGTGCTTGCCTTGTGCAGAGGGCCACGAGAATTAAAAAAGGAAAACACAGAGACAGAGAGAGAGAGGAAAAGAAAAAATCTTGCATTCAAATGACACAAGGTTTATATACACAAAACAAACAAATGAACAACAACAATGTAAAAATTACTTGCCAAGCCCTGCAGTGCTAAGCATATTAATTTGTTTCTCCTCACTATAAGCCCAGGCAATAGGTACTATTGTCGTTACCATTTTATACACGATGAAACTGAGGTGCAAAGAGTTTAAGAAACTTCCCGGAGCCCTCTCAGACATTAAGTGACAAAGACCATTTTCTAAGTAAGGTAATCTGGTTCCAGAACCTGTCCACTAACTGCTACATAAAGTAACCGTCAAAAACATAATCGTTATGAATTCAAAGGAGGAAAAGGTCATCGATAATTAAGAATTATAACAAGAGGAAGTTTCACAGAAATGTCAAGAACTGTAAAAAGTCTGAGGATTTACCCTACTTGCAAAAGAACAAGTCAGCCAGCTAGAGTTTCATGGATGCTGGTGGAAGATACGAAACTTCTGGGTGAGAGACACTGGACTTTTTATTACTTATAGCAGTCAGCTTTTGCATCAATTCCTCAATCCCTGGCATTCACAGGAGTACAGGAGCATGCTACAGAAGAGGAACCCTAAGTTTGGGAAATGCAAGTCTTTTATAAGGGGCAGTAAACAAACCGGCCCTTGTGCTTCTGCATGAGAGAGTATCTTTATCTTCCAAGGCTGTAAGTAAACCTGTCCTTTGCTATTTCTATGTTCCAAAACTATTTAGTATAAAAGCATCTTTGAAAAGATAGTCCAGGAAAAAAAGTAATCAGTAACTCTGCTCATAAGACAGGCAGAAATACAAGAGACATTTGGCGAATTGCCTACTAATACATCAGGTATAGAATCAGCTAATTCTTAAAAGATGGGGCAGATTTATACAAACAAAAAGAAGTAAATGAGAGGAGCAGGGAGAAGGTTACATAAAGTTAGTGGTAGACATGATTTGGTATGAGTGAAATTCTCAGATCTACCAGAAAGAGAGACAAAGCTGGACAGGCCAAAAGGGGAACTTCAATTGCCATGTTAAAAAAAACAAAAACTAGAGATTCTTTAAGCACTCTTGCCGGCCTCGAGGCAGAGTGCTTAAAGTTCCTCGTGCTCCACTTCGGCAGCCCGAGTTCACGGGTTTGGATCCCAGGCACAGATCTACTCCACTCACTGGTCATGCTCTGGAGGCATCCCACATACAAAATAGAGGAAGATTGGCACTGATGTTAGCTCAGAGCTAATCTCCCTTAGCAATAAAAAATTAAATTAAATTAAAGTAAAATTTTTAGAAAACCTAGAGATTCTTGTTACCCAAGCTCTTCACAGTGTCAACTTTACCTGGGCCCCCCTAAAAGCTAAACTCCACAAGCTGATCACCTTTTCTTTCAGAAAGTAACATTAACAGGAAAACCTAATACACAAATTGGACTCACTAGCCTTGAAAATCTCATTCATGGCCCCTCTGTCCCATAAGAAGTAATTTGTGCTAATTAGAAAAAGTACCGACTGCAAATGGACAAATGGCTCAGTGAGGAAGTGATGCTGGTACAGATTAGGAAAAGGAGGACCACTGAGCCGAGGCAGCCCACAGTGCATAGATGGTGAGTACAACTCTAGTCAGATTATTCCTCCTCCTTACTCCCTCACCCAGGAGCCTTTGTACAGTGCACAAACTTTATGACACTGTACTGAATAGCACTGATATCAAGGAAAAGCTTTTTAAAAAATAGTATCCTACAAATTTGTGAAGATTTATATAATTTTATATACTTACAAATATTATGTATATATACGAATACTCGAATTTGAAGAAGCCCTCACGAAAAAGCAAGGAAAGGAAGTTGCTGCAAACATTGTATAAAAACTTTATAAAAATAATCATATAATTAGTAGTAATTTTAACCCAGTATTTCTAGTATGATAGTAAATACTGAAGAAACGTGTTTTCTAAACTTCAAAAAGCCTTTATACATAAAAATCTTTAGTGTAGTCTATAATCAAATTGGAAGGAATAAAATATTTATTAGTAAATCTATTAGAATATAATTCAAATATTAAATTTTTACTTTTTATGCTTATAACAATATTGGGAAATGTTCATAAATTTTATTTAACTATAAAATTCTATTTATCCAACTTATTTTTAAATGTGTTAAAGTAGAACAGCAAATATGGTATCATATTTTTTCTTATTTTCATACTCCCATAATTTTCTGCAATGTATGTCTTATTTGCGTGATTAAAAATAACAGCAAGAGATTCCAAGGAATTTCATCTTAAATACACCTTTGTGACACATCTACTCTGCCTGGCATTATGCTAGATTCTCAAAGGATTAAAGGGATCATTATAACATGTTGCTTGCTTTTAAGGAACTCACAATTTAGTGATTAAAAACAAAAATCTTAACTTTCAAAAAAGTTGCATGCAGCATGTTCTGGGAGGTGAGTGGAAGGACTGATTGGTTAAGGGAAGAGTAAAACTCCATGGAAGGGACAGTTATGTGCTCAGGGTCGCAAGGGAAAGCTTCTCCTGGCTTCAGTGTCTCCTGTGGGAGGGTCAGCCGGGGAGCTCTGAGGATCTCCTACTTTGAAATAAATGAAGGGGTTTCTGATTGAAAGTAAGATCTAATGAAAAGGAAAATCATTTCTGCTTGAATAGCAAATTCTATACTAAAATACAGAAAGAAAGGAGAAAAGAATTGTGAGGAGACTAGGCTGGGGAAGGGAGAGTTGGCAGAGGAAAGAGTTCATGATTTATAGGAAAAGGTGCTGGTTTGTACTCTGGGGAAAAATAAGGTTGCCAATATCAAACAAAGTATGTTTCTCCAACTAGAGTGACAGAGTGGAGGTAGACAGATGAAAGGAAACATGTTTTTGGGGAGAATGCTCTTTTATGCTGAGTGAACTTGTGGAAAACAGAGGAAAGGCCAATTAAAGGTTTTAGGGATTCTGAACGGCCTTCTGCCTCACCTAGGTTCTGAATGAACTGAGAAATAAAGTAAAATAACAAGGCAGATAAGAGCTCAAAATATTATCCTCTTTATAAAACAGACTAAATTGGAGAACATAGCTTAGTATAGAAACCTAATGATTATGACAAATAATCCCAGAAATAGAAGAATTAGGCAGACTTATGATCCAGTTTGGAACACAGCAGCCCCCATGTTTAAGGAGGACATGGAGAAAGTGGCTGCCCCAGAAGAACAGCAGAACCACCTCTTCCCCTCAAGTAGGTCCTTCCGAGCAGAAGAAAATGAGTTAAGCCAAGAATGCTTAGTTTAGTTTTTGCAACTTTACAACTTTACCGAAAGACATATTCCATATCCCTTGTGATAAAGGTAGTAAAGGATCAGAGAAGAGGTCAGATATTACACTGAGTTCTCATCACAGAGAAAGAAATATTCTCAATGCAGATAAATGACATTTGAAGCTTGTTTGAAAGGCAGATTCCCAAGCCAAACCCACAAAGATTGTCACTCAGTGGATTCTGGGATACGGCTCGAGAATTTATATTTTTAACCTTCCCCTCCTCCCTCGCTAACCCTGGGGTGTCTATTATTATTGACTTTTGTGCCACACTTTTAGAAACCACAAACCACCTCATGTCACCTATTTTAGATTTTTTTTTGAAGGAAGATAATAAGATAATGGAAGTGAAATATGTAATTACATAATTATTTGTTATAACTAGTATTATTAGTTCATTGAATTGTGATGCTGCTCACCTTCTATTCTACAAAGTAATTATGTTTTTGAAGGAAGTTCTCCTGCCTTCATTTGGTTCAAAGGATGTCTAAGTCCAATATTCAATATATAATGTGTTTCATGACCACTCAAGTGAGCTGAAGAGCATTTCTTTAAGTTCTGAAATGGTGGTTACTGGAAACATTAACCAAAACTCTGCAGCTGATACTTCTGCAAGAGTTCTTCACCCCAATTCAGATGACATTAGAGGCCCTCCAACCCTGGCATTCATATAATCCTTATCTCTGGGGTGGTAGGCAGAATTCTAAGATTCCTGACATCTCATGTACACACAGCTTCTCCCAGATAGCCAGTCAAACACCAATGTAGGCAATGACATAAAGGACTTTGATGGATGTAGTTATGGCCCTCATCATTTGGCCTTAATATAGGGAGATTATCTACGTGAGCCTGACAAAATCACGTGAACCCCTTAAATCTGAGTCTAGAGGTTAAACACAGAAAAAGTCAGAAATTAGAAGTATAAAAGGGATTTAACTTATGAGAAACTCTCGTGTTGGTTTTGAAGATAAAGAGTGCCATGTGTTAAGGCATATGCGTGGCCTTCAGTAGCTAAGAGTGTCTCCCCACTGACAGCCCACAAGGAAATGGGGACCTCAGACCGGAATTCTGCCAACAACCTGAGTAAATCAGAAGGACCTTCAGATTGGAATGCAGCCTGACACCTTGATTTCAGCCTTGTAAAACCCTGAGCAGAGAATGCAGTTACACTGTGTCTGAATTTCTGACTGAATTTCTCACCTTCAGAACTGTGAGCTAATAAGTAAGCAATTTTTTAAGCTGCTAAATAGTTTTTGTATCAATGGATTAATACATTGGGTTTCTTGGCTAAGGGTCTACTTAAGCTATAACATTTTGCTTCTCCCCAGGTCTATTAAGTAGTTTTTCTAACGATAGTAGAGCAGCCATTAGATAAATTCTGCCCGTCTCTTTTCTTGCTCAGCAACACATTGTCCGTTAATAGTAGGAGGGTGTTGGTTCCAACTAGGACCCACAGAACCCATTTTCTCGTTTGCAGGACTTTCTTAAGGACTGCTTTCTTGGTATGCTGGTGCTTACATCGTCAATGTCTGGTTGCTTTAAGCAGTTGTGACACCTTGCTTCAGATGAACCAGGAAGAGAAATGCTTGGATGTTCATCTCATTTTGTCAGTGAAATCTCTGTTCAGAGGAAATTAGTTTGTGCCCAGATGAAAGTTGGAATCAATAGCCATTTTGAGCACCACTGTTTTAGTTAACAATATATTTCATTAAATTAGGGTGGTGGGTGATGGAGATGTCCTTGGATCTTATCAATTATGAATAATCTTTCTGTTTGATGAAAACAAGATGGGGCTTCTCTTGGCAGAGATCAGCCAGGGTATGCCTCTGCAGGGACAGGCTTTCTGAGTTAGTTGGTGATCAGATTTGGCCTTGCTGATCCAGGCACCAATCTAATGCAATCACAATCTCCTGTGCTCAGCCTGACTCACTGAGGAGGACATCTCCCTACAAAGCAGGCCTGACCTTCAGGAAGCCCCTGGGGAAATTGGATGAGAGAAACTAAATAGGACAAGACTCATATGAAATTAAATGAAATATGGGAGCTTCCTGGGTGTCTTGGACAGACAAAGATCTTTAAACACTACATATAAACGTTATTATTACTTCTTACAGCTACTAAGAACAGTGATGCTATTGTATTAGCAATGATTTAGAGGGTATTTCCTTAGTGCCAGGTACTGCCCTAAGTGATATATATCAATTAATTCTGCAACAATCTTATGAGAAGAATGTTATTTCCATCATCATTTGTTTGGATGAGAAAATTAAAGCTTAGACCATGCAAAATTAGTGACTATGAAAGGCAATATGACTAGTAATTGGTGGGACCAGAATTTAAGCCAAGTTTTTTCTTATTACAAAGCCCATGATCTTAACATTGTGTGAATACCTGCTAGTTTCATGATCTACAAAACCACATAACTTGAATCAGATAAACCCTTTTTTATTTATTTATTTATTTTTTGCTGTAGGAGCACTCTATCCTATGAACAAAAAATCGGCAGCTGGATATAAGTAAGATTTTAGAGGATATCAAAATTTCACTGGTCTAAAATCTATCCTGAGTGTCTTCTATGGGCCTGAGATCCCTTTGAGATACCATGGAAGACTGTGTTCAAATTCAACCTGTGATGTATATGGGGTTGAGGGAGGAGTGAGGGAGGGAGGGAGATAACTCAACCATTTAACAGAAGTAAGCTGCTTCTTTGGATCATTTCCTGATATCACATAGTACCTGACAAATTGAAAATAGAAAAAAACAGCACTGAGAAAGGGAAAGTGCAGAACTCATTCTCTTCATCCTTACTCTAAGACTTGTTTATTACTTTATCTTGTCAAACTTCATCCTTAGAATAAGTCTTATGCCATTGTAACCTCTGCCATGGATTGGATCTGTTAATAACCTTTCTGAAGTGTAATACCAGTTAGAGAATCTGTAAAGTACATTAAATCTATTTTAGGAAACTGCCAATCTATGCCCACAAATCTGGGCTCCCAAATCGTGGCAGCTTGCAGTGCATGTTATACTGTGTACCCCAATCCTAGATGCTTTCCCCATGCCAAATCTCTGCAGAAAGCAGCTCCAGCTAAATATAAGAGGAGAAGGTAACAAGTAGGCTATCTAGCATGAAAAGAAGAGTAAGTCAATGGGATCCTCCATGTTGGGAATTTTAATCAAAAGACACAGAATTAAATTCTAAACAGTGGATGTGAGAGGTACTACAAAGTCAAGATCAGGGCTCCAAGTATCAGAAAATGTCTACACAGATTTATGGAAGATTAGAGTCCCAGAGAAAGCAGATGAGGAAAATAGAATGGAACATTTGAGGAAAGTGCTCCATAAAAGCCATGAGAAGAAGAGATCAAGCTCAGAGAAATTCAAGCCTTAATCTTCCAAAGCTTGGCATTCAGCTTTCCTTGTGTCCTCATGTCCCTGTGAGACCTCATTGTGTTCGCTTATCTGCATTTGAGCTTGTCTGTCTTTCTTGCCACAAGATGGGTCCTGGCTAGAGGAGTATGCCTGTGTTCATTTTGAAAGAAGAATTTTAGGAGTAAACTAACTTTTTCTCCACCCCCTCCCCCCAACTGGAAGAGACAATGCACAGTGGTTGATGCTTTGAGAGTGATTTGGAGAAGTAAGCCAAAAAAAAAACAAAAAACAAAAAACTGGCTGGGGCAATGACAGAGAAGCTACTTTTTCCCGCTTCATCTAAGGTACAACACAGAACTTTTCCTTAGGAAAGCATTTCTGAGGTGCAGTAGAAGCCTCAGAACCCACTGGATTAGGCACAGAGCTCTGTAGTGGCATAGACCAGGGTTTGAAATCCAGCATGTCTGCCTGCTAGCTATGTGGCTCTGGTTTAGTTGTTTCACTTCTCTGAGCTTCAGTTCCCACATCTCTAAAGTGGATAAATAGATATTTTATGTGGGTTTTGTATACATTAAATATAGTACAGTCTATTGAGCTTCTGGTCTGTTCCTAGCACATGGTACCTGACTTCTGTTTGCTCGTACAGTGTTTTTGTGTAAATTAGAAAAAGAAACCCCTTCCTTTGAGTGACCAACTTGGCAAGTGGAGTATAGGCAGGATTCCAGACACTATTTTTGTCCTTGGCTGAGTGCACTTGTGTGATGTACAACCTGCCTAACAGTATATGGAGGCTCTGCATAGTCAGCAATCATTAACGGGTCGCTATTCTGATGTCTTTGCAGATGACGTATCCAAGTGCATTTCCTTCAAGAAAACAGCACATATACATGCATGGATCTTGTGCCTGGCATTTTCTTTTACTGTTCAAATTGTTTCATTAAAAAAAGAGGTATAGTACAGATGAAAATAAAAGTGTCATCAAAGTTTTCATCTGGATTGGAAAATCAATGCTATTCAAGGTGTTATCAATATCACTAATTATATCTCATTGGGTATAATCAGAAGTGGTTTTCACTCACCTATTACAGATTATTTTTTTAACCTGATGCTTGATAACTTGTCACTGTAACCACTGAATCAGAAGTACATTAAAATTAAAATAAAATGCATCTGTGTCTTCCACAAGCATGGCTACCATCTGGGAAGAAGTTAATCCATCCATAATGCAGAGGATATCATTCAAATCAAAATTAGACAAAAAAAAATGGCTTAATTTCATGTACATGGAGAGTTAGGGTTACTGACAGATTTATGAAATTCAACATGCTGACACTTTTCATTCACAGACTTTTTTACTTATTTCCCATTGAGAACAGAAAGATCGGTTAATCTTCAGGCCATTTGGAAGGTCTTTTCCTGGGTCTCAACAGACTTTAAATTTGTCTGAGAGGAACTTATTCAATCTGATTTGATGCTACAAATGGTAGCAGACTGAGGCTCTGAGTTGCAGTAGCTCTAAAAGTGACACAGATTCCCCCGAGTGGCTTTTACAGGGATTGACACTATAAGATGGGCTTGTGACACAAAACCTCGGACAATTGAGGACATTGTTCAACCACACTGTTTTCTCTTTCGGCTTTTTGGGGGGTGGTGAGGGTGATAATAAAAAGAACTCAGAACCATGTGATTCACTTGCCTCCAGATCAAAGAGGACAGGAATAGACAAAAAGAGCTTGAAGACAATGCTGAGAATTTAAGAATATCATTTTGGAGAAAAGGCAGGGGCAAAATCTTTATTCCACGGTGGCATCTCCTTGCTGTGTGTGTTGAAGCATTCTAGAGTGGAGAGGTTCAGAAAGGCTTCTATCTACAACCTTTTGTTGGGCAATGAAGGCTGTGAGAAAGCCAAGAATGCAATACTTCTGCAAACTGAGATTTCTAGGGTTTCTTTCTATCTCTTTGCCTCATACAGCAGTGTTCCAGCCCCCAACTGTAAACAAGAAAAAAAGCAATGGGTTTTCCATGAAATGAGTCTAAAAGTGCCTAGCACACAGTAGGTGCCTGCAAAGGGGTCCTCCCTCCTTGCTCACGAAGGACGCCCTGGTCTTCTCCTACTAGACTTGAAGAAGGAAGAGTTAATTCTGCCCAAGTAGGAGCTGAACCTACCGATTCCCTGAGTCTGTGACAAAAACTCCTCCCTCAGCTATAGCTATAATTTAGGAATCCCCCTCACCCTCTGTCACCTTACCTCCAGAAGCTAGGTACATACCCACCCCAATGGGAAGGCAATGTTAGCACCCTAGGAGTAAGGGAGAATTCCAGCTAATTCTCTATCAGGGCCCCCGGTGCCTGTAAACAGAGTGGGTGATACCTCTGGCTGACTGTCACATGAAAGACTTTCCTGTCTACTTGTGCCTTCCACGCATGTAGACATCTGTAGTTAGGTGATAGGTACTAGGTGCAGTATGTAGAACCAAATAGCAAACAGATCAGAGTTTGAGATATTGTGGGGAGAGCTTAGTATCTTGTTTGAGAACTAATAAGCACATTTTTTAAAAAAATGTGTCATTGCTTTTACCTAAAACCTAAAACTCTAGGGAAGCATTCCTTAAATTTAAACACCACTCTTCACTCCACCTACGTACAGTCACTTCAATGCCTATTCCCTTGACAGAGGTACCCCATTAACTTACCACACCAAACATGAATCCAGATCCTGGGTCACTGTCCTACATGAGAGGTGTGATTTGGGGAATTGAGAGAAGACAGAGGTAAGAGCATACAGGAAGGAGCAAACAAACAAGAGGTTGCAGTTTCCCAAATCTCAATGAAATTCACCTTCTTTATAGAAAGATATGAGGCCACTTGCCAGATATTGTCTCATTATCACAAACATGACATTAAACAGCAACACTCCAAAGACACTTAAATCCTATTAGGATATGTGGTAGTATGAGCTGAATTATAAACTCAGAACTGCAAACTGAACAGAAAAAGCACAGTGCTGAGAAAGTGGTAATCATTCCTGAAAGGAAAGAAATGAGGGGGAAGAAAAGAGGCTTAGGAAGACAAAGAGTAATGTATTGTTAAGGATAGTTCCTTGACTTTTAACTATAAGCACTAGAACAATTTGAGTGCACAGAGCAGATCATAGATGACATCGCCTGTTTTCACTGACCAGCATGAAATCCTCTCCCTGATTGTGAGACTCAAGTGATTTGAAGAGAAATTTACGGTTAATGGTTGCTTTGGTGTCTATTTTGGCTGAGTCTGAATACTACAATAGGACTTCCTAGATACGGGACCATAGGCAAGTCGCTTGATCTCTCTAAGTTTTAGCTTCCTCTTCTCCAAAGTGGGACTAATACTAGGAATTAACTCACAAGACTTTCTGAGGAGTAAATGACAGTGCACAGAGGGTACTTACCCGGCTGCTTGAGTAATGCTTACTATTCTATTATTATTATTGCCCTTATTGTTGTTAATATTCTGGACTATTTATTATTCCAGAAACTAGAAGAGTCATAAATGACTTTCAAGGGAAAGGTGTGAAAATGACGCCATAGTCGATCTTGAATTTTCCTAGATAGCTGTCAGCTGGGAGTTGGTCAATTAGAACTGGGGCACCTCAAGAAAAGTCTAAGCGTTTTTAAAGGGATTGAAGGCTATGGAATTTGTAGCCAGAAGTAGAGAACTCTCAGTGGAGAAGATGCCCTAAGTAGAGGGCTCTCAGTGAACCAAATAACCCTGAGGCATCATTCAAGTCTCCTCTAATAGAAGATGACTGATCTAGCATCCCTGATGCAAAAAAGCCCACCCAACTGGTCGGGAGACTTAGGTTTATGGTCCTTAGCAGGGAAGACAAAAGCTCTGTGAATAAATGAAGCACCAAACCAAACAGGGCAGGCAGCTGCAGGCTTTCATGAACGTTAATTTTCCTTAATATTACAAATTATAAATGCTGCAAATACATACAAGCATAACAAATAGAAAAGCACAAAGTGATCATTAGGGTATAACGTGTGTGTGAATATGCCACCAGAATGGGCATACTGCAAAGAACGTGCTACATAAATGCTAACTGCTTCACCATTTGCTACTACAATAATGTGTCATATGGCTGGAGTTCTTAAGAACTTTATGTTCTCTGCTGGTATGAAGTCATTAATCCCATTTGTACAATTAATGAGGAAACCCTGGGTGCAAATTAGGGACCAGAGGAAAAAAACTAGAATGAAACACAAATGATGGGTCATTTTTGCTAAAGCTGTAATGATGCTTTGCTAAATAACACATTTCCCCTGAACCCTATTTTTAAACACTTCACAATCCACCCTGAAAAGAACTGATTATTACCACGACTTCAATTACTTTGAGTTGAATGATCCACACATTGCCACTACCCAGAATGAACCTGGGTCCTTCAAAAGCCTCCTCTAAAGCACTCACATTTCAATCATCCCTTACGAGCTGAGTCAGCTGTCTTCTAAGTGTCAATGAAACAGGATAGGGAGGGAGAGCTGCCATTCTGCAAGGCTGCCCATTTAAACACTGTGACCCTTTCATCAGGGAAGACAATGTATCTTAATGGAGAAGGGAATGAGGTCTGAGCCAGACAGACCTGGTTTCAACCCAGCCTTTGGGGAAGTTACTTAACATTTTGAGTCTAGAATATTTAAAATGAATATAAGAGTATTGCCTACTTGTAGGGATATTGGCAAGCGTATTTATTTATTTTGACAAATGAATAAATTCAGAATGAGAAAAAAAAGAGAAATCCAGACACATCTTTCAATAAAAGACCTGAGATAGAACAGTCTGGAGGAATCCTTCCCATAATCTGAGATTTCCTCCTTGAAATTAATTGAAAATTTCTCAATCAAGAGAAGTGTGAATTTGAATGAGAAAACTCCTTCTAGGGTACTAAGTCCCAAAGGCCGTCAGGGTAACAACAATCCACTTTTTTGTATTGATATTGATGTGTTGGTGCTGGTGGTGTTGGTGTGTATGTGTGTGTGTCTAAAAATATTAACCTCTCCAGAGAAAGCAATGGGGGAGGTGGAACCTTGGCTGTTCGCTCCAGCAGAGAAAGTCTTTAGCTAGAAGGACTTCAGAGAAAGCCTTTGTCCTTTTTGTTCAATTACAAAGCATAATTACAAGGGAAGTTACAACAAAGGAGCCTAATGCAACTTAAGTGTCTTTTATTAACCACTATGACCACACATATCCTCAGAACCATTAGGGAAAGTATCTCACTCCAACCTGGGTCTGCTGGGATCTCTTAGCATCATTAGGTAGCTACTTTTAGAGGCCACTCTTTTTCTAGTAAAAGGGACAACCAATTTGTTCCCCAGAGAGGTGCTTAGACCTCACGAAACTACAGTTCAGTGAGAGGAGAACAACACTAAGATGCCACTCAGATGTCCCTGTAATGAAGATCCTGTGGCCCAACTATCCTGAGTGCTGTCAGCAGAGGGACCCTTCAGCCATTCTTTCAGCAGGAGAGAGCTGCCCCACCCAAGTCATGTTCCTTTGAAGGTGGCCCATATCCAATGACTGAGCAGTGCATCTCAGCCCAACTTGGACAACTCTGAAGGGCCATTCTAGCTCCAGAACTCCCCATGGGCTCAGTGAAGGCTATTGTTAGCCCCGCATTCCAGCTCGGTTTCTGCCTAATCCTGTTTCTTTCCTTTCTTTTCCACAGGTGGTGATTACAAGGGCACTTTCATATAAACATCCTACATGCTAAATTCTTAATCACAGTCTGTCTCCTGAAGAACACAGTCTGTTGTAGCAACTATATGTTTATCTTCCAAACAAGGACACTTTAGAGAGGAACAGGTGCTCCTAATAACTTTACCGGGACAACAGCCTTTAACACCGTTCTCAGCAAACAGGAACTTATGGCAACCCTAAGTTACTGTAGGTGAAGCAGGAAATAAATTTGGTTAGGGTTTTGTACTGTGGAAACTCACACAGGAAGCAAGGTATGGATCTTTCATTAATTAACATTTTGCCTTTGAAAACAACCTTAAATCTTTTCTTTTTTAAATTTTACATCTTTAAAAAAGTTAACATATTCATTATGAAATTTTAAGCTAAGAAGAAAAGTACAAAACAAAATAGAACACAAAAGAAGTTATCCCAAATAGCTTTTCCCAAACAGGGAGAAATATTAGTATTTTTGTTTGATCAAAATTATTCTAGTCATCACATTGTTCATAAGCTATCAATTTGTTCAGAGACTAACGAATGGATGTATGCATAGACTGAATAATTTTATGATAATAGAATGACATAATATAGTTATTTTTAATTATATATGCAATTAGTGATACACAAGGCACACATATATATTATATAAGCCTGAATATATACATTACGTATATATAAAACTTTATTTGTCTGACAAAAAGAAACTAATGTGAAATTAAAGGAAATTTTGTCATTCAAATAAATGTTTCTTCACTGCAGGAAAATGAGTTCCTATTCCTCAAATCTCCAGCACCCCACAATGCTGCACTTCCAATCCTGTTCTGACCTGACTCCAGTTCACCCAGTATGACTTGGGTTATAGAGAAGGACTGCCTTTAGCTAGAGGAAGGCAGGTAGCCTTGGTGCTGCAACTGAAGGTGAATCAAAGATGCTTCCCTGCCCCAAGTGTCTCCTCTACAAACCTACTGCGAGGTCTGTCATTTCCACCTTCGGGCACTGTTTGGGGTATGGTCCCTCCGAGCATGTTGCTTGGGAGAGCTGGTGTGATGCAGTCGGCAGAACACTTGACTCAGAATAAGGGGCTCAGTCCTTGTCCAGGCCTCGAGCAGCCCGAATGTCTCTTAAGCATTTTAAGCCTAGTGTTCTGTCTTTCTCAGGGAGGTCATGTGAAGATCCAAGGAGAGACTACTTGAGGAAAATTTTGCAGTTAGCAGAGTCCGCCATTAATGCAGAGTCTGGTTAAATGAGTAGCCTTGATGTAAAATGACAGCACATTCTGTTTTAGCCGGTTGGGACAGTCCCACTTCAATCCTCTTGTCCAACCATAATTATTAAAACTCACCTATTTAATTTTCAAAAGTAATGAATTATGGTAACTCAATCATTAAGTCATTGTCTGTATTAAGGGATTACGCCCAAAATAGGTAGCAGGAAAAAAGCTAATGTATGAAGACAGTTGTGTGTATCATATCTCTGTGACATTGGCCAAGTAATTTTATATTTCACAGGCCTCGGTTTTCACATCTTTAAAATAGGGATGCTAGAAGAATCTACTTCATGTGATTATTATGAATATTAAATGAGACTATAAAAAGATGGTAGCACAGAGTGACATATCATAAGAACTCTATCTTTATCTATCATCTACCTATCTATATAAAAGAATAAAACAAAAGAAAATGGTTAAGTTTTCAATATTAAAGGAAGTCATGGAAAGTACTAGATGGGGCTCTTCCTGGTATGGGCAATGCTGAATGGATAGGGCAGCCCTAGGATGACGTGATGCCAATCTTGGAGGGAAATGAAGGTCCTGATTCTCACAGCTCTTATTGTCTAGTGGGGCTGGTGACTCTGCAGGAGTCTGTGGTGCAGGGTGCCCTTGCACTTCTCAAGCTGCACACTGCCTCTGATCAAAAAGGTCTAAGTGGGGCATCTTCTACCTGGAAATACTCATCTCTCCCAAAGGTAGGATGTCTGGTTTCTCCAGGTGCTCCCTGTCTGTTTGCCATCTCTCCCAGGCAAATATAATCCACAGAATTTACAGGAAACTTATAGCCATGGTCCTTGATTTGCCTCCGTAAATAAGCAGCAAATAGTTCCTAGGGCAGGAAATCAGCTGTCTGGAGGGTATTGGTTTTGGACATATGACTGTGCATCATGCCTTGTTGTATTAAGTTCTCAGCTCAGATGATTCAGAACTCAGGGATGAAGACGAGAGAGGAAAATCCCCTCTGCCACATTCAATGATTTTTCTTTATATGTTTTACCTTGTACTGACTTCTCCTGTTCCTGAACTATTTTTATTTTAGCTTAGAGGCAGAAAGAAAAATGCTCTGAGTTTGCCCAGCTCTAACCATTGAATGATGGTGAGGAAACTATTTAAAAGGCAGTTAAGGATCTTTACTAATAATGAGGTCCTTACTCAGAGTCAAAAGATAACAAACACTGTGATATATGCTATTATTAAAAGTATAAACTAAAAACTGGATGTGAAATGACTGGAATGGACTCAATACATAAGGTATATGATTACAGTTTGAAGGTGAAATGAGCAAGATTTAGAAAAGAGATTAAATGCCAATTATTTTTATAATTTAGGCATGTTCCCATTGATATTCTCTCTCTCTCTCCTTCTCTCTCTCAGTCTCTGTCTCTCCCTCCCCCCCACCCTGACACACTAATAAAAAATACAGAGTCTATATGCCTGTATTCTTTGGAAACTTTTGGTACATTTGTCAGTGTTTTTCGACATGTGGGCCTAGAACTCTGGAGTACAAATCATCTGTGATGCTCATTTTTAAAAGATTCTGAGGCTCTCAGACCAATCTTGGGTAGGAGAGGAGGAGTAGGAATGAACATTTGAAATAATTCTCCAGGTGATTCTTATGCAGACCTGCCATATCAGGGATAGAGGATGTGGTCTTTGTGGAATACACAGCAAATGTTGCGAATTCTATTTCTCATACTTGGCTAGGCTTAACTGAACAGGTGATGTGCACAGATGAGCGAAAAAAGGAATGTTGCCTCATTGTGTTTTAGGGACCAGAAACTTGAAATAAGTAATTCAGGGAGTACCAACATTTGCCCCAGGAAAAGCTTCTTGTACGTTCAGTGTCTTCAGAACCAGAGGTTTATCAGGAGGTGAGAACTGATCACTACAGTATTTCTAGGCTTTGAGCCTAGAGGTAGGCAGAATAACGGCTGGCCAAAGATGTCCATTCCATAGTCCCTTTACATTGTGAATCTGTTAAGTTACATGGAAAAGAGAAATTAAGGTTGCATATGGAATTAAAGTTGCTAATCATCTGAACTTGAGATGGGGAGATTATCTTGGATTGTCCAGGTGGACTCAATGTAATCACAAGGGTCCTTAAAGGTGGAAAAAGGTGAGAATGTTTATGTTTCTCAAAGTGTGGTCTGCTGACCAGCCGCATAAAAAGCACTGGGAGAATTATTTTCAGTGTTAATTCCTGCTGCTCTTCTCCTACGCGAGGGTGGCCTGAGTTAGAGCCTCAGAATCATCTTTTAAAAATGAGCATCCCAGATGATTTTTACTCCAGCATCCCTTAAGTGTTCTCACCACACACACACACACACACACACACACACACATGCAATGATGACTATGTGATGTCATGGATTTGTTAATTGGCTTGATTGTAATCATTTCAAAATGTATACATATATCAAAACGTCATTGTATACTCCAAATATATAAAATTTTTATTTCTTGATTATCAATAAAGCTGAAAAAAATGTGGGAAACGGAGGCAGACGTATCAGAGGCATGTGATATGAAAAAGAACTGAACTGCCCATTGCTGGCTTTGAAAATGAAAGGGGTCACAAGCCAAGGGATGTGGGCAGCCTCTAGAAGCTGGAGAAGAGAAAAGTGGATTCTCCTCCAAACCCCCATAAGGAACGCAGTCATGCCAACACCTTGCTTTTAGCCCAGTGAGATCCATTTTCACTTCTGACCTTCAAAATTGTAAGATTATGAATTTATGTTGTTTTAATCCACTATGTTTGCACAAATTTGTTACATCAGCAATAGAAAACTAATATAAGCCCCTAGTTCCTTAGAACTCTCACAGAGGCATCAGAGAAGCAGTGGATAAGAACATGAACACTGGAAGCATGCTGCCTAGGGCTGAATCCCGTTGCTCATTGATTAGCAGTGTAATTTTGGGACAAGCACTTAAATTCTCTGAGCTTCAATTTCCTCTTCCCTAAAATAGGGATAATAACAATACTTACCTCACAGAGTTTCTGGGACTACTAAATATAAGGATCTTTACAAATTTATTTATTACACCACCTAGCCTTAAGTGAGGGCTTAATAAATTTGGGTGTCTAGAAGAATAAAGCTCTTAAGTCATGCAACGAGCTCCCAATCACCTGTGGGGAGCTTGCCAAATATGTGATTAAAATTGACTGGTGAAATATTTTAATGAATTGGAACAATCCCTGGAAACGGATGAAGGAGCCACCACCTATGGTTTCAGGTATATTCACCCAAGCAAATGGAAGAAGTTTCTATGGAACTGTCTCCCTTTACTGCACCTGAACTGAACACAATAAGTGTTACCCAACACTGTCCTGATTATTCTGTATCAGAGGACACATACCCTGTTAGAGAGTAATGACGCTGCAGTCAGGCGACCCACTGAGCTCTGGGAACTAGCTAGTGCTGGACTGTCTGCTTACTTCCACAAGGAGGGCTGAGCATGCGGACAGCCCATCATCAAAATGACATCTTATTCTTGAACATATCCAGCTCATTGCTGTTAAAGCATTATTAGAGGCCTGGGCTTGCTATGGGAGAATAATCAACTTTGCCTGATGGCACACAGTAGAAAATAGGGGGATTCTCCTGAAGATTTTTGAAAGAATTAATGTTCTTAAGCAGACCTAAGTATGCAAGGAGGTTCATTGTCCTCAGCCTCTTCTTTCCTTCCTTTGGATTGAACTGTGTTTTAGAGTCTGGTGACAGGCATATCTCAGTGCCCTGCATGTTGTGTTCCACTCAGTAGCATGCTTGTACAATATTTAATATGTTGACTGTGTAAGATACTTTCTTAGTTCAGAAAAAATCAGACAATTAAGGAAAAAATGCTCATTCCTACTCATATCTCTCATCCATCAAGATGAAAATATCAGAGAACTCAGCTCAAACTGGTTTCAATTAAAACAGGGAATGAATTCAATTTCCTTTAAAAAAAAGTATGCCAACGTTAGGCATGGCTAGATCCAAGGCCTGCAATGATGTCATCAGGGCTCTGTTGGTCTCAGTCTCATTGGTCTACTTTCCTGTGTGCTTGATTCACTCTCAGGGGGACTATCTCCACCTGATGGCCCCTAGCACCCAGTCTTAGATTGTTCCTGCTTCATGTCCAATAGAAAGAAAAGATTCCTCTTTCTCAACACCTCCATATTGGGCTTGCTGAGTCAAATGCTCCTTCCTTAACCAATCCCTGTGGCCAGAGAGTTGAGTATGTGCCCCTTGTCCCCCACTCAAATCATAAGGACTTAGAGTAGGGGGCAGGAGGTCTCAGAAATAGAAACCCAGATGCTCAAATCAGTAGTGGGAACTGATGTTGTTTAGGCAAAAGGACAGATTTCTGCTCTCGTTCGTAAGTGTATTTTCTTGGCAAGAGGGCTCAACAGCTTTTACCAGCTTCTCAGTATGTTCTGTGACCAAGATGGACTTAACATTCCCCTCAGCTTCTCAAAGTTTAGACAGGTTTCTTCCTGACTATGGGCATCTGACTTCCCTTTTCTTAGAACATTTACTTTAGAAAACTTGCAATTGTACTTTCTCTTCCCCCAGCCTTTTGGCAGTTTCACAACCCAGGAATGTCTTTCTCAAGGACCTGGGAGCAATCCCTTTGACATGTAATCAAGAAAGATAGTGACCCTATCTCCCAGTCTCGGTGAGAGAGTAAGAGCCTAACTTCCATAAGCAACAATTAGAAGACTCATATGGTTTAATCTCTTTGACTAACTTCCCCCCAAAGTCCATCAGTACTTTTCCACAGCTTATCCCAGCAGTTAAAACTCCCCTACATTTTGTTTCAGCAGAATTGAGTTCAATCTCTCTCCCCTTTTGCAGTACGGTCTTGAATAAAATCTTCCTTGCCTGTTTAACTCCATCTGGTATAATTTTTCTTTGTCATTTAACTTTAAAATAGTTAAAACTGATATAAGTCTAAGATCCTTTATACACACATGTAAAGTGTAAGATGTCAAGAATCCTGAAACATTAAAGTCCCAGATTCTTGCTCCAACATTTGCGTAAGAAATTCCTGGAGGATTTTGTTTCTTTGTCTGTAAGCTTTCCTCGTCTGTAAAAATAATAAAGCTTGCTCTGACAAGGACCGTACCAAACTCTGCATTTCCAAACACTGTTTGCACTTCTAAACACTTGTTTAATATCTGGCTTCCATTAGATTGTAAACTCAACGACAGCAGAGATTACACTTGCTTTATTCATTGTTGAATCCTAGTCCTCTGCACAGTACTTGGCACCTTCAAAAGGTGCTCAGTAGATATTTGACAAAAGTGAATAAAATTAGATGATAAATAATATGAACAGAACAGGAGGACAGGCAGATAATACTAAAATTTTATTGACATTGACCCTAGGCTCAAATTATTGGAGGGTCCAAATGTTCACTTAAGAGAATATCAGGAAATCTGGATTTTAATATTAGCTTTGTCACTGACTGGAGTTATAACCTTAGTCAATTATTAAATTTCCCCGATCCTCAAATTTCTTACTATAAAAATCAGAAATAGAATAGATGATTACTGAAATTCTTTATAGAACTACCTCATAGACCCAAGGATGATGCCCTCCCTCCCAATCTATTACCATTTCATAGATTAAAATTCTGATACACAGTGATTGCTCTGTAGTTATAGAAAATGCTTGTATGTCCTGAAACTTAGGACTGTTCATTCCCCCACTCCTTCCTTGCTTTTCTTTCATGTATTTATACAGTTACTAAACAGTTGGTCTGTATGTGCCTGCTCGAGGGAAGTTCAAAAATATTTTGTACGTGCCTTGACTTAAGCACCTATGTTCTGGCTGAAGTCTCTATCTTTGATAAGACTCAAATTCTAGCCATGTGTTTGTTTCATTAAGTGTTTGAAAAACTTTCTTTTCTGACCTTGATGCATTATGCAAATGACAGAATCTAATTCACCTTGATGCATAATACTCTGGGAGTAGAGCTTCAATCTCAATGAGGTAGCCAAACACGCCTTGGAGAGGGACTTGCCCCACTACCCATTTCTTTGAATTTTCTGCCCTTCAAGAAGGGCTAATGTGCTTGTGTTTACTTTCCTGACAGATTTCTTTCTCTTCAACCATAAATCAACAGTTTCTATATGAGATTGACTTCCATGATGTAAAACAGTATCCATCCACATATTCTCCCTTCTACTGTTTTAAACCTGTAGGTATCACAGCTTATTCATTGGTTCACAGTCATTAAAACAACAATGATCAAGTAGAAAGACCCCAGGCAGAGAGCTGACAAGAGCAAGAAAACAGATGATTGTTGGAAGTCATTTGTAATATAATAGTATTCCAACATACTGTAAGTTTTTGACCTTAAGCAAGGGAAAGTTGATGACTTTAATAGTTTTCTTTATAAACCTTTTTCTTTCTGCTTCAAAACTGTTGACTATTTTTAGCTCTGCCTCTCCTACAATTGCTTTCAAAAGCATATTTCTAGGCTTCAAAGCCAGAGTTCACTTCAATAATGCTTGGTTAATAGTATGGGTGCTCACACTTGATGGCAAGCCGAAGGCCCTCCTTGACAGGATAAAATACAGCCCTGGAAGGCCTGCCCCCTCTCTCTTCCATGGAAAGCAGTCACTCTAAATGTGAGAAAGTACTTCTTTGTTTCCAATTGTTTCAAAAGTGGCCTAATAATAACAATATCTTAGTTATACAGCCCAAGAAGTAAGACATTTCTGTTCATATAGATCTGGATTCAAACACCACCACTAATAGACATTAGTGTTGAAATTTTAGACAAATTATTTACCTTCCGTAAGGCACGGTTTCCCCTTCTCTCAACATAATTGATAATAGTACCACCTTATGGGATCATGATGAGGGTTAAATGATGTGCTTGTAAAAAAATTTATAGAGATCCTGACACATATCATGTACTTAGTAAATGACAATGGTAGATATGCGTGGTGTTCTTGTTGTACGGCTACCTGCTATTGCTAAGTAAGCAAGGAAATATCTTGGTCTTTGGCTGAAGAATGTAACCAGACCCATAACAAAGGAAATTTTGCAGTTTGAGAAATGCTAAGCGTTGCTAACTATCCTGGGCACCTTCCCCTCTTCCTTGTCAGCCTGACTTATAGCCATATTTCTACATTCCTGGTATCCCTTCTCAGGACTACAGCAAGGGGAGTCTTCCATTTGCTTTCTAACTCCCCTTCCTCCATATCTGTTATTGCTCAGTGTTCTTCTACCTCTTTCTTTCAAATTCATGGTACATTCATATCAGCCTTTCTCCATTAACTTTCCATGTTTTCTAGAGCTTCTGCCAATAGGGGACTAAAAAACTAACATCACAGAAACTATAAACATGGCCCCATACACATGAATTTTGGAAGTTGCACAATTAGAAATATCAATCTGTCACCTAATGAATAGAAATCTGATAATCTTTGCCCTGAGTCATTTTTGTAGAAATGCCGTTATGCCATTCTCAGCAATCAAAGCTGGTGTCAAGATCCAGAGTGGAAGAAGGGGTCAAAGAGCCCAGAGTTAGATCTTAGTTATTTGGCAGCATTGAGAGGTCAGTTAATACAGCCCCCTCTCTCCACTTGTGATGGTTTCCAAACTATTCCAGTTATAACCTCTCTTAAGCATATCCCAGGGGCCTAGTGTGAGTAATCCTTACCTTTGAAAAGCTCTTCTACACACAGCTTTCTCTGGAGTTCAATCAACTACATTACCAGGTTCAATAATGATAAATTTCTCTGTTTCTTTGACTTGATTCTGATCTCAAGTCCTTCTTTATTTAACAATATGGAAATCACCATTCTACACAGAAATTTACACTCTTGTGTATAGGGATGGACATTCATTATTAGATCACTTTTAAACCACATGCATTCCCTCTTGAATTTCTCTATCCTATGGATGTAAACCTCCCTCTCCCTCCCCCCCCCCACCTTTCCCTTCTCTTCCTCCTTAACCTCCTCCCCCTTCTTTCTCTCTCAGTCTTTCTCTCTGTCTCTCTCTGTGTCTCTGCCTCTCTTTTTTTTTTCTCTATCTCTCTCTCTCATTCACTTGTCTACTGTAATCACCAGCATGGTAAAATGTGAAATGTGGTTTCTCCCTCATGGGCTGGGTTACAGACCAGATCCCCAGCTACATCATTCTAAAAGAACCCTAGATATTACAT
Source organism: Equus quagga (assembly GCF_021613505.1). Taxonomy (NCBI): domain Eukaryota; kingdom Metazoa; phylum Chordata; class Mammalia; order Perissodactyla; family Equidae; genus Equus; species Equus quagga. Next base: position 161,930,999 of record NC_060268.1, read on the forward strand.
GTTACTCAAAGGGCTTAGCTATTGAAAATCCTGCTTTCCCAGGAAGGCCATTCTGGTGATATCAAATGAAAAGAAATGAATATGGATGTCCAGGTGCTAAATTAAAATGTCAACTCTGACCTTTGGAGGTCAGATCCTTCAGAGGCAGCCATGATCAATTGTCTCTCAGCCTTCATAGGTAAAAAAAAATTATAAATTGATGCTTCAAAAGGAAGGGAGGAAGGTGTGAGTGGGTGCAGGGCAGGATGTAAAAGGCATTCACGTCCAACTCTCCACCCTTTCCTCCAGGCTATCATCATATAATACTGCCGGCTTGAAATACTGATTAGAATGTGGTTTTGCTTATTTATTCATAAGCTTTTTAGCAAGTTAAATTTACATGACAGATTTTTTTTTTTTAATGCATTAGTGGCTAGAAGTCTTCCAGGAAGTTTCAGAAAAAAGCTAGGCAAACATACAAGGGATCGCAGCATACTCTTCCTGTCCCCAACTTAAGACATTATATTACTTCTTACCAGCCCCCAAAGCAACTTCAAGGGGACAACACAGATGGAGACTCACCTCAAGCACCTTCACGTGCCCAAATGGCCCTATAGAATAACAGAAACTTCAAGATCATTTGCATGGTGTTTCCTTGTTACAAAGAGTACAAACTCAAGGAGAAAAATACAAAGCCATCAGTGAGTGATTATTTTAATCCTAGATGTACCAGGTTCTAGGAGGGATCCCCATATTCAATGTCATCTCCCACCTCCACCCACCACACACACATAAAATACACAAATACATGGAAAGAAGCAGGTGGATTGACTCCTTACAGCAGAAATAATCATTTCTTCTTAAATCCTTCATAAATAAGCTAAAAGTGTGTCAATACCCTTACTTGTCTACTTGGTTAATCTCTACTTGGAAGTAGAGATTATGTTACCCTCCACCTTGTCAAACGTTTAATGGTTCTTAACTATCTGGAAATGTTGAACAAATGCCATTCTTGATCTGAAGCCAATTTATCTTTTCAAATTTACTTCTTCTTGCTCCTCAATAACTATTCTATGTTCCAGTTAAACCAGACTTCTCTCTGTATGGGAACAGTTTTCTGACCACTCTGACATTTTTTTTTTCAGATTTCCATTTTTTAGAATCACTTTTCCTTAGGCCATCTCAACCTACTAGGAACCAACTCAACTATTTCCTTTTCCATGAACCCTCTCCTGCTTACCTCCCTCCCAACCAATGAGATCTTTCCTTCTTTTACACTCCCATAACATTAGCACATTGCATATTCTTGAGAAAAATATTTTCTCCTGATTTTAATTCTAAGTAGTGACCTACTATTTTATCTCTATACTTATCTGTAAGTTCCTTGAAAGCAGGACTTGGTCTTATATATCTTTGTATGCCTTGCAGTGTCAGGCTGAGTGCCTTGCTCTTAGCAAATATAGACTACATATTTTGTAGAATTGACTGAATTTAAAAGTAGGAATAAATAGCTACATTCCAATGAGAGTTTCATGAATATGAAAGTCATCAAAGTACCATAACATTCAATATGTTCCAGTGGCCAGGAAAATACTAAATTTTATTAAGTGGTGGATTAAGATCAACATGACATGCCAGGAATCAAAGGCTTAGAAGACCTCTAAATATATCCAGTTTGCTCTAGATTCTCTCTGATTCTAGGGAGAATTGTAAATCAGGAAAGTATATGGGCCAGAATTTCAGACAGGAGGATTCTACAAGGATCTAAATCTATCCTAGTATTTAAGCAAAGAGTAATCTGTAGCATAGGATCTTTTTTTTAGAATGAATTAGAGTTGGGACAACTAGGTGCCTATTTAAAACCAAACAAATTTGGATTTATGTGTCATACCAGAATGAATCCTAAAAAGATCCAACATTTAAATGTAAACAATGAAGTCTAGATTTAACTAGTAAAATAGAAAATGGGAGAGAATTTTAATTTTTTTTAATCTCAGACTTTTCAAAGATTTTTGGACTTCTGAATTTTGTGTCACACTTGTAAAAATCTGTTTAATTCCAACATAAAAATAATAATAAGTTTGAATGTCAAAATTTCTGTAAAAAAAGAAAAGAGACAAATGGCAAAGGGAAACAAAATTAAAAATCTTATTTCAAGCAAAGGGCCACCTCCTCCAATATGGAAAGAACCCTTATAAACTCATAAGAAAAGCAGTAAATTTTCTATTAAAAAATTAAATATTAAGAAATATCTAAATCAAATATTATGATTAAAGTTCATCAGAAATAAAATTCAAATGGCACTAAACTTTTGAAAAAATATTCAAACACACAAAATAAAATGCACGCAAAATAAAATTATAGTAAAACTTTTTTCCACTTACAGGATTGTCAAACTTAGAAAAAAATAATTCTATAATGTCAAAGCTCAAGTGAGATAGGCAATCTTTTACATTGCTGGTAGAAGTATGTAGCTGTACAATTTCATGAAGCATGATATGGCATTATGCATCAAAATTAAAATGCACACACTTTTTTAGGTAGCAAATTCTCTTCTGTGAATTGAGCCTAAAGATTCCTTCTAAATGATATAAATTCAAAGCTATTTGTTGCATTGTCATTTGTAAAAACAAAAGATTGACTGAAAATAAGTGTGGATACATTGATTAAATAAATTATATTACATTCAACAATAGAATATGCATAAAAAGAATGAGTAATCACCCAGTGAACTGATATGGAAAGGTCCCTAAGATTTACTGTTAGACAAAAAAAGCAAAGTGCAAATCAATGTCTGTGCAAAAAGAGAAAAAATAATATGCATCTAATTTTATTTACAAAGTATTTCTTAAAAAATACAAAAGAAACTGATAACATTGGTTGCCTCTGGGAAGAAGACTGGCTATTGGAAGGTCAAGAGTGGGGAAGAGAATTTACAAAAATAAACAAACATAAATAATTGAGAAAGGGCAGTGTATCCGTATAGTAGAATGCCAAATAAAAATATTTATCCCATGGATATTAAAAGGAAGATAGAACATTGTGAACAGCTCTATGCCCACAAATTTGATAACAGATGAAATGAACCAATTCCTTGAAAGACAAAAAAATAACAAAACTCACAAAAGGAAAAATTAACAATCTGATCAAGTTTATAATTATTAAATAAATTTAATTAATAATAATCTCTCATAAAAGAAAGTGCTGGGCCCAGATGGTTTCACTGGTGAATTCTATCAAACGTTTAAGAAGCAACATTTAAAAAGAAATTCTCTACAATCGCTTCCAAAAAATATAAATAAAGGCAATACTTCCTAACTCATTCTATGATGGCAGCAGTACCCTAATACCAAAACAGATAAAGACATTACATGAAAGAAAATTACATACAATATCTCTTAAACGTAGATGCAAAAGTCTCAACAAAATATTATCAAATTGTATCTAATAACATATTTAAATAATCATGCACTATGAACAAATGTGATTTATTCCAGGTATGCAAAACTTGTTCAAAATTCAAGAATAAATTAATTTAATCCATCATGTCAACAAATTAAAGAAGAAAAAATGTAATGATATCATTTAATGCAGAAAAATAATTTGTCAAAATCCAATACCCATTCATGAAAAAAATTCTCAGCAAACTGGGAATAGAGAGGAATTTCCTCAATGTGGTAAATAACATCTATAAAAACCTCCAGTTAATATCATACTTAAAGATGAGAAACTGAGTACTTTACCTATAAGATTGGGAACAAAGGAAGAATGTACTCTTACCATTCCTGATGAGCATTTTACTGGAAATCCTAGCTAATGCAATGAGAGAAGAAAAAGAAATAAACAATAAACAGATTGGGAAGGAATAAATTCAACTGTTCTTGCCTGTAGAAGACATGATTGCCTATGCAGAAAATTCCAAAGAATTAACAAAAATTTTCTGGAACTAATAAAAGATTATAAATAAGAGTATAGTATAGAAGATTAATATTAAAAAATCTGTTGCTGGGGCCGGCCTGGTAGCACAGCGGTTAAGTTCGCATGTTCCACTTTTTGGTGGCCCAGGGTTCACTGGTTTAGATCCCGGGTGTGGACTTGGCACCACTTGGCAAGCCATGTTGTGGTAGACATCCCACATATAAAGTAGAGGAAGATGGGCATGATGTTAGCTCAGGGCCAGTCTTCCTCAGGGAAAAGAGAAGGATTGGCAGCAGTTAGATCAGGGCTAATCAGCCTCAAAAAAAAAAAAATCATTTACATTAGCATAAAAAACAAAATACATAAAATCTAATAAAATATTTATAGGATCAATACGTGGGAAACCACAAAACTCTGCTGAAAGGAATCAAAGAAGAGCTAAATAAATGGAGAAATATTCCATGTTTGTAGATTGCAAGACTTGATGTTGTTAAGATTTCAATTATTCCCACCTTGATCTATGGGTTTAGTGCAATCCCAATGAAAATCCCAATAAGCTATTTTGCAGATATCAACAAACTATAAAATTTATATGGAAAAGCAAAAGCAAAAACAAAACTCTTGAAAGAATAATAACAAAGTTGGAGGATGGATATTACCCAACTTCAAGACTTACTAGAAAGCGAAAATGATCAAAGCAGTATGGTATCAGTGAAAGAATAGGTACAAAGATTAATGGAACAAAATAGAGAGTCCAGAGATAGACCCACACACATCCTCAAGTAAAAGACTCCCTCCTCCCATGGGGCTGGCCCCATGGCCGAGTGGTTAAGTTCGCGCGCTCCGCTGCAGGCAGCCCAGTGTTTCGTTGGTTCGGGTCCTGGGCGCGGACGTGGCACTGCTCATCGGACCATGCTGAGGCGGCGTCCCGCGTGCCACAGCTGGAAGAACCCGCAACGGAGAATGTACAGCTATGTACCAGGGGGCTTTGGGGAGAGAAAGGAAATAATAAAATCTTTGGGAAAAAAAAAAAAAAAGACTCCCTCCTCCAGCAGGAGAAAAAGTGGTGATTGAAGGAGACTGAATAAGATGGCAAACTGAGCTTATGGGGCCTTCTCATTCGTGAAATTAAAGAAACAAAATTATAGAAAACATGCTAGACAAGCAACAAAAACCATAACTGCCATCAGCATACAACAAATTAAGGCAATTCTCAAAGTAAGACAGCATAGGAAATGAGATCTACAGAAAGATAACTAGAAAAAATATGCAGGAGAGTAATCTGGAAGTGATTTAATAAACAAAACAAATGAAGAAACAAAAAACACTAGGAATTATCAAGCACTTAGGAATTTATGAACAAATAATCAACAAAAACACCAAACTCCATAAACAGAAAAATCAATTTCTGGGGCCAGCCCTGTGGCACAGGGGTTAATCTGGCACACTCCACTTTGGTGGCCTGGGTTAGTGGGTTGGAGTTCCAGGTGTGGACATGCACCACTCGTCAAGCCATGCTGTGGTGGCAACCCACGTACAAAATAGAGGAAGACTGGCACAGAAGTTAGCTCAGGACTAATCTTCCTCAAGGAAAAAATACAACAAGGAAAGCTGGCATCAGATATTGATTCAGAGAAAATCTTGCCCACCAAATAAATAAATAAATAAAAGATTAAAAAATAAACTTCTAAAGAAACAGACTTGATAGAATAAATTGAAATGGAACATAGAATAAAAATATAATACTCCCACAGCCAGTTTGAATACAGTGATTGGATACAATAAAATAAAATATCTTGAGTTTACATTTCTATTTGTCATGAATAACACTAAAGGACATTACATTAGAAAATAAGTAAACAAACATAAAAATAGAAAAATAAATCCAAGCCCAAGTTAAGGGTGGTAGATATTTAAAAGGTGGAAAATCACGCTCAAATGCTAGGTGGGCTACAGGTTGGCTTTACAGTTACCTAATAAACAAAACAAAGAGAAAATATGATTAGCTACATGAATTATAGTGTTCATATGATACAAAATTAAACAACATTTAAGAGATTGAGAAGCAGGTCTCATAAGAGAAACAGAAAGAAAATTTCCCAATGAGTTTTTATGAAGAGGATGTGCTCATCCTCATTCCTTAAATTAATGTCACAGATTTGTTGACAAGAAGGTTTGTTCTCATGGTCGTCAGTGGCAGGCATTATAATAATTTTTGAAAGAGCTTTATTTTTACTTTTCTTTAATTTTAAGGTAGATCAATGCATTTTAATTTCAGGGGTTGGTTAGAGGGAGGTTCTCGGCGGTTTTTACAGAAACACATGGTAAAATATTACTCAACGGAACATTTCAGAGGTAAGTAAAAAGTGGTTCATTGGTACCTGGAGTGCAATTAAAAATTCAGGAGACAACCAAAGATTTTGTCTTTTCAGAGAAGATTATTGTAATTTTCCTTCATCAGCTGGAGAGAGACCTAGGAAGGGGTTATGCTCTGATTGGAAAATATTCGCTATTTTGAAATCAAGAGTGGTAATAAAATATAACCACTGTGTCTATTCTGAAATACATCAGCACGTATTTGACTACTGAGTTCAACATAACGGTATTTATGATATGGCAATGAGGTGTAATTACACTACCTTCAAAGTACTGTTACAAGATAGAAGAACTTCGTTTAATGTTATTATACATTCCTTTTGTATTATGTTTCTAGCAAATAAGGATTTGACGAATTATTTAGTAAGAGTTGGCAAAGCAATCCAGCAATCTCTGCACATAAAGTAATTCTGGTTCCAATAAATGTATTTTTGACAAATGACTTCTGCTTACATGATTTATCAATTTAATGTGGAAGGGACCGACAGCAGCAGAGTAGGAGCCTTCTTTTGCACTTGGTTCTGTCTTGTAGACCAAGAGGAGAAAAGCAGAAAATACAAAAATATAACAGAGGAGTTGGAGAAATATTATGCTTGTGTTAAGTTGACAGCATAAGGATCAAACAATAGAAGATAAAGCAGAAGCAATAAAGACACACAAAGTTTACTTTTATATCAATCATGAAAATTCTTTATGTCTGCCGAAGAAAGAAAAAAATCACCATTACAGTTAACTGAGCATATTAAACTGTAAACTACAAAGTGACTTCTCATATCATAATCTCAGTTCCGAGGGGTTGCAGTGAGTTTAGATTTAGAGGTCACAACAACACTAGCATGGATTAATGAGGCATTAGGAGTAGTTTGGTTGAAAAATGCTACAGCTGGAAAGTGTATGAAGTTATATTCTTGACCACCACTCAGATTTAAAGGTGATCAAATTGCAGAGGTTTATATACCTTGAGATCTTTCACCAGCTGAGGTTCTCTATGGCTCATGAAATCACATGGTTGGTTGAAAGCATCCACTCAAAATTTCATTGATATGTAATGTGACAAAAATTTCAGTCCAGCTCAGGAAGTTCTATGAAAAAGTCTGTCACTGCAGCAACCCAAAATCCATATGGGGACAAATACTATATGACAGTACAATACCTTAAAAGAACAGGCTGTACTCTCACTCAGTCAAGCAAAGATAACATTGAACACATTATTTATGCTAGAAATTATACTAGGCACATGACAGGAGAAGTGCCTGCCCTTGTGGAATGTACAATTTATGAAAATAGCCTAGAGAAATGATTGCACAAAAAAATTAATGAAAATTAAGCTCACAAAAAGAGGGAAAAACAGAACAATGTGCTCCTTGATGAAAGTACATCAGAACACCTAGCCCATATTTTTCTCAGAATATCAAAGCTGAATATGAGTAAGATTTTAGATCTAACTGTAAATATAAGACATATACAGAGTAGACAGGAAGATGTTAAACGTCATCATGAGGGTGCAATCAAAAAAATCCAGAGTGCAGAAGAATTAGCAGGGCAGGGCAAATAACCCATTATTCTTCAACAAATAAGTAGCAAGACATCCAAAAAAAAAAAAAAAGAAACCATGTATAAAAACATATTTAAGATTGATACTAATCTGCTGTAATGTAATAACTATTTTCTGGTTCATGATTTGAATCCAGATTCAAATAAACAAACTGTGGTGGGGGAGAGAGAGGGACCAGAGACATAAAAATAATGGCTAGTTATTCTACAATAATTTGAAAATACTGTCGATTTTTAGATGTGATAGACGTGTGATTTTTTAAAAGATCCTTATCTTTAAAGATACACGTTGAAATGTTTACATGATTTATTTCAAAATAATCAGAGTGAGGAATGGGTGAGTATAAGTATTAATGAAATATAACTGGCCATGAGTTGGCAAGTTTTGAAGCTGGATGATGAGTATACGGGAGTTTAATATTTGATTTTCACTTCTGTTTATGCTAGAAATTTTCTTAAAAAAAAAGAAACCCTTTCTCTACAGTGCAACAGAAAAGTAAAGGGGACTATAACGTGTGTAAGAGAACATGAGTCTTAGAATGCTGTTTACATTTAGAGTTAAAAAATAAGTGGGAATTATCCAGGTGACATAGGTTGGAGAAAATGTGTTTAAGATTTTTTTATGTGAAAACCTTTGAAGTGGAGAGAAGTTAGGTAGATTAACAACAACAGCAAAAAACCCAAAACCCCAAATGAAGCACAGTGAAGTAAAGTAAAGCAGAGAGAGCTGCTAATAAGTCTACTTATATAGATACAGCTGAGTCACGTAGGGTCTTCATGTCTTTATTACACATTATGGACATGTTCTTATGAACAATAGGAAACCATGAATAAATTTTAGCAGAGAAAAATCATTAAATATGAGATATTAAAAGAATACTTCTATAGACTCAATGCTTGTGTCCCCTCCTAAAATTCTTATTTTGAAACCTAATTCCCATTGTCATGGTATTAGGAGGTGGGGCTTTTGGTGGGCGATTAGATCATAAGGGCCATGGGATTAGTGTCCTTGTAAAAGAGACCCCAAAGAGCTCCTTCACCCCTTCAGCCTTGTGAGGACACAGAACCAGGAAGTCTGCTCTCATCAGACACTGAATCTGCCTTCAACTTGATCCTGGACTTTCCAGCCTCCAGAACTGTGAGAAAGAAACTTCTGTTGTTTATAAGCCACCCAGTGTATGGAACTCTGTTACAGCTGCTTGAACGGACAAAACAAACGCTTGTCATCCTTGAAGAATGAAGTAGAAAAGAGCAAGCATAGAGGCAGGAAGGACCAAGAAGCTACTGCAAAAGTTGAAGTGGACAACGATGGTGGCAACGACTAGGAGGAGGGTAGTATACCTATGGAGAAGTTGATGGAGTCAAGTAATAGCTAAGAGGCAAAACAATAAAGACTTGGTCGTGCCCCAGATTGGAGATGTTAGAGAGAGAGAGAAGTCAAAGAAGACTCCCAGGATTCTGGGCAGTGAATGGAAACACTACAGCTGGATGATGTTACTATTCACCAAAATATTCAGGAGGCTCAATTAGGTGGTAATAAACATGTATTTCGTTCTAGACTTGTAGAGTTTGAGGTGCTTTGTAACACATCATAGGCATGCTATAGAGGCCATTTTGTATAATGATATGGAACTCAGAAAATGAGTCTAGCCTGGCAAAATACATGTAAAAGTCTCCTAAAGAGGAGATCACCTAAGAAAAATGTAGAAATATAAGAACACCTAGGCTTAAGTCCTAAGAAATCCTAAACTTTAATATCCTAGAAGATGGCTTCTGATCCCGTGTACGATATAGTAGGTTGTAGCAGCCACTCAGTCTAGCCCCTGCAACAAACAGTAAAAGCTGTATAAATTATACAAATGGTATTTAGAGAAACCAAAGCCCCATGTAAACAATGAGAGCAATTGAATTGAAATTCCAGAGACAAAGGAGCCCATTCAAGTTGAGTGAACCATCACTGGCCATATTCAAGACTGGGGCCTTTGCAGAGTTTGGGCATGGACTGAGTATCAAGTTGGGCTCACATAGATTTAATAAAATGAGAGAAAAAAATCATTAGGACTTTGACAGACAAATGGGCAAAGTTACACATTGAAAACTTGTAGAGACTTGAATGAACAGCCAGTTTTCCCCATGGGACATTTTCTGGCCTCTGAGGCTGATCAGTAGACTTGAGGACTAGAAAGCAGCTTCTAAAAGGCAGGAGGAAAGCTTTTGTAAACTTACAGTGCTTCATAGGCAAAGCCCTGCCAGAGGGAGAGGCCTGCCTCAAGCACACGTGTTGTCACTCCATTAGACACTTGCCCCATTGAAGCTTCAAAGAAGGTGACTAAAGAGCAAAGTTCAAAACATCAGAAGGGCTGAGCTGAATATCCTTCATTATTTTTTGGGATGAGAAAAGAGAGACATACCATGATTTGAATGAAAAAAAAAAAGGAAATCGCTGCATGAGGAAGAGGGACAAATCAGAAGTGAACTGACCCTTACTAAAAACATCAACCATACCCTGACCCAGTTCAGTCTCGTGATGGTTGAGGGTACCTGCCCCTCACCTTATCTAATCCTGAAACACAAAATATGTAACTCACTGCATAGATTGAAAAGAAAACTTGACAAGGAGAAGATAGGATTAATGAATTCAAGGACAGGTCAATAGAAAATATCCAAATTGAAGCATAGAAGGAAAATGAAAGGTTAAGACAAAAAGAAGTAAAAAAGACATGCAGTACACATGAATGAAAAGATAAATCACTATACATTTATAGACATTGAATATATCCTGTGGTATTTTAAAAAGCTTTATGAGAAATAATTTGCAAAGTAGATAAAATAATCTATTCTTTTAAGAACATAATTTATCAAAACTGATAAAAAGATGAAATAGAAAATTTGAATTGTTATATCTGATAAATAGATTTATCAATTAAAAAGACATTTTTCCCACAAAGTTCAATATATATAAGAGTATATATATATACTCATATATATCTGTGTATACATATATGATGTATATGTATATAACGTATACATGTACATATCATATATACTCACATGGCAAAAGATTTGTATTTAGAATATATGTAAAAAGAACTTCTGCAAATCAATTAGAAATATTCTGGCAAACCACCACATAGTGGACAAAAGACTTGAACAGGCACTTCACAGAAGAGGATATTTTGATGAGGAGTAAGCATAACCTTATCATGACAAACATTTTGCAATATATACGTGTTTCAAATCATCACGTTGTCCACCTTAAAGCCACACAATGTTATATGTCAATTATATTTCATAAAGCTGAACATAAAAAAGGTTCTCAGTAACATTAGCAGTCAGGCAAACACAAACTAAAATCACAAAGAGACTCTACCACACTCCCAGCCAGAATAGCTGAAATTACAATGACAGGAATTACTTCATGCTGTTGAGCCTGTGGAGCATCAGGGACTCGCAGATAACAATGAGTTGTGGTGTGAATCAGTACACTGACTTCTGAGGAATGGGTAACTAAACCAATCAGTGAAACACATATGCTTTCTGTGATCCTTAGACCCCTATCCAAGAGAAAGCAGTGCTCATGTTTGATAAAAGACATGCAAGAACCCAAGAGAAACGAGCGCTATGTTCCATAAAGGACATATGCTGGAATGTCCCATGTGTAATTATTTATAATCGTAAAAAATTAGAAATAATACGAATGTCCATAAACAGAGGAACTAATACTTTGTTGTATCTTCATATGATGGAACACAGCACAGCTATGCAATAAAAAGCAAACTAACACTTTATGCAGTAACAAGGATGAACCTCACAGATGTAATTTTGAGCAAAAGAAACAGGACACAAAAAAGTTTCTACAATATAATTCTGTCAGAGCTGAAAAACAAAACCAGTATGTGGTAATAGAGATCAAATAGCTCTTATTTTTGGGCAGCCAATTGGGAGAGCGACAATGAGCTGTGGGTTTATTAAAGTGGTAACTGCACATCACCTTATAAATGTGTAAGATTTCATGACACTAAACACAAGACTTTTATCTTTTAGTGTATGTGTATTAGTTTGCTAGGGCTGCTATAACAAAATACCACAGACCAGGTGGCTTAAAAATAGAAATTTATTTTCTCACAGTTCTGGAGTTGAGAAGTCCAAGATCCAGGTGTTGGCAGGGTTGGTTTGTTCTGAGGCCTCTCTCCCCGGCTGCAGATGGCCGCTTTCTCACGGTGTCCTCCCCTGGTCTTTCCTCCGTGCCTGTATATATCTCTGTCTAAATTTCACTTCTTATGAGAACATCAGTCATATTGGATTAAGACCTACCCATATGACCACGTTTTACCTTAATTACCTCTTTGAAGCTCCTATCTTCAAATACTGTCACATCTGAGGTACAGGGAGTTCAGATTTCAACATATAAATTTGAGGGCATACAATGAAGCCCATAACAATATGTAATACATAAATCAACAAGTAGGAAAAACATGTAAATCAAAGTCGAAATTTAAAAGTCAGGTAGGGAAAAGTAGTCGGAAATGAAGACTGAATGAAGCAGCTTGAAAAGGGGAAAACCAAGGGTTTATGATATTGGCAGATCCAAGGGAAAAGTGGTTTTCAAAGGAGGATGTGTTCAAATGTCTCAAATGCTCTTGAGATATCAATTAAAAAGAGGATCTGGAAGCGTATGTTGTCTTTGTACAAAGGAAGGCCATTGTTGACCTTTGTAAGAGCAGTTTTACTGGAGTGGAAAGAGTAAAAGACAGATTCAAGTGGGTTGAGTAGGGAACGAGCGGAGAAAAGGCAGAATAAGAGTGAAGACACTTCGTTCGAGAGGTTCACCTGGGAATAAGAAATGACATGGAAGTAGCTGGAGGGAAGGATGGGCTCAAAAGTAGCTGTTCTGATTTTAGTTTTGGCTTTGGTTTCTTTGATTTTGATAAAAACTGGAAAAGATTTTTGCATGCTCAGCTGCTGATAAGATGTGGGGAGTATGAGGCAGCAATTGAAGATATAGAACAGAGAGGAGATAGAGACCCACTGGAGAGCTGAAAGGGAGTTGGTGTGCATAGCATTGATAGAGCACTCAAGAGCCAAAAGGGAGTCGGGGTGCAGAGCGTTGATAGAGCAGTTTGTTTTGAAGATATAAGAACAAAGTAGAGGGAAGCACACTATTCACTGTATTCACTTCTATATTTTTGGATTTTGGTCAATGTGCATGTATTGACCATTTAGTAATCAATAAACAAAATTACTAATTATTAAAATTATTAAAATTATTAAATTATTAACATTAAGGTAAAGTATACAAGTTATTAAAAGATCATCTTAATTTAGTCTCACCATCCCAAAGAAATTCATATAAAGCCAGGGGTTGCATAGGCCTGCATATCCTGTGTATGATCTTATCACAGATAGGATGTTTACGGTTGGGCAAACTGTTTAGCTCTCTTGCAAATAGGAATCACTTTATTAGCCTATGCACCTTAGCATCTTAGTTGCATTACACATACACACACACACACACACTCTCTCTCTTTCATATATGTGCGTGCACATATATTTATGTATATGTATGAATATATAATGAAATACTCATATTAACACGAATAATAATGTCGCAAAAGCCACCCTGAATGTGAAACATTCAGAATTAGGCTCTTTATGTGGGCTTGATGAAAAGAATGATTATATCATTGAAAGTCAGGAGAAGGAGAAATCAGATACTGTGATCTAATCACCTCCATTCATTTTATATATTGTTTCCGGACTTATTAATAAGGGCATACAAGTTTAAGATGAATGTATATTTCTGTTGGGCTGACCCTTTTATCATCATTAAATGTGCTCTTTAACTTCAGAAATATTTCTGACCATAAATATTTCCTTTTTCAATAGTAGTAAGGCAATACGAGCTTTCTTTTTGCTTAGTATTTGCTTGATGTATCTTTTCTCTTTCTTTGTCCTTTTATTTTCATCTTTTCTATGTCTTTATATTTAAAGATATTTCTTACATGAGAGTTTAGCTAGTTTAGTTTTATTCTTTTTTAAATCTTTTCTATCATTATTATTTTAATTAGGGAACTTAATCTATTTTAATTTAATTAGTGATATATTTGGGCTTAAATCTACTATCTTAATCTTTGTTCTCTGTATGTTTACATGTCTTACCTTCTGTTGGAATAATTATGAATTTTAAAAATCATTCCATTTCCCCTCCAATAGTCTGCCTGTTATGCATTTCTTTAATTCACTTCAATGTTTATCCTTTTCTTATCAGAGTATATAACAAATTATTACTTTTTCCACTTTCCCCAAATTGAAAAGATTTTACAATCCTTATTGGCAACAGATATTAAAACTCAAAAACCATTATTGCTATTGTTTTAAACAGTCTCTATTTATTTAGATCTAGTTACTTACATCCTTCTCTTTTTGTTTTAACTAGCTTCATTTTTCATCTGGGATTATTTTTCTTCTAGCTAAATGGTTTCCTTTTGTATTTCTGTCAGTGTGAGTTACTCTGATACAGGCTACTATATCACAGTTGGAAGCAAAAGTCCTAGCCATTGTTCCTTCATTTTGGGTTCAATAAATATTTATTGGGTATGGCTCTTTCTCCAACCGAGAGGGAGGAAAGGGAGATGACAAAGAATTGCTTACGGCAGAGCAAGGAAAATAGACCTGCAGCCAACTAATTATATTCAAACTGGAATAAGTACTAAATAGAGACACAATTATTTTGGGGGAAGTATGAACAGAGGAGTAATAATGAAAGGTGACAGAGGACAATGATGATGAGTGCTGATTTTGTGGCTGCTGATCTAGCTCCAAAGTCCGAATCAACCCTTAGAAACTTGGTGACATTAAGAAGTAAACAAATAAAATTTGTCTAAGCTTTCAGTCCCACTCCTAAAATAAGAAAAATAATGCTTCACTTTATGGGATGGATATGAAGATTGAGATAGATAATAATATGTTTAACACAACACACTGCCTGTTACCATATAGAAACTCTATAAATCAGGCAATTATTAAAAATTCAAGAAAGGCTTCATGGATATTCTATCACTGGAGTTGATTTTGAAAAATGTCAATTTTCAATGGAGGTGATGCGGGGTCGGTGAGCCGAGGAGTCGAAAGAAAGATTTCTTAGACTCTCAAGATCTGGCAGTAGTGCTCTTTTATTTAGAGAATAGTGTGGAATAGCATGGGGACAGGACCCATGGGCAGGCAGCGCTTCTGCTGCTGCCCTGAGTTGAGGGTTAGGGCTAATTTTATAAGGCATGCGTACGTGACTTATTTTTACTGGAAAAAAAAAGAAAAGATGATGTAAAAAGTCATTAAATGATTTCAGTGCAGATGGGGTCTGGTTATTGTGCGGTCATATAACTTTAGATACGAATCTGGCCATATAGATCGGCATGCAGGTGAGGATGCCCCGGGCTTCTCTCCCTGGGGCAGTCCTAATTCATACCATAAAAAAAGTCCACTGGGTCATATAGTTTGGCATGTAGGCCAGGTCACCTTGGGCTTCTCTAGCTGGGGCAGCCTTAATCCACATCAGAGGGAGGTCAGAAGTAGTAATCTGCCTGGTGAAGAATCAGCAAGAACAATGGTCTGGGTATGAAGGAGACTACCATGTTCAGAGCACAGCAAAGAGCTAATATTGCTGAGTGTCATGAGGTCCCCAGTGGGGCATGACTCTGGAGGAAGGTGGTTTGAAGCATCATCATGGAGGACTTTAGTTGTCATGAAAATGTAACAATTTATGAAATAGGCAGATAGCCTGCAGTGGAGATGCATACTAAGTGGGTTAAGCATCATTATGGATATTTGTGCAGCAATGTACACTTGAACATTGAAGGGAAGCAAAATATACCACCCCAAAATATGCCTCTTTGGCATATTGATTATTTTAAGGTGATTATTTTTAAGAAACAATAGACACAGGTGAAGCTCTGAAAGCTGAGTAAATGTTACCCTCTTGTAAGAGACATTTCCATTTGTAAGAGAACTCTCCATTTGTAAGGGTGTCTCCCTCTCTGTACCACAAAGAGGAGAATATCTAAATCTCTAGAAACTGTTGTCAGTGGAGAAGGCTTGGATTTAAATCTGCATAACAACCTTACTCTTGTTTACTATGCTTTTCCTGGTAACCTCCCATAACTGACTCCCCACCCCAACACCTTCTGTTGTCTTTAGCTGAAGACAGTATTTAAGGTGGTGTCTTGGGCCATTTCGGAGTGTTGCTCAATTTTCCTGGGTCTTTCCCATGTATACAGGAGGTACAAATATTATTAAAATTCTCTTGGTTTTTCTCTTGTTCATTTCTCTTATATCAATGTAATTATTAGACCAGCCAAAGATCCTATAAGGGAGAATAAAATTATTCTGTCCCTACACCATCTTACTAAACACGTTCAGATTTGTTTGGTGAAATGCATGGTACAGAAAGAAGGAGTTGTCCAAGTCTTATTCTTCTGTGATCCTTGGTCTGCCACTCACCTCCCACTCCACTGTCAGCCACCTTAGTGAATTGAACAACATAGTAAAAATTTCACCAGGAATAGAATGTTTCATTTGTTTTCCTTTACAGCATTTTAGACCGTTTAACCCACATTCCCAGTTTTTCTTCCACAACACCTTTTCTTATGGCACAAATCATGAGTAGGAACAGACATTCTCTATCCCCCTCCTCTATGCTCCCCCACCCCACTTCCAGGCCTCTTAAAGAATAGAGCCTTAAGCCTTGTTTGTGCACGGTATATACAAATCCTGCTGCAGTTGTTAGAAATACAACTTTGCAAATCAAAGATTCACCGAGGAGATTACACTTTCTGTTTTGCCAGCCCAGCAGACAGTATCTGCCATAAAGTGGCATATTTATCACTTCTAGAGATGAGGCAAGTTCTGTGGAGTCAGAACATCACAATCCAGACACATGGTTTTGGGTGTGAAGTAGAGGTAATGTCCTAATATCTTCACAGCTTTTGCAATTTCCCTGTTCCCTCTACCTCGGAGCAGGATTCACAATACATCTAGTCCAGGTCCACCTGGAAACCAGTTCTGAGAGGGATTCCAGGCAGGTTAGAATTGGTTATCTGATTCTGGATTATTTAATTTCTTTTCTGTTGCAATGAGTTTATTCCTTTCCATATCTGTAAATGATTTGAAGGAATCCACAGAAAACCATTCATTTCTTCAAGATCCAATTCAGAGTCATCTGCTAGTATTCTGTAAATACGCTGAATAGGAATAATGAATAAATAATAGGAAGTGATCTCAGGAAGTAATACTCTCATTGCACTTTGGGAAGGGGGCAGCAGATGTGGGTATGAAACATCAGTAACACTGCTCTCCTGGGAGCATTTAAGAAGACCCTTTCTGAGGTTCACAGATTTCAAGGTGTTGTGACCAGGATGATGTGTGATATGGAAACTGCTGAACAAAGAATATTGGAGGAAGAGCCCTCTTCAGGGAGAAGAGAGGGCTGACAGGAGTGATGCCAACAAGAGAGCCATTATCAAATATATACAGGGTGCCATGGAGAGGAACAAGCTGACTTGTTTGATGTAGCTAACAGCCGAAAGATCGAAGATATAGATTGGTAGATATGGGCAGCTCACTTGCACAGCCAGAGTCGTCCAGAAATGGACAGAAATGTAGGGAACTTCCTATAAGAATTTCAGCCAAGGCTACATGGCCATTTATTTATGATGTCAAAACTGGTATCAATACATTTAGTTGGACCAAATCACCTCCAGAGCCCTTTCCAACACTGCAGCACTGTTTTTAAAAGAGAGGTACTTTGGCACATATACAAAGTCTCTTTTCTGTTATGTCTAAGCCTTCTTCTCTTCTGTCCATCCCCTCTTTATCTTCTTAGAAATATCTGAAATTCAGGGAATCCTTTGACTGGCACCACTTGAGATTCCTCAAGCCCAGTGCAGTTTTTTTCCAAAGTATGTTCTTAAATCTCCTACAACACTAAAATCACCTAAAAAAAAGCTTATTAAAAATAAACGTTTCTATGCCCTGCTGCAGATCTATTGAAAAAAGACCCCTGGGGATGGGGCCCAGAAATATGCATTAAAACAAGCTGTCCAGGAGATTCCTATACCCACCTAAGTTTTAGAACCACTGCCCTAGCCTATTTCTAGCCAGCATTTTCTGTCCTTGTTAATTTTATAGGTCAGCAGTATCCAGTTCTTTCAGAGGGAGTAACTGAGACTCAGAATGATAAAGTCCTGGTCTGTGAAGATATCTGACTAGTTTTCGTCCCTTTGCCTCCCTCTGCCAGGTGGGCAGCTCTGTGCAGATGCAGCGCACAGGAAGTGTTGCGTCTGGTGTTCTATCATAAGAAAATCCTGAAACCTCAAAATAAAAGTTTTCCATTGCCTTTTCCCTGGGAGAGATCATAAAGCCACTACTGCCAAGAATAAGGAAGCTCAGCAGGACTGATACCTGTGAAGGTGGTGGTCCTCAATATGGCTGCACATAGATATCATGATTGGAACTTAAAAAACAAATAACTAAGCTAGGTCCCGCAGCAAGACAATTCGTCAGAATCTTTAGGGCTGAGGACATATCGTTTCCTTTCTAAGAAGGACCGATTCAAACATCATAACTTTTGTACTCGCACAGCACTTTGTATAGAATGCTATTTTTGTGCTGATCACAGTTTTTTGTAACTATTTACACGTAAGTGTCTTCACCCCACCTTGCCATGAGTACGTGGAGTAGGGACTGTATCATCAGTGCAAACAGTAGGCATTCAGAATATATGCATATTTAAAAGTAAGTGAAATATTTTACAAAAGCCTTGAAACTGCACATGCTCTAGAATAATCTGTGGAGTATCGAAGTTTATGCCTCCTGGGAGGAAATTTCTGAGCAGATTTTACAACTCTGTTTCTCCATTTATGAAGCTAAAGAACTATTCTAGCATATAGTAGTTACAACTCGAAAGTCGTCTTTTGACTAAACATTAATAAAATTTCTAAGTTATAAACAAAGATTTATCACTCGTCCTGAGGTTGACACCGCCATTACTCTTAATTACTCCTGAAATCTTGCACATTACTCACTGTGTCCCCAGGGAAGGGAAATGCGAAGAGAGTTCTGCCTTAAGAAAGAATGAATTCTTCCTGAGGTTACACATTGTATACTTAAAATATCTCCCCTGGATGGTTATTGATATGTATAGCATTCCCTAGCATGCATTTAAAAGAAGAAATAAACGTTCGGAATTTTGTTGGGGAGTCATCATACCCTTCAAATTGCTAATCAAAATGAGAATCATTCCACATTTAGCTCTGGTCCTTAGTTACAGAGAGATGAAGGGAGTGGGGAACAGGAGGCAGGACCTCCCTCCACCAGGAGAGCAGCCGGTGTTTCCTGGTGTACTGGGAGAGACACTAGACATTCCAGCTCAGAACAACAGTCTGCCACCCTGGAAATACCACTTAGGTAATAGTGGAGGCTGTTTTACAGCGTCCCATAGTTGTACAGCATCTTGCTACTATTATCATTCTCCCAAGAAGCCTTAATTTAGATGCTTATTTTGAATAATTGCAGTATCATTAGCTTCTTTTTATCGGATAACTTACATATACCAGGCACTATTCTAGGTAACTTAGCGTATTGACTCATGTAATCCTCACAGTTCTGAGGGGTAGCTGTTATTATCCCAATTTTACAGGTGAAGAGACTGAGGCATAGGGTGGTGAAGGATGTGAGCGCCTTATAGATTGCACCACTAATGTTTTGTCACACACATTTTGTGTGTGACATAGGTGGTATAATTAATTTGCTGTGGCACACGGTAGAAGGCACCAGAGATATTTTAATAGGGGTATTGTCATTGGATAAAATCGAGTCTAGAATGACTAAGAGATGAGGACTGACTTGTGAGGCAGGCTGCAGGTACTAAAACAGATTTCTGGTGTTCAATGAGATATCAGACCTCCCCACCACTCACCCTGGAGAGGTTTTTGATTTTCAACTATTGATTCCAACGTGTCTAGTGGAGACTGGACCTATTTGAGAAGCACCCAAGGGCCTTACAAAGATTGGCCAGAAGATTCTGCTGATGACTGTCCAAGTGAAAGAGAGATCTCTCTTCTGTCTGGTAGCGTGTCCACCTGAGCACCAGGCAGAGCCCCTGAGTGAACTGCTCCGTAAGTCCCCTCTGCTCACCACAGATTAGCAGGTTCCACCATCATTTCTACTGTTGAGAGCCAGGAATGGGGTCACTGATATGGTCAGGGGAGGAAGCATAAATCATATACCTAGTATATGACAATCTCTTGGTAGTCACATTGGGATGGTGGTGGTTCTGAACCCCAGGCAGAGAGCTTGAGCTGAGGGAGGAAACTTGACTCTCAGAATGACCCATAGGATAGCACATTAGTCAAATGTTGTGAGTGAAGGAGTTTAGTTACCACCAGGTACTACGATGCTACTGGGCTGCCTTCATGGCAATACATCTTCCTTATTTTGTCCACATATATCCTCCCTTTTGTAATTAAAAATAATCTTCTCATCCTTCTCTCCAAGATCCTTCCAAGTGACAGTCGTTGTTCTTCCTTCTTCTTTTTAGAGTGTTATTATGTGTATTATTCTGCTAGAGCTGCCATAACAAAATACTGCAGACTGGGTGGCTTGAACAATGGAAATTTATTTTCTCATAGTTCTGGAGGCCAGACATCCAAGATCAAAGGTGTCAGCAGGGTCAGCTTCTCCTGAAGCCTCTCTCCCTGACTTGAAAACGGCTGCCTCCTCACTGAGTCCTCACATGAGCTTTTCTCTGTGCATGTGTGTCCCTGGTGTCTCTTCTTTTTGAAGGACACCCGTCCTTTTGGATTAGGTATCCCATTATGATTTCCTTTAACCTTAATTACCTCTTTAAAGGCCATAAATCCAAATGTGGCTGCATTGAGAATTAGGGTTTCAATGTGTGAATTATGCGGGAACACAGTACAGTCCATAATAGCATTTGGATTCTTAATTTGGGGGTTTATATGCTTTAGTCCTATAGCTTGAAGCATTATACACACAAAAATACCCATATATACAATCTAAGTTGAATATCTAACTTTAATTTAATTCCCCATTTGATGTTTTTTTCTTCAAGAGAAAGACACAACTAGAAAGTAACTGGGGGCACTGAAAGTATAATTTTAGGTCTGAGGATGAGAAATGGATGAAGGCTGCCCCATTCCACATGGATAAGTGGAAAGGGGCTGAAAGAGCTAGAGGCCAAAGAGTCAGTGGTGTGGTGGAGTGGGGGCTGGGGGTGCAGGTTGTTGAAGCTGACAGTCCTGGGTTTGAATCCTGGGTCCTCCACTTGCCTGTTGTTTGGGCAGGGTCAAGTCGTTTTCTCATTCTCAGCTCCCTCATTTGTAAATCAGTCACACTAATCTGCTTTTAGGGGATACTGCAAAGGTGCAAAGAGTACAGGCAAACACATGCACACATGTGTGCACATATGTAGACGTTAAAGTGCCTGACACAGACAGAATAAGAATTCAGAGTCAGCGTCTGGGGGTGACATTTTTAGAAAACTTTAAAAACCATTTAGATGCCAGTGTCTCACAGACACCACTTTGCCACCAGGCCCACAGGCAATATGCATGCAAGTCTAAAGCCACAGAGGAAATATCAGACTCCCACCTTCAAAATAAAATAAAGGCTCTTAAATGCAGAGCCTGGCATCTTCTCTACATCCTATCAGGAGCTCAGTGGAGTGAGGGAACTTCTTGGATGAATAGACTTTTGTTCACACTAGACTGAAGTCTCCTTGTGAACAAGAATCCCATCAGCTTGGTTGGCTGTTGTACGCCTAGAACCAAACACAGTGCCTGGTATATAGATGCTGTAAAGTATTTATTAATGACTGGATGAACTCATGCTCACAAATTACTGCACTTGGCCTTGCAGGTAGACACATCAGAAGCCTGTAAAATAAGAATATGGAAATGACCTTTTTCCATCCTAAATCCGAACAGTTCTTAGAAGTTATTCACAGTTGTTTTAGAATTTACTTCACAAATAAAATGTAACCCAAAGGCTTACAATAAAGAATGACCAAGAACTCCAGAAAAAAAATGTTCAAACTTAGTTCTTTCACATCCCATGATGAATGTAGCAGTAAAGATGCTTCTTAGAATAATCTTAAGAGCCCTACAGCAGGCTTGGAGAAAAATTATCTTAGAAAATAATTTTCGATGGATGAGAGTTAAACCAATTTTCTAGCAATCAAAAAGAAGGTGCAGAATTAGTTCCATAATACCTGCTATTAAGCTATTTTAGCCTAATATTCCTAACAGAAGACACATATCAGACATAGGTGATGATTCTTCCGACATTTTATGTCACTAAGATATTGACCACGGCAACAATTCTTACATGTAATATAGGAGAACAAATTATAGTTTTCAGGGGTGCTTGCCTAGAGCTCAAGAAAGAAAGGAAATTTCTGCAGCTGAAAATTGCATGTAGCCTTCCCAGGGGAAAAAAAATCCATCGCTAATTGCAACTTTTAACAAGATTTACGTGATCTAAAACACATTTATAGAGCCAGCCGGCATTTTCATGCCTTTGATTTTGGATAATTATTTTTATAGCTGAAAGATTTTTAACGTCTTTCATTACTTTTGGCTATAAACACAAGAGCTTTTGATTTTCAGATTCCTCTCGGCTTAAGAAAAAGGAAAACAAGAGGCATTCTTCCAAAAATCATTTTCACAGGGAAAATGATTGCCCCAAGATAATTAGGAGACAGCATGTTTAATTAACACAGCCTGAGGGACTAACCCCATATCTGACATAGCCATGGGGTCAGAGTCACTTAGCCCCACTCATTCTATGCACAGTTGTCTCCCAGTGGTTGCTGGGCGCATTCACGGAGACCACTGCTGCGGCTACGTGACGGGTCTCTCTGCTTCCATTCGTGTTCACGAAATCCATTCTCCACACAACAACCAGAGTAATCTTTCATACGAAATCCCTTCTAATGACCTCCCCTGACATTTAGAATGAAACCAAAATTTCATCCCATGTTCTATGTGATCTTCATAATCTGGTTAGGATTGCTTTAGCTAAGAAAATTTAAAAAGAAATTTGAGAGAGAAAGAGTATAAGCTTTGGATCTATGAATATGGCAATAGTTTAATAGGTTTCACCTGAAAATGTGGCTGGCAGGATTCCCAGCAGCTACTATCCCAGTGACTTCTCTTTCTGCCTATTTTTTTCACTCTGACTCTGTGTTTAGAATATTCAGTCCTATAAATCTCTAATAAACCACATTTTCTCTTTGTTTCTAACAAGAATTGCCCCAAGCACCTGCACCAGAAGCAAAGACTCTGCTACTAAATCTGATTTATTTACATCTGTGAAATCTGAGCAAAGCATAACTTTCAGTCGGATTGTCTTTGCATTGAATACTTTTGCTTTAATCTCAATATTAAAAATCAATACCCTACGCCAACATTATTAAACCAGCCTGACCTTAAGAGGCATGTCAACAGGAAGCAAAAGACAGCTATCTGTGGATACAATCAACTAGGTATGGAAGGAAAACTCCAGAAATGAGCATCTTGGAGCTAATCTCAACACTGCTGCCCACCACCTGGCTCACAAAGGCCCTTCTTGTAACCTCTCTCTGTCTTTCTTTCAGTTTTATCATAGATTCATCCATATTATTAATCTTCTAAAGAAACAAACTTTGGGTTTTTTGATTCTCCCCATATGTATTTGATTTTCTTTTATTTTTCAGTTTCTACTTCTACCATTATTATCTCCTTCCTTCTACTCTTTTGGGGCATTTTTCTCATGTCACTTTCTAAAATTCTTTGGATGGATTCTTAAATGATTACATCCCAGACTTATTTACCTTCTAATGTGTATGTCTAAGACTATAAATTTCCTCTATTCACAGATTTGTCCACATTCCTTAATTATTGAGTGTTGTATTTTTGGTTGCAATGACAATATTCATTGTCATTCAATTGAAAGTAACTTTTAATTTGATTGTGATATCTTTTTTGACCTACAAGTCATCTAGACATATTGCTTGATTTCCAAAATTTTGGCAATTTTCTGTTACTGCCTTCTAGCTTAATTTCAAAATAGTCAGAGAACCTACTCTTTAGTATTTCAATTATGTGACATTTGTTGAGAATTGAGCAATGGCTTAACATATAATCATTTTGTTAAAAATCCACTGCATGGGATTTGAAAACAGTGTGTATTCTTAATTTCCTGGGTTCAGTCCTCCAGTTTATTCAGGTATATCAAGTTTGTTCATTTGTTTTTGAGATTTTCTATATTTTGACTGTTCTATCATATACTGAGAAAGGTGTGCTAAAGTTTTCTATCAGAATTTTGGACATTTCTATTTTCTATTTATTTCTGTATAGTTTCACTTTACGTATTTTGAGGTATATCATTAGGTACATATGCATTTTGAATCATTATATTTTTCCTGGTGAATGAATTTTTTCATCATTACAAAATTGTCACTGTTTATCTCTAATAATGATTCTTGTCTTAAAATCTGAAAACCCTGATATAAATTTGCTATTGCAGCTTTCTTTTTGTTAGTGTTTGTATGATAGCCTTTCTAAATTCCTGTTTTTTCAACTTTATATTTAAGATGGGTCTATTGTAAGCAGCATATAGATGAGTTTTCCCCCCGAGTCTGGTGGCCAATCGTAGTGGGTTGAATAGTGGTTCCCAAAAAGGAAAAAAAAAATGTCTAATCCCTGATACCTGTGAATATGACCTTATTTGGAAAAAGGATCTTTGCAGATATAACTATGTTTAATATTTCTAGAAGAGATCATCTTGAATCACCCAGGTGGACCCTAAATTTAATGACAAGTATCCATATGAGAGACTGAAGTATAGAAAATACAGGAAGAAGAGAAGGCCATGTGAAGATAGAGGCAGAGACTGGAGTTATGTAGTCATAAGCTGAAGAATGCTTAGTGCCACGAGAAGCTGGAAAAGGCAAGGAAGAGTTTTCCCCTGGAGCATTCAGAGTGAGTGGGCTTCCAGAACTGTGAGAGAATAAATTTCTGCTATTTTAAGCCAAGAGATTTGAGGTTATTTGTTCTGGCATCCCTAAGAAACAAAGAAAGTATTTTTTTTCTTTTAAGTAAGAATATTTAGTCTATTGGTGAATAATATGGTTATCCATTTTACAATTTTCCATCTTTTATTTATTGTCGGTTTGATCTGCCTGTCCTTGTTCCTTTTTCTCTGCTTCCTTGACTTCTTGTGGTTAAGTTAATACATTATTATCAATTTTGCCCTATATTAGCTTATTACATAATATTTTTTATAGTTTTAGTGATATACTAAAGATTACATAATGCATCTAACAAATATAAATCAGTACTTTCCTGCCTTCCAGACAATTCAAAGTATTTAGAATACTTCAACATTATTTATCCCTCTTCTGACTTTGTTTACCATTAATAAATAAATTCTGAATTTATTTATTATTAATAAAATATTTATTTTTCCTTTAAAATTTTTTTCTGGATAGATAATTTAAGATTGGGAATTATAAGCTTTTAACTTATTAATTAAATCATTCATTTGTTTCCTCCCTTCCAGTGTTTCTGTTAAGAAGGTAGCTGTAACTCTCTATGGTTCCTTGGAGGATAGTGCAGACCTTTATATGCTTGTTTATAAGACTTTCTCTTTATTTTTGGCTTTTACCAATTTTATTATGTTCTTCATGGATTTCCTTGGCATTACTCCTGATATGGTACATTGATCTTATTAAATGTGTGCGTTGATGATCTTCATCAGTTTAGGAAAAAATCACTGTCACTATCTCTGCCTTGTTCTCTCACCCCCCTAACTTTTTGGATTTCAATTGCATGCATGCTAGATGTTTGCAACATATTCCATATGGTGCATATGCTCTTTGAAGTTCTCATCATTTTGTCTCTCTGTGCTTTAATCTGGATATTCTCTTCCTTTGCATTTTCCTGTTCACAAGTTCTCTCTTTGTCTGTGTCTAATATGTTGGTAAAGCTACCTATTGTTTTGGGGTTCAATAGTTGTATTTTTATTTATATGATTTTTATTCGTTTTTATTTATAGTTTTTACTATTCTACTGAAAATTTCAGTGTTTTGTTTAATTCCATAAGCACATGAAGGTTGGGTTTGTTTTTTTAAAATTGTAAGTATAATGACTTCATTATTTGGAGTCCCTGTGGACTTGACCCTTCAATCTGCTCTTTTTTTTTTTTTGAAGAAAAAGTCTTCTCATGTGTCTGAGTAGTGTTTTGTTGATATCCAGACACTAAGTATGAAAACTTATAAAGATAACATAAGGCATTAAATAATACTATGTTCCTCCAGAAAGAATTTATTTGTGCTTTTGACATGCAGGGAGGCTAGTAGCACTAGAAATCCCAGTAAATCTTAATCCAACTAGGGAATGAGATCATTTAAAGCTGGGCTTTATTTAATGCAGGGACTGACGTATTTCCTCTGCACCCTTCTCTTATTGTGGACACAACCAAAAATCTGAAGTATCTATCAGGCTTTCCTTTTGGTGTCCCACCATCCCCATAAATATGTCAGAAATTTTATTCTCAGTAGTACGTCTCAGCCACTGAATTAGGAATTGGAACTCGGAAGCCCAAATTCTCTGGTTACTATCACTGGGATTTTTCCTCCAATAGATCTTGGTCCCCTAACTCCTCACTACCTTAGCAGCTCTTTAATGCTTTCAAATACTGTGTGTGCATGTATCTCTCTCTCTCTCCCTATGATTTTCCTCCAGTGTTTTCAGTTGTTATTAGAGGATGCATTGGTCAAAAATACTGAATTAAGCTATTATTAGGAGAGAAGATCATAATACTAATCTTATTAAATATGGTAATGTGCCCACTTAACTATGATATTTCTAGCCTCCTTTAAATTGGGTTTTTGACCAATTAAATGTATATAGAAGTTGTTTTGTACAACTTTCAGAAAAGCTTCTTAAAAGAGTTGAGCCAGCCCCTTTCATCCTACTCCTTTATGCTGTCTAGCACACAGACATGATTTCCATAGTTCCAAAAATCATTTTGAAACATAAGGCACATTTTAAGATGCATGATGTATGCTATAAGTGGCAGAAAAGAAAAGTATAAGAAGACTGGGTTTCCAATGAATGTGAATCTATGGTTCTGGCTCTTCACTTCTATCTTCTGAAAGCTACTATTCCTTCCAGACACTGTTATGAACAGCTATATAAAAGTTATATCTGAATGCAATTTCAAAGAACTATTAGTATTTACCTAAGCATTTTATTCTTTTTTTTTTTTGGAGGAAGATTAGCCCTGAGCTAACATCTGCTGCCAATCTTCCTCTTTTTGCTGAGGAAGATTGGCCCCGAGCTAACATCTGTGCCTATCTTCCTCTATTTTATATGTGGGATGCCTGCCACAGCATGGCTTGATAAGTGATGCATAGGTCCTACCCCGTATCTGAACCTGTGAACCCCAGGCCGCTGAAGCGGAACATGTGAACTTAACCGCTGTGCCACTGGCCTGGCCCCTAAACATTTTATTCTTATTCTGTGATGAACAGACTTTTGTACATCCGCCTAGCAACTGATAATACTAGAACCCAGGACATATTTTTCCACCAAGACATCTACCAAAGTATAACTCAATTTCTAGGCATCAACATGTTAGTTGACTGGAAGAACACTTATGCAAAATCGAGTTGGATATTATTACATTTCATCTATGATATTACTTGCTATTTCTCCTCCTAACATTTTTATTCATGCCTTTGCTATCTTCCTTTCATCTTTTTTCTGTCATATTAGGTTTGCTTAGGGTTCTATAAATATTCCTTCTGTTAACGATATGAGTTGTGTGACACCTAACAGCTTACGTTATTTACAGTCTTTGCTTTTTAGAGTAAAACAGGAAACCATCAAGTGCAGTGATTTACTCAGCTGTGGTACACAAGGTATTCTAGTCCTACTGATGAAGAATAATTATTATGATTATTTAATGATATATACAATGCCTGTTATTAGCTATTTATAGTATATGAATACTTGAGATCCACTGCTTCTAGTGCCAGTGAGAACAACTCATTTTTCAATCAAATCTAATTGCCAATGCTGGTACATGGAGAGAAATTTAACTCTTCTCATCAGATTTATAGGATAGCACCATTCTTGCCTGAGCTCATATTGGTGCGTAATCTATATTAATGTCAAGGTGCTATATTTATAGTTGTGAGATAAAACCTGTCTTCTAACATGCCAGTCTACAGGAGCAAGAAAATAGCCAGAAAGGAGATATGTTCAACAGTAATTTACATATTGTTTTGGAATCACACTTTGGAGGCATCAGTAACCTGAGGAGTGCTGCTTCTTTGTAGTCTGTCTCCTGTGATATCAGGGGAACAGGAACTACATATAAGGCATAAATCTTATAACGTCTTTGAATGCTTGCATGCAGTCTTTACTGCAAGGTCATCAAATGAGTAAGTGAAAAATGGAACGAGGTAGTTGGGCAGAGTGTCTAAGCCATCCATCCATGATTGCTAGGATTTAGATACCCATCTAACCTAGTTGAAGGAGAACAGAATCCTTTAACTCCCAAGAGTTAAAATCCCAAGAGTTTAAAATCCCAAGAAAAAAATCAGAATTACTCAAGTTCTGGCATCATAGCCGTAGGCACTGGGATTCCTTGAGAACTCCATCCCTCTGTTAGACATGGGTTTGAAGTGATCTGTCCTCTAAAAGAGATTCACTGGGAAGATCTGTGCTACTTTGAGGGAAAAAAAATACCGAAATGCGCCAGGATTGTTGGTGCTATTTTCTTCCCTGAAGTCTCAGCTGTTGCAATTGAGAACTGTTTTTTCGGTTGTATCACTAGTATGTCTTCTTTGATATCTACCAACTCTGTGATTTAAGATAAATTATTTAACCTTTCTTTGGCTTTAATTTCCTTGTTGTATAATATGGGATAATAGTATTTATTTCAAAGTGTTATTTTAAATATTAAATAAGTTATATGACATTTACTTAAAACAGAGCCTGAATGAAAGTAAAACTTGAGTCTTAGTGATCACTCCCATTATCATCATCATGTCGATTACCATCCTAGTCATCATTGGCAACATTGTCTATCGATCTATCTATCTATCTATCTATCTATCGCTTGATCCATCAGCATCCTCATCACTGATCCTCAGCCTTGAATTTCAAGTTTTATACAGTTGATTTACAAAAGTGGAGGACTTATTGCTTCAGGAAAACATCCCTGACATATTTCTTCCTGACTAGGTGGTGAATGCTTATTATTTCTGCATGTATTGAGTGAATAAAACTAACACTGCTACTCTGTTCACAAATGATTAGATCAGGAAACGTTCATAAGTTGAGGGGTAAAGGAAACCTTAACTGCTTGAAATCACACACACACACACACATATACATACACACACACACGTGGCTGGGGGGCGGTAGAGTGGGCACAGATTCAGCAACTCCCTACCTCAGTTCCTTTTTTGCCTGAAGTCTTTATTCTAATCCTACCCTTTTCCTGCTATTTCTTCTTGTCCACTGCCTGACTTCTTCTTTAGCCTAATTCTATAATCTTGAACTCTGATGCCTGAAGACAATACAATGATATCTCCTGGCACCAGAAGAGTCCCTGCATTTACAGACTTCTCATTAGTCCCACGTACTGAGGTTGGTGGCCAAATCTTGTTTCTTGGAACAACAAAGCTGCTTTGTTTAGCCAATTTGTTATCCCTTCCTTGGGTCTCTGTTTTTGCCTGCATTCACGAAGATAATATATACCCCCAGTCTACATAATAAGTTTTTAACACTGCGTCTCCAAATTCAATTCAGATGCCTTCAGCAGACTTCACTGACTCAGCAGAAGAAATATAGGCTTTATTATGTTTTTTTAACTCAGAATTGTAAAGATACAACTCTTTGAAGAGTAGAACAAACAATATATTTTGAATCTCAGGGAAAACATGTTTCAGATTGAGTGAAATTTAGTCTATGTAAATTGTTTCCTCACATAGAGAGAGCAATCCATTCATCTGCATAATCATTTACTTAAAGATATAAATTTAGCATGTATTAGAGACTTAGTTTTAAAAGATGCTCCTTGGAGACACCTCACTTAGACCTGAATTGGGTTTTACAGGCTATGTCATCTCTATTTCTTTGCTTATTTAATCTCCTTACTTGGTAGATACATTCCCAGGAAGCAATTACTCTTCCCCTAAATGCCTTAGAACTTGAGAGAAAGAAGGCATTGGAATTTTAAGCCATGTTTGGACATCCACACAAGCTAACATGGCACTCGACTTTCAAATATGTCAGAAGAGTGAAAGAAGAGTATATCAGAGGAAAGCATAATCAACAGAATGTGGGTTAGTGGTGATGGTATGAATAGGGTAGAGTAGGAAGTATCAATCATTTACTAACGGTCAGCCATGTCCTGTATCTCACAAGATGCATTATAGGGACCGATACAGGTCCGTGACTCGAAATGTTACAACTTAACTTTTTGTTCCTTCACTAGTCAGTCAAAAAGTTGAAAAAGTATTTAGATAGGATTCAGGGGTTAGGTTGTTGCTTCTGTTTAGAAAGCAGCATACAGAGAGGAAAAAACAACTGCAGGGCCAGATATCCAGTGAATCAAGAGATAAAGAAGCATTATTTAAACAATGGTTGTGCTTGCTGCATTGTGCTTAGAACTGTGGAAAGATTAAAGTCTCGATTTTCAAATTGAGTATAGTCTAGGTGAGGAGGCAGGACTAAACAGTGTGAAAACAATCAGGATTCAGAATTGGTGCAACAGGTTGAAACTGTCAGAAAATATTGCCAACAACATCATCCTAAACCAGATCAGTAGACTATCTGGTGTGAAACAGTAATTTGACAAAGGAGTGGATTCAGATATAAAGGATCTGTTTATCTGACAACCAGGTGCAGTGGAGTCAATCTCAACCTGCAACTAGCAGTATGCTTAGTTCTAGAAGTGTTCTCTAGAAAGACAGATCAGTGTACCAATTGGTAGATGATTGTGATGACCATGTGCTGCGTTTGCTGCTGGATTTACTTGTGCTGAGTTAGGATTTTTCACAGCTTTTAGCTCTCTATGGCAGCCCCCCTTATCCACAGGGGATACCTTCCAAGACTCCCAGTGGATGCCTGAAACTGCAGATGGTACCAGACCTACATATATATATATTTTTCCTATGCATACATGCCTATGACAAAGTTTAATTTATAAATTAGGAACAGTAAGAGATTAACAACAGTAATAATAATAAAACAGAACAATTAAACAATATACTGCAATAAAACATGTGAATGTGGTCTCTCTGTCTCTCAAAATATCTTATTGTACTGTACTCACTCTTTTTCCTCTTGTGATGATGTGAGATGATAAAACGCTTGCATGTTGAGATGAAGTGAGGTGAATGACATAGGCGTTGTGATGTATTGTTAGGCTACTAGTGACCTTCTGACAATTCATCACAAGGAGGATCATCTGCTTCCGGACAGAGGTTGACCGCAGGTAACTGAAACCATGGAAAGTGAAACTGTGGATAAGGGGGGGGCACTGTAATGAGAAATTTTCCTGCCAATTTTCCTCCATTTTTAGCTGTGCCTCTCACCTCACCTGGAATGCCTTCCCCTTTTTTCAACCAATCCAACTTTTTCTCATCCTGCAGGGCACATTCAAGTTCTTCAGTGGAGCTTTCTCTAATGATAACAGTCTTTATTTTTCATTGGTTTGAGTGTTAATCTTTCCTTCCCCAGGCAGACTTTTTAAATTTCCTGTCTGTCAGATGATTTAATTTTACTAATGATCACAAAGGAGGCTGATTTTTAAAAAATTATGGTACAATCATGTGACAAGTTTTGTCCAATAGAGTGAAAGAATGGGTATGGAAGTAATAGACATATTTCTAGGCCTTGCCCTAATTTAAAAATAAAACAAAATCCCTTTCATAATTCTTTTATCTTTTTCCTTCCAGGGTGACCTTGAAAGCCCTTGTTAAGGATGTGTAGTACCAAGTTCAAAGCCTTGAGCCCTCAGTCAGTACTGTCAGAAGTCCTGCCTAGGAGATGTCTCCAACCAGCAACATTGAATTTTGTGCTAATGATAAACAAACTCTTACTTTAAAAAAAAAAATTGGAAGTTTTGTCAATTTACAACAGTAAGTTAATTAGCGATATACTACTTCCACTATTTACTCATTATTTGAATTAATACAAGCAAAACACAACCATGTTTAAGATAATTTGTGCTTAATAATGTTTTAGTTTTTGTTTTAATTACTACTACTACTATGGTTACTACTAGTGCAAACCATTCAAATATAATTTGGTGAGTGCTTGCTATGTACTAAGTATGCTTTGAGAACCGGACAAAAGTTCAATTAATAAGCACTATCTTTTGTCTTGAGGAGTTCACAGTATAATGGAGATAAAATGACAGGAATAAAATATCTAATATTTATTGAAGCTTGCCTGAGGTGTGTCACTGTTGTACATCTTTCTATGTATTAACTCCTTTGTTCTTTAAAATAATTTCTTTGTATTATTCCAATTTTACAGTTGGGGAAACTGAGGCACAAAAAGATTAAACACAATGGCCCAAGGTTTCAAAGCTGGTGATTGGAAGGGCCAGGATTTACATCTAGGGACTCTAACTTCGGTGCCTATGCTTTACCTTCTATGCCATGCTGCCCATGAGAATTATGTGAACTGATAGAGCTGTGTACAGAATGTGATCAAGACACTTCATGGAGCAGGTGACACTAGAAGAAAATTTGACTGATGAGTAGAAGTTTACCAGGTACACTATAGTGCTAAGGATATGATTTTTAATTAATAAATTCTTTCCCCTGGATGAACTGATTAATTAATTGATTAATGGAGCTAATTTTAGGAAGCATTGGGCTAGGTAGTCTAAAAGCTCTAAATTAGTGATGACTTGGTTGTAAGAAGGAGAAATCCAGCTTACATCGTACTTGCAAAAAAGGACAGGAACACATATGAAGTCGCGTGCAAAGCTCAAATGATATAATCAGGACAGTATCTCTGTCTGCTTTCATTCTTATGAAGGATTTTTTTTCCATATTGGATAAAAAAGAAAAAAAAAGAAAGGACACTAGTTACTCAAACTCATATTTTATGGGACTGTTAACCTCTATAGAAAGAGCACTGAGATAGAGACATTTTCAGTACCTCAATTCTTCCTTCTAGCCACAGAGGATGACTTGTTGTCCAGCCTTGTTTTCACGTTGATGGAGCCAAGTAACTGAGCTCAAGCCAATGAGTTGTGGGAGAAATGGTCTAAATCTATTCAGGCCCAGGTCTTAGAAATATTTTTTCTGGGTCTTCCAGCCCTCTTTCCCCCTGGTGCAGTGACCTTGGAGACCACATGTTTCAAATGGTGAAGTCACAAGCAGGAGTGTGACTCAATCCAAATTGGACTTGCCTTGACCTATAAATATATGTTTATTTTGTGAAGCTACTGAAATGCCAGGCTAATTTGTTGCAGCAGCATATCCTAGCCTGTCCTGATTAATACAACTACTTGATTAATTCAAGTTTCAGAGATAAATCTTGGTGGACTAACTTGTATTGCATGCCAGTCTCTGAATTAAGTGCTACGGCAAGAGTTTGGAATAATCTGAATGGCCAGGCCTAACTTGGAACCACCCAAAAATAAACTATGTAGAATATTAGAAGAGTCAGAATGCAAAGGAACAGAGATGGAAAAATAAAATTGCGCCCACTATATATTCTATAGCCATTATTTGTCTTATGGTAGGTAATGAATACTAAACATAGTAGCCAATTTCCTAGACCATTGGTAATCACATCCACATCCACCAATGTATGAAGGGACAATCTTTCTGAGAATAAATCTGTGGTCTATTTCCATAATATGAGCCTATTCAATGCTTTAGCTCAATAACCAAACACTTTTTTTCTGCCTGAAATTTTTCTTCTCACTCACATCTTATTTCGTGTCTAGGAGTTGATGCTCAATTCAGTCATCTTATTCAAATATAGAAAGGTTTTTACATTTCTTATTTTTTACTAATACTGTCATATGACTTGATTTTTATTAAATGTTAATGCATTCGTCTTCAAGAAAAATTAAATTTCTTTCCTTGCAAATCCCATGGAAGTAGAAAGTTAAATTGAAAGGATCATGGTTAGTATTGTGTTTTAGGGAATCTCATCTACATTAATCCTATTCTGGGGACAATTTTTATTACAAAAAATATCTGTGCACTTAGGAAGTAGGCAGGAAATGTTAAAATTCAAAGTACATGGAGAAATTCAGTCCTTGTTTGTACTGTAGGTTGTATGGTGTAATCAGGGAAATCTTTAAAGGCATACGATTTTCTCACTTTAAATTTCAGACTTTTTAGGAAAACGCTACTTCCACAATTGGGCACAATTTTAAAGGGCAACTCCTGTCATAGTATAGATTATTTCTCTTATCTCAAGCTGCAGTTTTCTCTGTGCTCTAAAGCTATATTTGGCTCCCTACTACAAATGGGTACTGTACTGAATGCTGTGAAGTACTTTAGAGTAGTAAGAGGCAAGGGAAATAAGAGGTGGACATTTAAATGCCCAGATCAGTAATACAAGCAATAAGTTAGTTTGCAGAGATTTGGGAGAAAAAGATAATCTCAATTGAGAAGAATGCTCTTGATAAACCTCATGAAAGAAAAGGCATTTAAAATGGCATGAAGAGGGCTTGTGCAAGGATAACAATTAAAAAATAATAAGGTCCTCTTATTTGAGACATTCAATCATGAATAGAGGAACCATACAGCAGGGTTGCTTTAGAAATTACATGGAAGATTGAAGTAAATTATAATTATAATCATCATCATCATCACCATCATCATCATTATAATGATCCATTGAAACATTTATGCTTAGTATTCTTGTACTGAGGTTCTCTATAACTTAATATCAACTGACATGTATTAAATAGTAATAATTTAGCAAACATGGTAGTAAGCTCTTTGTATAGACCAGCGCATTTAATGCTCATAACAAGCCTGGAATGTAGAAACTGATGTCATTCCTATGTGTGTATGCATATGTGTAATCAGAAACTTTTCAGACCAATTTGAAAAATGAGAAAATAATTATAATAAACACCTCCATATTCACTAACTGCTCCATTTCTCTCTCTACACACACGGTCCATATACCAAACCATTTGAAGATAGAATGTATCCACAGCAACACTTCCAAATGTACATCTCAAGAACAAAATTACTGAAGAATTGATCTCTCAATATCAAGAATATTCTCCTACAAAGCCACACCATTACTATCATACGTGAAAATACATGTATGATAATAGATATATACATACATATGTGTAGTATACATACAATATTAATTCAACGATATCCTACAATATTCCATCTATTTTCCATCTCCAGTTGTCTGAAAAAGCATACTTATGGTTTCTTTCTAAATGCAAGATCCAGTAAAAATTGATGTATCTAATTTGGTTGTTATATCTTCTTAGTCTTTGCAATCTAGACTAGATTCTTCACCATGCTATATTTCTCATAATATTGAATCCTCTGATAACTCCAGATCAATTGTCCTAAAAAATATTTCACATTCTTGATTTGCTGATAATTTCATAATGATGAATTTAGATCACATATGGGGCATGTTAGGAGAATGTTCTAAACAATCTACATGAGCAGCTCAAAGCTCAAAGGTCACTTCTGAAAATAAACTTTCTGTTATTCCCACATTAGCTCAAATACTGTTCTCTTTTTCTCTTCCTCTTCTGTAATTATTCTTCGACCCACCTTTGGAAAGTTGTCTTCTTTATTTTGTACTACAGAAATATGCATAGTCGCTAATTGTAGTGCACTGTTTAAGGGCTGGAAACTGTGTGACCCTCGAACATACAGGACAAACACAATCAACAGTTTTGGAGTAATGAAGGGATGAACACAAGATACACTGAGCAAATTCATTACCTAATAAGTTTTGAACTTAATAATTTAAAAGGAAAAAGTAAATCCCTTTATGGCAAGGCTTAGGACACCAAAATAAATTCCAGATGGACTGAATTTTAAGCACTAAAAAAACCTGTGAAACACTCACCAACATATAGGTAAATAGTTTTCATAAATATGAAAAGAGATTTTCTAAAAATATGTGCAATTAAATAAACCAATAAGAAACTGAAAAATTTAAATGCAAACAAAATTCTTTCCATATCAACACACACAAACTATAAAAAAAAAAAACACATAAAGGGCAAACAAAGCCAAGGAGAACATTTCCTAAAATATTGCAGAAAAAAATTGATATTATTCCCTAAAGAACGTATATGTTAGCAAGAGTTATACTAAAATCCCAATAGGTTTGTACGAAAAGAAAATGATGTGGTTTACAGAAAAAGTATATATGAAAGCAAATATATTAAAAAGTTTAATTTTATGTATGCTTGAGTAAATTAAAATGAACACAACAATGAAATATTTATCCAGCAAATATTCAAATATTTTGTAAAAATTGATTGTTTGCAAGGGTGCAGGTAAATGCCACTTTCATTTATCCATGACGTGAATTTAAATGCTCCTATTGCTCTGTAAGAAACAAATTAGGAATATATTATCAATAGCCTGAAGAAAGTCTATACCATTTGACTCATTATTTCATCTTATATGACTCTATCCAAAGAATGAGAAAATCTACCAAAGAATTGTATAAAAAGATTTTATGTAAATCAAAAGCAAAGCAAGTAATGATTGAATGAATTGTAGCGTAGCTATAGGATAGCATAATATTTACTATCAAGAAATTGAAAAACCTATTCCTTGAATGGAAAAATGATAACATATTAATGAAAAATAAATGAATATATAATATAAATATAGTATGATACTAATTATGAATTATAAACACACACTTTTGTTAAATAAATATCCTAGGTTAACTCTGAAAATAAGCTTCTGAGTCTTCTTCTGTTTTTGCTTCCTTCTTCTGTTTTTCCTTTTTTGTATCCTCCAAATTATTTTTAATAATCATGTCTGTATTACACTTGAAAATTTTTAAAAGTGTCAATAAACTTAAAAAATATTAGGTGCTGCTGTCAGATGATCTTAGTAGTCAGAGAATGATTTCATGTTAAAGGAGGTGAACAGTCACAAGCAGGATGCAATGCAATTTGGTTACTGGAAGAGCAGCAGGTGCATCAGGTTTTTCTTTCCACTCCTTTGTTGTTTTCACCATGCTGATACTTGACTGGGTCTTAACCATATGGATGTGCTCACTCGCACATTAGCCTGGTGTGCATTTGTGAGCTTCAGCTAAAACCTCAACAGGCAACTTGGATGCTTCTTGACATCCATATCGAGGTCAGTCCGAAGTAGGCAGCCTGTCAGTGATTGATTACCTGTGGGAACCCTGGGGAGTTTTACATTTTCTACATTTCCCCTCCTCTTTGGAATTTCGGCATTATCTGTGTTCAACTCTATCTGACATAATGAAGGTTGTCTAGATAAATACATCTTAAAATTGCCTTCATTTGCAAAATATTCAAATTTTGTTCATCTTAAAACTGAGTTGTTGTTTGTCAACTGTAAAGTTTGGAGAAACTCTGTTATATTCCCTAATACTTTATTTTAAAACTGACACATAAATACACAGTTTGAATAGCTCAATACTTATCAAAGAAACCAAGTTTGTATACAAAAAGCTCCCTACAATTACAATTCCTGGCCCAGATGGCTTCACCAGAATTTTGTATTAAATATTTAAAGAAGAAATAATACCAATTCTACATAAACTATTTCAGAAAATAGAGGAGGAGGAAGCATTTCTGATGCATTTTATAAGGCCAGAATAACCAAATAATTCTGACACCAAAATCAGACAACAAGATTACAAGAAAATAAAATTACAAAGCAATATTCATCATGAATTTAAACGCAGAATCCTTAACAAAATAGTTGCAAACAAAATTAACATTATATAAAAAGGAAAAAAAAAAACAAGAAAAGTTTATATCAGAAATGCAATGTTGAGTTAATGTTTGTAATTAGATAAATATAGCTCACACATTAACAGAATAAAAGCTATATAAATATATAGCCAGCTCAGTAGATGTAGAAAAAGCATTTTACAATGTCAACATAGATACATGATAAAAAAATAAATCTCATCAAACTAGGAATAAAAAGAAACTTCTTCAATTTTATAAAGCATACATATGTAAGACCTACATCCAACATAACATCTAATGGTAAAATATCGAATGTTTTCCCCTGATCAGGAAGGATGTTTCACTTTCATCATGTTTTTTAAACATTGTACAAAGGGTTGATCTATAGCAAAATAAATAAACATAAAGCACACAGATTGGAAAGAAATAAGTGAAATGCATTTTTCAGATACTATTATATATGTGTAAAACTTAAAGGAATGTACAAAAAAATTCCACAACTTAATAAGAGAATTTAGTGAAGTCACAAGAAACAGCCATTAAACAATATAAACTTATCTCTATAGACTAACACAAATAATTGGAATATTAAATTTAGATACATGATTTGTCATTATTTAGAAAACGTAAAATACTTAGGGATAGTTATAATAAAAGATGTGTAAGAATTATATATTAGAGAAAAGAGAAAATATTCCTGAAAGAAACTAAAGTAGATAAGAATAAATGGAGAGATAATCCATGTTAGTACAATAGAAGTCTCCATATTGTTAAGATGTCAGGTCTCTCCTATTTGATCTCAAGATTTAACTCAACCTCATTCAAAATCCAAGGAGCCTATTTTTTAAAGAAATTGACAAGTTTATTCTGAAATCTGTGTGGAAATGAAAAGGACCTAGAACTCCCAAATTAACCTTGAAAAAGAAGCACCAAGTTGAGGGGTGCTGGCCTGGTGGCACAGCAGTTAAGTGCACACATTCTGCTTTGGTGGCCCTGGGTTCGATGGTTCAGATCCCAGGTGCAGACATGGCACTGTTTGGTAAGCCATGCTGCAGCAGGCATCCCACATATAAAGTAGAGGAAGATGGGCACGCATGTTAGCTCAGGGCCAGTCATCCTCAGCAAAAAGAGGGGGATTGGCAGCAGATGGTAGCTCAGGGCTAATCTTCCTCAAAAAAAAAAAAAATTAAAAAAAAGGAGCACTAAGTTGAAGGACTTACGCTATCTAATTTCAAGTTTTCTGCAATGTTGTGGTAATCAAAACAATTTGGTTAGGTAGTGTAAGAATAGAAAAATAGATAAATGGAACACTGGGAATAAACCCACCATCATTTGTTTTTATGAAGATGTCAAATAATTGTTGCTTTGCAAACTGGTCCCCATACATGGAAGACAAGGAGAGACCAAAGAAAGAGGCAGGCCACTCCAGATTGGTAGGTTGCAGGTTTAATAAGCAAGGAAACATACATACAAGGGTTGTTTGGGTGGCCACAAGACACGTAGATCTCTATCCCCACCCGCCAGAATCCTAAAGCTTATATAGAGGCCCTAACTGGGTTCAATCAGGTATACTGTCTAGATGGTCTCAGCAACACATGGCTCTCTCAAGGCTGTGTCCTTGAAAACAGCTCCCACTGTGGGAATAGTGGGCAGAATATACATTCCAAGGACAGGGGAGGGTGTGAGGAGCAGCCTCTTATTGCACTGGTCCAGCTCGCCCATCAACTAGTGGTCATGTCCTCTCAATGACCTCCTCCAACAACAATTCAAAGAGGACAGTATTTTTTAACATATAGTGCCAGAATAATTGAATATTTATATGGATGAAAAGCAAACCCCAACACTATCTCACATTACACACAAAAATTAATATGTAATGCATCATAAACATAAATATAAATGCTAACATTTTCAAGCTTCTGGAGAATAACATCGGAAGCTAACTTTACAACATTGAGATAGGCAGGATGTTTTACTTAATAGAACACTGACAGAACTATGATAAATTTAAATAAATTAAATTGGACTTTATCAAAATTAAAACATCAGCTTTCCAAAAGATGCCATTAAAACTGAATAGGCAAGTCACTAGAAAGAAAGATATGCATCTGTCAAAAGGCTGTCATCTAGAACATACATAAAGCACTCTTACACATCACTAAAGAAAAACAAACTACGCAGTAAAAGACTTGAAAAGACAAATTCAAAAAAGCAATATTAGCAATATTTATATATTCCTACATGAAACTGGCAAAGAAGTACATGAAAAAGCACTCAACATCATTAAGCTTAAGTGGAAACACAACATGACTCAACTGCACACCCACTAGAATGACTAAAGTCAAATGTCTAACACCAAATATTCAAAAGGAGGTAGAGCATCTAACTATCTCAGCTGGAATTTTGGAGTACATACAACTACCATAAAAAGGAGTCAAAGGAGGAAATGCTTATGGAGTTGGAATTGGGAAGGAAACCAAGGAACGAGGCAGGAAAGCAGCCAGAGAAGTAGGGGGACAGCAAAATGGTAGCATAGAGCAAATTTCAAGAAAATCAATTGCAAAGAGGCTAGCTATGTGCTCTGATAAAACAGTCTCAGGAGTTCCTCTTTAGGCACACAGTGTGACCTTTAAGAAATAAATTATCACAGAGGAGTGGGGATAAAAGCTATTGTGAAAGTTATCAAAGGATTAATGTTAAAGGGAGAAAGAGAGGGAAATGACTTAGAAAACTCTCCTGAAAAGTATGCATTGCAGGAAAGAAGAAAGCTAAAAGTATCACTTGAGGAGATGTCCAATTGAAGAAAATCTCTCATACGGGAAAAATGTCCTTTGTTTATAGTTGTGGGGAAATAGCTAATAAAAATGAAGTTATGAAGATATAAGGGAGAATATTGACAAATGCTGGAACAGGATTTCAGGGAAGTCAGAAATAAACAAGTATAGGAGCACAGATGAAAAAGTTGAGCAGGAGTTCAAGACACAGAAGCAGCATTTTGTGGTACCCAAAGAAGAGCTCCGTATTGCTTGAACTTGATGCCAGAAGAGAACAAATTGGGGTTATTTTGTGAGAATAAAGGGCTCAAAAGTGGAAGTGATGACTGCAGAATAGTGGAAAAGATTTGTAACAACAATTATAAAGAAACAGAGTTAAGAAGGGATGAATAAAAGGATGGCAGA
The DNA here is from genome assembly GCF_021613505.1 of Equus quagga. Classification (NCBI taxonomy): domain Eukaryota; kingdom Metazoa; phylum Chordata; class Mammalia; order Perissodactyla; family Equidae; genus Equus; species Equus quagga. The sequence goes on from NC_060268.1 coordinate 161,972,020, forward strand.
ATGGTAATGAGGGACAAATTCAAGTGAATTAAATGAACTCATAAGCAGATATCAAAAAGTTTTTTAATTTCATGTAGCAGTATAGTAGTTTAGGCCTCCTTGTAATCATTTTGCCCCTTGGGAATGTATATCTATATTTATATCTATATCCATATCTTGCTATCTTTCTATCTATATGTATGCTTTCTAATTCAGTCTAGTAATATATATTTATCTATCTATATTGAGCTGGTGAACTTATCATGTATTTGTAATAAACATGGGTGAGGTAGGGATAAAGGATGTAAAGACACATACCAAGGAGTTAAGAGATTAAGAGACAACCAAATGTCAACTCTAATGTGAAAAATTCCTTCAACACCCATGCATGGTGAATCACTTACAGACAATAGAGTACTGGAGGTGGCTTATACTGGCTTATGAGAGCAAAACACACATATCTCTTTCCAACTCCAAATTCAGTGATATGATTTTGGTAGCTTGATGTCTTCCAGGGTGGAAGTAGTCAAAACCTGGAAATTGGTAAGCACTACATATTGTTTCTTCCTCTGAGATCTGTTTTACCAAGATTCCATTGCTTCTGCCTCTTCTGAGCTCCCGTTACACAATTTCTTTGCCATGCTACAATTACGAGTTTCTATGTTGATCATCTCCTACTATATTATCAGATGCAAAGAATATCATTTTCTTTTTATCAAAACCCCAGCTTCCATCACAGTGTCTGGTACACACCTTCCTTTCAGAAGGAAGGGACTAAGAAAGGAAGGAAAGAAAAACGAAGAGAGTGAGGGAGACAGAGAGGGAAGGAAGTTCCATATGGGTGATTCCAAGTTTGAGATTGTGGCAAAACATCTAAGTAAGTTGTTGCTGAGACAGAATGGTGAATTCAATTTATTAAACTAACATGATTGCAAGGTTCTTGAAAACAATGATACCTGGGAATGCAAGGGTGAGTGGAGATCGCAATGATCATTGAGGAAGGAGGAGATTGTCCTTAAAGTTGGCGAATAGCAACAAGCATGGGAAAGACCATTTTAAGCAAATGGAATACTAATCTTCTCTCTGAGGATGAAAGGGTTTAACATCCTCCCCCAAACAGCAGACATCCTAGCTTTGCAGTTATATGGAAATACATGTTTGATCATTCTGCAAATGGATAGAAACTGTTTTTAACTGACCACTATTTTTTTTCACTTAAAGCAAGTCCATAAACAGCTTGGCTACAACTCTCTTTGAGAGACAACAGCAGGATACCTTATCTAGACAAATATAAAACAAAAAGGATGAATTCCATCATTCCTTTCTGGTAGATATAAACAGTACTTGGATTTAAATAACCGGGAGCTGTTGGGAGGCAGGATGAAAGATTCCTTGATAAGGCAGGTTCTGGAGTCAGATTACCTAAATTCAGATCCTAGCTATCATATCCATGAATTTGTACATTTTACTTATTTGCAATTTTCTTTTCTGAAAAGTGGAATTAAAGCTACTTTATTTATTGAGTTGTTTAGAGAATCAAATAAATGAATAAGTAGGTCATTTATCATAGTGCCTGTGATATACATAGTACTCAATTAAATGTTCATGATACCGATGATGGTGGAAATGCTGATGCAGATATGGTTGGCTAAAGAGGGGCCAGATCTCTAAATCTCTTGCTATTTCCTACCCACAGGTACTTCTGCAAAGACATGGTTGCCTTTAAGAAGGCAAACCATGCAGTCTTCCTAGGAGCATCAGTGAGAGCTTATTCACATCTCTGTTCTGCCCTATTCAGTGATTGCTCAAATTCAATTCTAGAATGTTATTCCTTCTAAAAGTCTTAAAAGTCTAACCTCTGGGTTTAATGGGAAAGTTACCAATAAACTTCTGTATCTGGTCTAAAATTTCACACTTAAGAGGCCAGAATATTTTTCCATGGTGTGCTTGCATTCCTTAGTTTTACTCCTCTTCCTTGTCCAAAGATGCTTGCCTTACTAAATCTTAAAAAAAGTCCCACTGTATCTTTCACACACTCAGTAATGATTGTCTGACTACTATCAGTGTTTAAAATAATTGTTCAAAGAAAGAATTATTGTCTCCTTTGAATGATTCCTGGTATACCTGGAAGAATTGTTAATTTCTCCAATAAGAGCCTGAACTAACCTAGCTCTTGCTGAGTTCATACTCAAAACATGTAAATAGCTATACTTCAGAGAAGAGTGTTGTATCCTTTATTCTGATTCTTTTCCTAAAGTTTGAATGATTTGCCTAAAATCGAAGATTATTTGTGCTATAACTGACTGTGGTGCATGTGGTGTCACAGTAACAATAATAAAGTAACTTTCATCGGCTCTGATTTCCAGTCCTCCAGAAAATCCTTCTCCCTCCCCAGCCAAACATATCCGGGATCCTCAAGAAGATGAATACCACGTGCTCACAAAACAAGCCAATTTTCTGCTGGTTCCCGCTGCTCCTGTTCCATGGAATTCCTAAGTGCCTATAAGACTCTGATGAGTAATCACTTGCACACCAGGTGCTGCTGTTTCCTCTAAGAATACCCAAGTCTTCTGTCTCTGCCACAGCTGTAGGGTGTATTACTGTGAGAAGAGAAATATTTCCTCTCTTCTTTTGGGTCACACTCTGTGAGACAGGCACACAAGAAATGCTGCTTATGCCCCAAGCGTTCCAGAGATTTCAGTGCAATAAGTCCTCCTGTTTTGTTTTGTTTTTGTTATTGTTAAGTTGAAAACCTTTGTTCCACATTCATTTTAGAGATGAACTGTGCAGAAGATGGACCAGGAACACAGCCAAGTGATGGACTCCATGATGTGCAAAGAATCATCCCTCTTCTCCCACAGAACAGACTCTCTCTTGGGGACGTCTGGAGCCTTCATAAGAGTAGATGTTGACATGGATTGGGAGGCATATATCATTTTCACTCAGATGTGAGCTGTATCTCTCTCCTCCAACAGCTCTCCCCTCCTCACCTTCCAGCACGCTTAATCTCCCACTACCTAATCAGCAAGCACTATTTTCCTTATTGTTTTATTATATGGCCCCTGTCTTTGCTGTTTTACATCTAAGCTAGTTAACTTCGTTACTATGCAGAGGCATCGATGAAGCAAATATATTGAGTTCAGTTGCAAATATTTCAGCCTAGTCTGAACATGGGCCATAGATTAGGTTACACTCCTTTTTCTGACGCCACTCTGTAGAAAAGAGAGTGTTCTTCACACAGTTCCAAGGATGCCTGATCTTTAATTGCAGCCAATTTTACCCGCCATGTGACATCACTCTCTCTGCTAGTGAGTAGTTTCCAGTTTATTTGGGAGGACAAATTGTTACCCATGAGTTTTCAAACAGGAACTGTGTGGGTAGCACAAAATCAAGGACTTAATTTGTTAGAACAGAGTCTACCATAGGAATTCACTGGGAATGAGAATAATCATGGAATAATTCAGAGGGTAAGCAATAGAGCTGAATCTTAAAATATTAATGGAAATTGGTTAGCAGGAGAAGTGGTCATTCCAAGTGAGGAAATGACACTTTCATATTACAAATAATTTTCACTGATTCAGATACTACTGGTGGGTTCTCATTACCAGTGATGAATTTAGCATAATATAAATAGCAGCTTTACATGAGAATCCAATGAGAATTAAGAGAATGATTCCCAGGTAAATGGTGCTGAAACTACCTGCCATTTAGAAGCCAGGACTATGAAAAAAAAAAAAAAACATCTTTCCCTATGACAGTTTGGCTGCCAATGACTTCTCTCTATTCCCCATCCTCTAGCCCCAATTATAGAAAAAGTTTCCTATCAAAATGGAATTTTCTCACATAAAGTGCATTATTTTGCTAAGAATTCCAAAGGTGAAGCTAAAGCTTTGCTAATTTTAAATCAAATTAGCTTCACTTTAACTAGAAACTCAAGATTACGATCTTTTATTTAATATTTTATAGCCTTACTTACTTTCCTCTATAACCTTGATGCTTCAGCAAAACTACGGAGAGGCACAGTTCATTTTAATAAATTCTTGATTTAGCAGTCCAATAAACTCACTAATAACTTGCAAGGATAAGTCATTGTTGGACTGAAACCAACAATAGAATTATCCTAGTGCACCCCTCGCTTCTTTAACATGGAATAGTCATTTCATAATGCTTGAGAGAATTGAGAGAATTTAGCATTTCAACAACCAGAAGAGATTTTCTAAGGAGGAATAAGATTTTTTTTCTAACTTATCTTCACTTTTATAATTTTTTTGTGAACAATATAAACAGAGCTTTCTTATGAATAAGTGTAGTATTATATCATTCTGAGCTTAATACAATTGTGGTACAATTTTTCTCTCTTGTTCCTCATTCCATTTTGTCGTATCACTGTTTTATTTACATACATGAAGATAGCGTAAGGCATGGAGAATTTAACAGCCTCCTATCATACAGTCACACATATCTATCTATTTATCTACATATCTATCATTTCATTAACGTTTATTTCATTTATTTTAAGATGGCACTGTGGATGACAGAAACAGTTAAAATCATTGAAAAATAGGAAGTCCTTGTCTTTAGAATTTGTTTCTATTAAGAATCAGAATGGAAAGGAAAGGCAGAAATAAAACAGATTTTGGGTTTAAAAGCCTGGTGAGCCCCAACAGAAGTAGATGCTTCATGAAATCTGTAAAATAGGGAGCCAGCAAACAAGTCTGGATGCTTAATGAGACTCATCCTACAAGTTCCTGGTAATTATCTTGTATGATTTTAACCTCTCCTTTGGGGAGGGGAAAAAACACACTTAAAAGTCCTTAACCTGCTCACCTTGGGGTTGTTCCAATTGCTTTCATTTCTTGAGAGCCCATTATATGTCAGCCACTGTACTAGACACCAGATGCTGGACATTGCCTCACATAGGTGGTGGTAATCATCTTCATTGTACTGACGAGGAAGCTGAGGTTAAGAGCAGTAAATTGCCTACTTCAAACAGCTTATAAATGGCAGAGCAAGGATCTAAGAAATCAAGGGGATTTTAAAATTCTACCCCTTAACACTAATTCACAGTAGAGTCATGAGGAGGCTGAATAATTGCATACTCTACACTTATCCTCATTCTGCTTTTAATTTATGTAAGTGTCTACCGACCTTGCTTTAAGCTTCCTGAAACCAGACGGCACATCTTAGAGGGAAGAAATCTCAGAATGAATATAGGGCTCTTCTCGTAGTCTGGCCAATGGATCTGCTGGGTAAGTGGCAGAATCCCTCACTCAGTAGATAAAGCTCTCCATGAGGACATACTGAAGGCCCCTAGCTAGTCCCTAGAGGAGAATCTCTCAGCTGATGACACCCAGGAATCATCTCACCAATGAGACCCTTTAAGACTTAGAAGCTCCTTACCAGTGGAACATCCTGCAGGTGTGACACAGCAGGAGGGAACTCACTCTACTGAGAAGCATTTTCATCCTAGATTCTATCCAGGTAAGCACACAAAGACCAAGATACATGCATTTCTGTAATCCAGCACTTAGTATAGTGTCTGACACAGTGTTACCACTCATTAAAACAATAATATTGACAACGTTTAACAATATATAAACATTCCTCATACTTTTCTAAGCACTTTATGTTAATTTATTAATACTGGTTGCATTGTGCTAGTATAGATACTATTCTTATTCCCATCTTTAAGTAAGAAAAATGAGCTACAGAAAATACATTAATTTGCTCATATTCACAATGCTAGTTAGTGACTGAGCTGTTTTAAGTGGTTTGCCTGCCTCCAGGGCTCTTAAACACTGAATGGATTTGTTTTTCCTCCTATAACCCCAAGTCTTAGCACAACTCCTGGCACATAATTAGGGCTCATTAATTTTTTTTGGAGATGGCCAAATAGTTATCGAGTGGTTGTTAAAGACAGCCATTATAGCCGGGCTTGTACGACCAGAAACTAGCTACTTCTACCATGGGGAGTTTTGGCTGAGTCTTCATGGTTATTTGAGAGATGGTGACAGCAGAGCTGGAAACATTTTCTTTTTCTGAGCTACAATTACAACAGGCTTTCTCTTCTTACCCCATCTTTTTCCTTAGTTACTTATGAAGACTGAAATCCAGATAATAAGACTTGGTGTGCCCCAGCAGTAAAGCCCTGCAGTGACGTGCTCAAGGCAAAAGGTGAGAACAATGGCAAGAGCTGGCCCACCACCCTGTGTGTCCTAGAACTATGTCTGTATACTTGCTTCATAATTAATGGGGAATTTCACGTTCTCCAATTTCTCTATACTAATTGCCTGGCTCAGGGTTATCATAGACAATTAGCAAGAACCACAAAAGCAGCGGCACTCTCTCCTCTCACCATCTTGTGCATCATCAGGGAAATTTAATTCCCCTCTTAGGAAAAGACTTCAGATGATACTTAAAGAATACAAAGCCCTATGTCTTATTTTCCTTAATTTTATTCTTATCTTATTGTCTGAAAGACATACACATTCCCAAGTCACCAGTTCCAGGAAGTCCAAACAAGATGCTTGATTCTTGCTTCCATGAACTTCAGGCATCATAAGATATTTGCAAAATAAGAAATGACAAAGAATCAGATCACGAGAATATCACTTTCACCCATCATGCATAGTGGGCTTGGACCCCAAAGAACTTTGATCTTAATAATGTTAGAATAACTGTACATCATCCTGTAGGACACATTGTTTCCTTTGTTTAAAGAAAAAAAAAAGCAACATCACTTTTGGATTTTTGGATGCAAGGGAAAATTTCCCCTTTTTGCTACCAAACAACATCTGATAATTCATCCCGTAAACATCATTTATTATGCTTACCAGCACTACTATAGATTTTGTTACATCTAGCAGCCTGTAAAATAAATGAAATAAAAAATACACCCATACTTAGCCTTGAAATGCATTATTTACTCAATGCTACAAAGTAAGTGGCCCTATATGCCCTTTTATGCTTATCCAGAAATCCACAATTGTTTGAGTGGATGTTCCAGTAAGTCTTCGTGTTTAATTCCTGTTTAACCTTTTAAGAACTCCTGAGCACTCTCTTCTTGCATCATCTTATGTCTCAGCCTGTCTGTCCTAAACTATTTTATCTGCCCATTCCCCTTAACTTTCTATAAAGAAGGAGGTGATTTTGAGTTCATACTAGGTTTTGGACACTCAAAGAAATTCAAAATTCTGAGACATCCTGGAAACTGCCTTCAAGAATACTACTACCTGGTTATACAACTAGGCACATGAGCATTAAACAACAGAAGGGCAATGATAAAATCACTGTAAACAATTTAAAACAAGACATTGCAATTCAAATGTATCAGTGTGCTGTTAATTACTTCTTTACGCAATCTTTGTGATTTTGTTCTACCCCATATTAGCTGGCTCATTCAAAATTTACAGAAAACTTCAAGGAGAGTGGCTAAATATAGCTTGTACCAAAACACACAGGACTTTTATCAATGAGAGGTGCGTTGCTTCTCTTATTTTATTTGTGGAGCAGGTGATCATTAAAATTAAGTCCTTGATAAAATTAAACTTAAGGTAATTCATCTTGAGCTACATCTCACATACAGGGGAAGTGACTCATGAATAGTTATAGGGCTCAAGCTTTTGGGATGAAAAAAATTACTGTTAGTGGGAAAATCATAATAATTAAGTGGAAGCCAATACTTGGATATCAATAGCCACCCACAGACTCATTGGCAAAGGTAATGAAGGAATTATAACCATCATGAATATTCCATATTAGTCTTTAATTACTGGGGCAGGAGGCTGAGCCTTGATGATTTTTTAATGAAAGTTAGGATGACTTCCTAATTTAGCATTTTTCATTTTAAAAGCTCATTAGCCCACAAAAAAAAGTACGAGGAAACACATATGTTAATTAGCTTAACTGTAGTAATCATTTCACTATGTGCATGAATATGAAAACGCCATGTCGTACACCTTTATATATACAATTTTTATTTAAAAATTTAAAAAATAAATAATAAAAACCTGGAAAATATTTTTAAAAATAAACAAAAGCTCATTATTCCATTATAGCAACAATATTCCACAATGCAACAAGACTTGACAAAATAAAAAGGAGAGGTGAAGATATTCAAGCTACATTTTCAAGAGCAGGCCTCTTCAAGATTTGCTTTAAGTTATTTGTAACCCAATAAGTGTTCTTTGTCAATTTACCCTGTCCTCATTGTGATATAAAATATTAACCCTTTGCTCCCTCTGTGAGGACTCTGTGTTACTTAGTACTAGGAGTATTTTAGATGCTGCAAACTCTGAAAGGCCATGTTCAGGTGAGAAAAAGGTACAGCTAGGTCCATTGCCTTAAGGACATCAGACAATCCAATACTTTGCTTACCACATCACTAGGCCACTGAAGCTTTGAAATAATCACTCAGAGGGGCAAAGAGCCAAGGCTGTCTTCAACATTGAATCCCACAAACCCATCAATGGTCTCAGATGGTTGACAACTAGCACACGAAAACAAATGCACACAACTCTTATTGGTTTTATAATAACAATTTATATTGAATTTGGCAAAGAAGCAGCAGCATGGGTTACTGGCAAGAGAAGAAAACATTTAGCAGGAGGCTATGATCTAGTCAGTATATTCGGGAAAAACATTGCCCGGGGTCTCTGCTACATAAGCTTTTGCTCTTTTTAATCCTTCCTCTGAAATTTGCAGGCAACACTAGATTTTTAAATTACATTAGTCTGGACTTTCATTCTTCATGGTGAATATGTTAAAGGTAGCCGCTGTTAAAGTTTCTTCTCATGTATTTTGAAAAGGAAATGAATTGCCACGCTATTAGATCTGTTTTAATGTTCGCTAAGCATATTATTTGCACGTTTGATTGTAAGTCATCAATAAGCAACTTCTGAATTGATTTTTCCCAGCATGAATAAGAGAGGTAGGGTGTATTTTTAATTATGATGATTTGCACCCTCTATCTTAAACAGCCAAGAGAAGCATAATTTCATAAATCCATGTGATATGGGGAATATGAGAATAACTGCTCTTTCTTATTAGTAATTTCTGTTTCTACAAGGGAGATAGATTGAGAATCTTATCTGAAAGTTATACTTTTAAATAGTCAGATTAAAAGCACTTGTGAAATAGCTATTGAAGTTTGGATGCAATTGGAGTTCATTCACAGCCCATTTCCATCATAATAGGATCTTAGAAGTGAGCACCGAGGAAAAAAAAGGGCTGATTCAGCCCTTGACACAGTGTAGAATTGTTCTCTACTATAATATCTGTAAGGATTTTTCCAGACTCACAAGACACCCAGATCTCACGGCCTTATTATTTTTAACTTGAAAACCTGTTTCCTAATAGCAATAATGACTATTCTATCAAACTTCCTCTCTCATTAAAAAGTGAAAAGAAAGTGATATTTTAGGAAACTAAGCATGAAGGGAAATTGGCACACAGGTCCTAGCTACAGAAGGCAATGCCTGAGGTAGCACAAATGCTTTTGTTATGGCAATTTTGTGCTGTCTGGTGGAATAAGCACTGTTTAAAAGTGAAGGTGAGACAATAAGAGGGAACCTGAGGAAGCGCAAAGGAGCTCGGATGGTCTGTGTGATGGGTCCTGAAGATACAGTGGAGTCACCATCATCTACACCTGTCCATGAGGCTCACCTGTGGAAAAGACCACTGCTCTTTGAGGAGGAAATGGAATTGCTATTAAGTTCTCCACCATGGCTTCTGCATGTTGTGACAGATAGGACTTAGATTCACTGCTATAAAGTAATCATCATTACTTTGCATTGGAAATTAAATCACTGAGGGAAAATAAAAACTCAGAGAGTATTACGGAAAAATGTCAAAGATTGATACGTCTTCCAGCAGGACTTTTTGAATGCCAGTCCTAGCCAAGGCACCTTCTATGAATATTTTCTCACCTCATTTTGTAGTTGCTGGCGCTACTTCCAGAAATAACCTAGTTCAGTTGCTTCCATAAGCTTCAGCTGATTTTAAACTCTCACTTTCTCACAACTCCAGTGAACGGCACTGAGTAAGCTGAGAGGTCTCTGGCCTCCATTGCACTGGAGAGGATCCCGGAGGATGGGTGAGAGAGGATCTATGTAGAGGCATCAGGAATCACTGACCTCTCACACGCGTTTTAGAGGACGTCCACCGTGAGTCAGAATCACCATTTACCATAGTTGCATTTTGAAATTCTGAGTTTAAAGTCTTAAGAATACATCCTTTAAAGTGTTTGAATTGTGCTAGAATTCAGTGTAGAGTTTAAGTAGAAATAGAGAAACGTTTCGATGGCACGTGTGACGACCAGCTATAAGGGCTTCTAAAATAGATCAAGGTGCTTTTTAAGTAAAGAGAGTCTCTAGTATGGCTGGAAAGTTGGTGGGGTCTGTCCTTCATTTTTTTTTTCTGCTTTATCTCCCCAACCCGCCCCTCGTACATAGTTGTATATCTTAGTTGCAGGTCCTTCTAGTTGTGGGATGTGGGATGCAGCCTCAATGTGGCCTGACGAGCGGTGCCATGTCCACGCCCAGGATCCGAACCCTGGGCCACCACAGAGGAGGGCGGGAACTTTACCACTCCGACACGGAGCCGGCCCCTGTCCTTCATTTTGATTTCAAGATTAAATATTAATATGATATTGTTTATCTTCAAAGTCTGTCATACTGGGGACATAACAGATACACGTCTCTCTTACTAGTTAATAAGCTCTTTGACAACAAAGACTCTGCCATCTTTCCTAGTAGCCCCACACTAAACACAATAATTTGTGCAAAGTCAGATTTGCATGTTAGGTGTATTAATGAATGAATGAAAGATTAAATGTTAAATGTATATCACATGTGTACATTTCCTATAATGAGGTCAACCATTAGAAACTAAATGAGTAATTTTTTCCATTTGTAATAGTGTCTTCCATCTATTCTGCTAACAGCTATTTGGGTAAAAACCACCAACTCATTAATGTTTATTGCATTCAGGCTAAAAACTGCACATCTTAAAGAACAAAAGAGCTTAAAATCTTTAAATCAAAAGGGTGAACAGTAAATGAATAATTCCATAAATGTGATTTGTCATCAATAAAAATACCTTGGGGTTGAAGTCAGTCCTAAAAGCCAGACAGTTTTCCAAAATATCTGCATGTAAGGGCTTTTATAATATTACTTGGGTGTTAAAAATGTCATTAAAAGGTAACAAGTTGAATAAAACTGAGTTTCTTGAAAATTAGCTCAAGCAGAGAACTGGGGATAGTTTAAAAGAATACATATATAGACCTTTTTTATTTTTTGATATTTTCAGGTGAGACCTGAGTTTCCCGGGAGATATACTCATGTTACAACACAGGGTCATTCTTATAGAGGTCATATAGAGGATATGTCTGTAGGACCGTTGTTTCCTCTTTAACTGAGAAGGGAATGCATATTTGGGACAGAGCTGAACTGTTTAGGATAATGGAGGGATAGCTAATGCCTAGGATAGGTCTTTCTTCTACATGTTTACCCACAGAGCACTCAATCTCTCTCCATAAAATAAGTTAAATAAATATACGAAGAGTGTAATATCGTCAATTACTGATCCATATATTTCAGTTCCATTCTATTAGAGGTACATAAATTATAGCTACGTGAACGAGGCTAAATAAATTGATGGCTACCAGTCACAAATTTTAATAGACTCTCAGCCTTAACAAAATAATCCAGAGTGACTTAAGTCATATAGTTCTAATCTGAAGCACAGTAAGTAAAAACGAAGCTACCCTTCCTCAGCTCAGGCCTGCTTCCTTGTCTCCTCCTTCTCCCTTCAACAAAAGTTCCCAGATTGAGTTAAGTCTTGGTGTTCTCTCCTTTGTTCACAGGACAATCAAGAAAAGAATAATGATAAGTATAGAAGCACATTCATTAGTAATCTTTCCTTGTATTTGTTGAAGGAATCAGCTTAGGGACATAGGCTGGTAGAAGCTGCTGCTTCATAACGGAGAGTGCCAGATGAAGGAGTTTTTTAGCAGAGCACTTTGTGTGTGTGTTGAGGGTGGAGGTGGTAGTAGGTATAACTGAAAATAGCTGTTAGAAGTTGAAAGGTTGCTGATGATTTTACCAAGTGATGAAGGGTTTCAGTTATATTTAAAGCGTGACCCAGGAAAATGAATCATTCTAATGATGAGGTAGCAGCAGCATCTTTTTTAAAAATGAGTTAATCAGAGCTAAGAAAATGTACCAAATGTAATTAGTACTTTGATTTATTTTCAAGATCTTGAAAACTTTATTCTTCCCATTCCAGGAAAAGATAATCAGGAGTGACAGTCAAAATATTTAATAGTCAAAAGGCTTGGACATCAATCACTCAGAAAGGATACCAGCCCATAGGGCTTCAGCAGAATCATAGGGGATTTTTAGGTAATCAGCCAACAGTGCTGAACCCCAAAATAGTCAACAACAACTATTTATTATACGATTTCTATGCACTTAGAACTTTTCTAGCAAAAAAAGAAAAAAAACACTTGCCCTCACAAGATGAAATTGTGATAGGAGAGAAAGATAGTGAATAAAATAAGAAAAATACATAGTATATTAAATAATAATGAATGCAGATACAAGAAACTTCCTTTTCCCTCCAATTATCCCTATATTTTGTCAGCAGTTACTTTTTTTGGCTGCATACATGACAATTTCTGGAGAAAGTACGACAAGGGAACTGGGCACTTAGAAAGACCTAACATGGATCTGTGAGAAGTTCAAGGGCCTACCTGGCAGGGTGGAAATAACCCACAAAACACCCGTCATTTTCAGAAGAGACTCCAGAAGGATCAAACCTTGTCAGTGTAGATAAATTAGCCTTAGAGTAAAAGCTACTCCAGACTTTTAAGAACAAGTTTTGAAGAAGCCTCCAAAGAATCACACTGATTAGCATGAAACTTAGCCACCAGCCCAAAGAAGACCTAACACTCTTTAAAGAAAGGCGATAAAATCCATTTAAAAATAATACTCACAGCATCCAGCATGCAGTAAAAAGTACTAGATATGCAAAGAAGCAGAAAATGCCCAATAACTACTAAAAAAATGAAAAGGAAAAAACAGAACCACAAGTAACAGAAATGATGACATTAGCAAATGAAGAATTTAAAAGAGCTATTATAAAAATGCACAAGAAATTAAAGGGAAATATGATTAAAATGAAGAAAGACAAGAAAGATATATAGGAATAGAATAATATATGATAATGCAACAGAATATTATTCAGACATAAAAAAGAAAGGAAATCCTCCTATTTGCAACAACATGGATTGACCTTGAGGAAATTGAGCTAAACGACATAAGTCAAACCTTGTAAATGATATATTAAACAAACTCTGGGTTTTATTATAATCCTCTGGAGGATGTTGATGTTTTTGTCTTAAAAGGCAATCAAATTAGTTAGGTTCAGATTGGGCAGAGTGGTACAAACTCAGTTCAGTTCTCAAAGCCTTTGATCTGCTGATTTGGGGTTATCTGGTACTTGTGAGTTTCAGGAATCAGACTGAAATTGTGTGGATCCACACACAGAATTTGGTAGCATCTTCTCTGGTTCTCTCCCCTCTACAGTTTCTCCTCATTTTTTGGCTTGCATCATCTCCTTTCTGTGGCTCTTTTTGCCTTGATGATGACTAGATTGCTACTAGAGTTTTAACCATGCTGCTTTGCTCCTTCTTGGGAATTACGCTTGTGCTTTTCACAAGTGGGTGAAAAGCGAACAACAAAAATTGCTGACTTTTGCCGCAGAATATGGTCTATATCTTGGTGAATGTTCCATGTGCACTTGAAAAAAATTGGCATTTTGCTATTATTGGATAAAGTGTTCTATAAATGTTAATTAGTTCACATTCATTGATAGTAATATTCAGATCTGCTATATTCTTTCCCATTTTCTAGTTATTTTTTCTACTGATTACTGAATATTGAAGAGTCTTGAAGTTTTCTGACTTTAATTTTGTATCTGACTTTTTCCTTTCAGTTTTATCTATTTTTGCTTCACACATTTTGAACTTCTGTTTTTAGGTTCATACCCAGTTAGAAGTGTTATGCTGGTTTTTTTTAATTGAACATTTTATTATTACATGATTCCCTCCTCCTTAATCTCTGGTAATATGTTTTGTTCTGAATTCAATTTTTATCTCATGTCATATAGACAAACCAGCTTTCATTACTGTTTGATTAGTGTTTGCATGGCATATCTATTTCCATCCATTTTACTTTTAATCTATCTATCCTTTCATATACAATCAAATTTCTTTTAACTAACATATAATTAGATCTTGCCCTTTTAAATTAATAGACTATTTTTAGAGCAGTTTTACGTTTTCATAAAAATTGAGTAGAAATTATAGAGAGTTCCCGTATAACCCCTCTTCTCTCCTCCACCCCCACTATCTCCTCTATTATTAATATCTTACTTTAGTGTGGTGAATTTGTTACAATTGAGCCAAAATTGGCACATTATTATTAATTAACCTCCATAGTTTACATTAGGCATCGCTCTTTGTGTTATATATTCTACGGGTTTTGACGAAGATATAACGACATACATTTACCACTATAGTATCATACAGAATAGTTTCACTAGCCTAAAAATCCTGTTTTTCACCTATTCAACCGTCCCTCCCCTTGAACCTCTGGCAGTCCTCTGATCTTTCTGCTGTCTTTATAGTTTTGCCTTTTCTGGAATGTCATATAGTTTGAATCATATAGTATTTACTCTTTTCATATTGACAGCTTTTACTAGCTGTTTCCTATTTTTTTGGTCCTTTGTTTCTCATTTCCTTTTTTACTGACTTTTAAAAATTAATTGCAAATATTTTACAATTTCATACTACCTCTACTATTGGCTTATATTTATACCTTTTTTGATTTTTGAATACTTCCCCTATGTTTTATAGTATGTATGCTAATTGTCTGTAATAACTTCAAATATTATACAGCTTCGTATATAATATATGGACCTTACAATAATGTACTCCCAATTCCTCCCTCCATCTTCTTTGTATTTTTGTCATACATTTTGTGTTGACATATTCTATAAGCATGTAATATACTACCACTGTTTTTGATTGTGACAGCCATAAAATTATTTTATATTTACAATTATATGTGCCTTTTCCAACTCTACTTCGTTTTTAAGATTTGTTTCTTTGTGTTTCCTCTAATATTTACTGCAGTACAGTTTTACTGGCATTGAATTCTTCCAGCCTTGTTTGTCTGAAAAGCTCTTTAGTTCCTCTTCATTTTTAAAAAAAATATTTTCCCTGGGCATAGAAATCTGAATTTACTGATATCACTTCATTATTTTCTGGTTTTCATAGTTTCTGGTGAGAAGTCTGCTTTGAATATTTTCCTTGATCTTCAGTATGTAATGTGTGTTTTTGTTCTACCTGCCTTCAATATTTTCTCTGTCTTTCATTTTCAGCAATTTCAATGAAATATGTCTGATGACTGAGTTCAGCATCTTTTCATGTGCTTTTTGGCCATTTATATATCTTCTTTTGTGAAATATTTCTTCAAGTCTTTTGACCAATTCTCCTATTGCACTGTCTTATCAGAATTCATGATATGTTCTAGAGACAAGTCCTTTGTTAGAAACAAACATAATTTCTCCTTAAAGAATATTTCTATGGCTTTTTGTTAGGTTTTGTTTGTTTTTCTTTGATTTGTTTTGGTATTTATCCTTCTGGAGTTATATTAGTTTTTGAATTTGTGCTTTGGGGGTGTCTCGTTAATTTTGGAAACTTCTCAGCCGTTATCTCCCCAATAACGGCTTTCCTTGTGAGATTTATTCTCCTTGTGAGATTCCAATTGCTCATATGTTACTCATATTATTCATATGTTAGATCATGCGATATCATTCCATGCCTCTTAAACTCTCCATTCCTTTTTTCTTCAACTGTTTTATCTCTTTGTGGTTCTACTAATGTAGTTTCTATTGACCTTTCTTAAATTCACCTCCTACTGTATATATATTGCATATTATTAGATTCTGTTGGATTAAAATTTTGTCTCTTTAACACTTGATAATTATCTTATCATGTTAAATATTTACTTTCTATTTTAGTTGTTACTAATGAGCATTAGATAATTGTACTTCACGTAATAAAATGTTGACATATTCCTGAAAGTTATACATAAATTAATTTTTTATATATACAAATATATATAATTTAATGGATCTGAATATTGTGGCCTATCCTTCAGGAAATAAGTAATCTCTTCCAAACATACTTAGTTCATAAATTACTTTTTTAATATATAATTTTAAAAAATGAATCCAGCCCATAAGATATTTTGTCAAGGAGGCAATAATTCTTGTGCTACCGTCTCATTTTCAGTTGTTAAGGGGTTGTATTTAGGGTTCATTTAAAATGCCTTAATAGAAAGTCACCCCTAATCACATTTTAGCAACAGTCTCTTTTACTGCAACATACGACTATTTTATATTTCCTAGTACCTGCAAAGTTAAAATAGTTTGTGAATATCAAGTAAGAATTCCACTCTAACCTACAATCGTTAGAACATATCTTGAGTGGCATGCCTTGTTTTATTAGTTGAAAGCCATCGACAAGGTAAACGTAATGTAATCCAGAGTCTATATGAAGTCTGACAGGAAGCTGGAGGTCATCTACTCTACAGAATAATTAATGGAGTAGAAAGAGTCAAAGTGAAGCTTCAGTGTAGACAGGATAACACTTTCCAAATATCTGCAGATTTGCTGTGAAGAAAAGGTTATAGGCATTGTAATATTTCAGGGAATTGAATGAACTAGGATCCACAGATATGAATTACAGTAAGCACTATTTACCTTTATTAAAAAGATCTTTTTAAAAAATAATTAGAATTACCCAACCATTGAACACCCTGCCTCTTCAAGTAGTGAACTTCCAGTCACTGGTAGTGGTCAGATAGAATCTGAGTAACTACCTAACCCAGGATCTTATCTCCTATGTAATTTCTAAGCTCCTTCACTACCTCCCAGCTATGAGAGTCTGGGTATAGAAAGAATGCTTAATAATAATTAAGTATAAAATAATTTAATGAATAAATCAGGAAAAAAACAATGTTATTACTTTGCAAAAGTCAAGAGGTAGTATACATTGCTTAAATGAAGTATGACTTAAATTGGACCTTGGCTATTGGGCAAAATTTTAACAGAAAGATAACAGGGAATTGCAGAGCAGAGTATTTTGTGAACAGTGTGTCAGTTAGGGGCTCTTAGTAACATGAGACAGAAAGCAACTCTGGGTTACATAAGAAAAAAGAGAATTGCTTGGATGGATACAAAGTAATTCATTAACTCAAGGGAGAACAGGACAGGGACACGGCAGCTGTGAAGATCTTGATGGCAGAGACTCAAAGACAGCCTCATCAGGCCACAATACTTAGTATGATCACATTTGACCACTTCCCTGTGGTATCCTCGTCAAGATTAAAATTCCTCAAAAAAATTGTTTGCAAATTAAGAAACATGCTTCTAAATAATGTGTGGGTCAAAGAAGACATCACAATGAAAATTAGAAAGTATTCTAAACAAAATAAAAATGTGACATCAAAGTCTGCTGGATGCAGCTAAAGATATGTTGAGAGAGACATATTTAGAATTATATAAAGTTGAAAATTAATTATTAAGCTATCATCTCAAGAAGCTATAAAAATACAATACATTAATCTCAAAAGAATAGAGGGATTAAATAATAATAGAGACATTAAAAATATTATTGAAATAGAAAGACATGAAATGAATAAAATCAACAAAGCCAAAATTAGTTCTTTTTCTTTTTATTAAACTATCATCAGTAAACCCTCAGTATGGATGATGTAAAAAGAGGAAAACACACGAATTATTAATATCAGGATTAGAAAAAAGGATGTGTCTCAAATCTGCAGATATCAAAATGTACAATAAAGACATAATATTTACATTTATTCTAAGAATTTTAACAATTTAGGTGAACTAGATAAATTAATTGAAAAACATACTAAAGAAGAAAAAAATATGACCATCTGAATAGTTGCAGAAAAATAATTACCAAAAGTTAATATTTTAAAATTTCTGGCAGATTAGGAATACAAAAGAACTTTTCACTTTCTCCTTGAGGTTAGGAAAACAACAAGCCTATTCACTCTCGCCAGTTCCAGACAATATTTTCCTAGATATCCCAGCCACTATGATAGGACATAGGGGAAAATGCTATAAAGATTATCAGTTAAAGAAAAAAAAACTTCTCATGCATGTGCACATAAAAAAATCTAAAAGATTTGTTAGCCATAAAGTCATTATACAAAATTCAATAGTATTTTGTATAGTAGCAATAAACAATAGAAAATTAAATAGAAAATACCATTTAAAATACTACTGTACAACTATTAATAAATCCAGGAAAATATATGCAAGACTTCTCTACTGAATACTACAAAATATTTAGGGAAAATGAAGATGATATAAATAAAAAGAGGGATATACTATGTTTATAGTGTGCAAGACTCAATATTTTACATCAATTCCTCTTTATTGGCCTGTAGAGTAAGAAAAATGTTCCAATCAAAATCCAAGTATTTTATTTCTATGGAAATTGAGATGCTCATTCCAAATTCTGTAGGAAAATACAAAGAAATAAGGAATAGCCAAGACATTCCTAAAGAAGAAAACAACAATGTGGGTTTTAAACTATCAGATAATAAGATAAATTATAAAGATACAGTAATTAAGAAAGTGTAAATTTTGGACTAAGGATAGAAAAGTAGCCTAATTGGATATAATTTTTAAAAGTCCATAAGCAGAACCAATATATGAGATCACTTGATTTGTGATGAGGTGCCACTGTAATTTAATAGGAAAAATATACTCTTTTTAATAAATGATGCTGGATTACACAGTATATACAAAATTTAATTTGAAATTGATCATAGACATAAATGCGAGAGGTAAAACAATAAATCTTTTAGACGTAAACAGAAGAAATTATCTTCATGACTTTGGGGTGGGTAAAGATTTCTTATGCAGAGCAGAAAATCTTAGTGGAAAAAAAGATTAAAGTGGACTTTATTAAAATTGACAACTTCTGTTCATCAAAAGACATTAAAAGAGTGAAAATGCAACCCTGATTTGGGAAGAGCTAGTTGCAAAGAATATTTCAGCAATGGATTCATTTCTAGAATATATAAAAAACTCCTAGTAATTATTAAGAAAATGATTGACAGTGTGATAAAAACTGAAGAAAATACTTGAACAGGTAGTTCACAAAAGAAGATATCCAACTGGCCAAAAATTGTGTGATAGGTAATTCAACATAAGTAGTTTTCAGAGAAATAACAAAGTAAGATGATGAGACACCACTAATTCTTACTCACATGGCAATAATTAAAAAGACTAACAATACCAAATATTGGCAGGGGTATGGAACAATTTGAATTCTCATTCAGAGATAGTAGAAATATAATTTAACTTCTTTGGAAAACTCCTTGGTAATGTCTATTAAAGGTAATTTTCTATACATGATAGTATACAATCCAGTAATTCAACCCCTGGTTATACACTAATAGAAATGAATGCATTTGCTCATCAAAAGATATGTGCCAGAATGCTGCTTCAACTTTATTTAGCAAATCTAAATGTTTATCAGTAGAAGAATGGATAAAGTGTGGCATATTCCTACAATCGGAAAATGCACAGCAATGAAAAAAGATGAGTGCACCTAGTATGGATAAATCTCAGACATATTACTGCCAAAAAGAGACATAAAAGAATATGTATTGCATGATCACATTCATAAAAACTTAAAAAATATACAGAACTCCCTTCTGATAATAGAAATCAGACTATTGTTTACCTTAGGAGGAGAGACTAGGAAGAGGCATGAAGTAGGTTTTGTGGTATAGGAAGTATTTTTTGTCTTTATCTTCAGGATGATTTCATAGGTTTATATGGGTGTAAAAATTCATCATTCTGGACTCAATATTTGTGTACTTTATTGATTATCAGTAACACGACAATGAAGACGTTTTTAAAAATTATGTAGGATGAAGATCGGATTGGCTTAGGAGGCTCTCATGCTCACTCTTTGGCTTAGGTAGGACAGAGCACCTTGAGTAAGACTTCACAAAACCACATTAGAGGTTTTCCCAAGGAAATTAAGAAAATTACTACCAAGAATGGAGGAGGGATGTTGTGAACCAAATCAGCAGATGGCTACCAAATATGGTAATGGCAGGACATTAATAACAGCTGACACTTATGCTTAAGAAAACTTTTAACGTGTTGTTGTCTCATTTAACCCAAACAGTCCTATAAGCAAGTATGGTCTTCATTTATATTTTATATTTAAGGTCAGTGAGACACAGAGAGCACTTATAGCCAGATTTTGGATTTCAACACAGATTACCAGTCTCAAGAGTTGACATTATGAATCTCTGTGCTATTCTGCATCTCAAATGTGCACCGAATGTTCAAGGAGGTTGAAGTAAACCAGGAAGAATGGAGCAAAGACATGGATACATTAAGCTATTTTATTGTTCCGTTTCATTCTGCTTATAGAAAAAGTTTTCAACCTTCATTTTATAAATCAGAGACAAGTTTATGGCTACAAGTTCACTAAAGCCTGGAGATTATCAACACGCATACACACACATAATGGTTTCATTTTTAATGATGTATCACATATAATTGGAAGTTATTAAAGCTCAGATACCAAAGCTCAGTATCTTCTTTTTCAAAATTAGTGGCTTCAGTGTTCATGTTACCAAATGATTCATTTTGCTCTTCATTCAAAGATGAAAGCTTCTACTTGGAAGTGGGAAAGATAACTGAGAAAATGTTATTCAGGTCCCTCATCATAATATTGAATAGGGTCACATAATTGGAAAGTTATTTAAGCATAGCACAATCAGATGCCATGGTTATCTTCCTGCTTGCTAACCCAGGTTATTTCACAGTGGAAAGTATGCTAGTCTGGAAAGGGACAGAGGAAAAGAAGTCTTATGAAAGAAATCATTTTGCAATGGCAAGTATACCAATGCCCTCAGGAAATTGTAGCAACAATCAGGATTTAATCCAACTAAAGCAAATATTGCAGGACACAGGAAGGTAATGTCAAATACAAGACTTTATTGGATTGGCCTCTGAAATAGATAAATGTGCAAATGCAAAACTGATGAAAAGAAATAAGTTTGCTACCTACCATTAAATGGATCAATATCAATCTGCTAACTTTAATCTTTTTATGGTAGTTTTCATTATAAGACATGACCTGTGTTTTTCTAACAATCTACCATCAAAAGACTAGCTTTGAGTGAAATTAAGGTTTACCTTTACAAATTATTAACGCACCTGCCCCTGAATATTAACTCAAAACAAACTTGTCATTTCCCTCAAAGGCTGCTGACATTCATGGCCTTTCAAGATCTTTATATTTCTATCATTCTATTCAGCTTAAAATAGTCTGAAGGTTTTCTTTAAATGAGCAGAAAGTATAGCAGAAATTCACGAGCTTTAGTAAATCTTTAGAATTCAGATGAACTCTTATGTATTGCTTTATGGAAAAATAGCTTCCCAAAGTCACTTTCATATTTGGTGTCAATATTCTCATTCTTACTCACCCAGGGGCTACTTGGAGAATAGAGTTAACAAATGTCCACATAGAGAAGTTTCTTGTAAGGAACTACAATGGAGGATAGAAATGAAGTGGAAACAAAAGGAAGAACTACATGACATTTTTTTTTTAATATCTCATTTTAATAGAATATTGAAAAAGCTTATTTAGTATAATAAAGAATGGGAATTTTTGCACAGATAATTTGATCCACTCTTCCTATTCTCAAATATAATTTCCTCACGTGATATCTTTCTCCAAAGTGGGGAGCAATAGCAGAGCTTTTTTATTAAGGGGAGAGAATCTTTTTTGTGTAGGTAAAATAGTCCATTGGTGTGGCAGAAGCCAGGATAACCAACCAACTTGTGTATTTCAATATTCTGTTCTGAGACCAACATTGTTTTCCATCCCTAATCTTTGAAGAAACTTCCCATGATGGCACAGACCTACATAAAGAAGCCTTGGGAAGGAAGATACTGCATTAACCTACAATGTTGGGAAGGCAGGAGAAGGGAGAAGAAAAATACTATAATAAAACAAATTCTTATAAAACAGACTTAAATTAGAAGAAAACTAATTCAAACCAAAGAACGTATACAGTTGTAGAACACAGGTAAGTTAAAGACAGGTATAAGAAAGACAGAGAACATATGGAGTAAATAGATACTGAAATTGTTGTCCAAGGAGGTTTCATAAAGCCTCCAGGCTAGTTAACAGATATTAATATTAGAAGAAAGAAGTACTGGACTTTTTTAGCATCAGCCAACATATAAGTGGACTTTTAAGAAATTAGAGGAGAAAAAAGACAGAAAGAGAGGGAGGAAGGGATGGGGAGAGAGAGAGAGAATCACCTTGATTATAAAAATGAAAGAAAAGACTAGGGGTGACATCAGCAACATGGCCAAGTGAGCACTTTCTTTTGTCTCTCCTCCTTCGAACTACAGCTAAATGGACATTCATTGATCAATGGAGGATACTCACACAACACCTCAGGATGCCTGAGAGACCCACAGTACTATACATCAGAAAGTGGATGGACTACCCCCAGGGAGGAGGTGGAGATAGGTGAAAACTCTCCAGCCCCCAGACAGCCTAGTATCTGCAAGCAACTCTCTCCTGGCTGACATGCTCATAGCACTGCTGCAGCCCAGAGGGTGGGCATGCACATTGGTGTAACTTTGGAAACAGGTGACTACAGCACTAAGCCCCCCGTGGTTGTTCAGTGGACCAGTAGGAAAATTCATGGTCCCACAGTGGTCCCAGTTAGAGTCTCTGCTCAGCCCTAGTGGAGAGGTCCCACCCACCAAGTGCAAAGTCTGGGTGACCTCGGAGCAGGAGTGGAATAGCTGGGTGAGCTACCCACCAGCTGCATTAAACACCCACAGCTCTGCTGCAGCCCAAGGGGGCAAGTGACTCAGTTAGGAAATGCAACATAAGGATTCTAGGTATCCCAGAGGGAGAAGAGAAGGAGAATGGAGCAGAAAGCTTGTTCAAAGAAATAATAGCTGAGAACTTCCCAAACCTGGGGAAGAAACTGGAAATCCATGTGACAGAAGCCAATATATCTTCAAATTTTATCAATATAAAAAGACCAACCCAAGTAGTGAAGCTTAAAAAAAGTCAATGACAGAGAAAATATTAAGAGCAGCAAGGAAGAAGAAAATAACCTACAAAGGAACCTCTATCAGGCTTTTAGTAGATTTCTCAGCAGAAACCTTACAGGCTAGGAGAGAGTGTAATGATAGATTCAAAATTTGGAAAGACAAAAACTTGCAGGCAAGAATACTCTAACCAGTGAAAATATACTTCAAATATGATGGAAATACAAAAACTTTCCCAGATAAACAAAAACTAAGAGAGTTTATTCCCACAAGACCTCCCCTACAAGAAATGCTCAGGAAGGCCCTCATACCTGAAAAAAAGAAAAATAGAAAGGGGTTACAAAACCCTGAGCAAAGAGATAAGTAGAAAGACAAAATCAGAAAATTGCAGCTCTCCATCAGAACAGGTTAGCAAATGCTTAAGTATAACATTAAAGATAAAGAGAAGGGAAACACCAAGAATAAATATAATCTTGTCATTTTAACCACAAACTCACAATGCCAGAAGAAAAAAATGATGTGACAATAACAACTTAGAAGCAGAAGAGGAAAGACATGGAACCAGCTTAGTCTAAGGAAATAAGAGGCTATCAGGAAATGGATTATCTCATCTATGAGATGTTTTATACAAACCACATGATAACCACTAAACAAATAATTAGAATAGAGACACAAATTACAAATAAGGAGAAAACTAAGAAAACCAACATAGAAAACTACTTAACTGAATTGATTGTCCGAAATTCATGGGATGAGAAACAAAGGAAATGTAGGAGAACTGTAAAACGTGACAAAGTTGCAGCATTAGGCCCCCACATTTCAATAAACACTCTCAATGTAGATGGATTGAATCCTCAAATCAAAAGACACAGAGTGGCTGGATGGACTGAAAAACAAGACCCAACAATATGCTGCCTCCAGAAGACACACCTTAGCCCCAAAGACAAACACAGACTGAGTGAAGAGATGGAAGATGATAGTCCAAGCTAATAGCCAACATAAGAAAGCAAGTGTCACCATACTTATATCAGACAAAGTAGACTTCAAGTCAAAACAAGTAAAGAGAGACAAGGAGGGGCAGTATATAATGATAAAAGGGACACTCCAAAAGAAGACATAACACTTATGTATGCACCCAACACAGGAGCACCAAAGTACATAAAACAACTATAAACAAAACTAAAAGGAGATACCAACAAAAATACAATAATAGTAGGGGACCTCAACACCCTACTAACATTAATAGATATATCATCCAGACAGAAAGTCAACAAGGAAATTGTAGAATTAAATGAAAAACTATACCAGATAGATGTAATAGATATACATAGAACTCTCCATCCAAAAACAGCAGGTTACACATTCTTCTCAACTGTGCATGGAACATTCTCAAGGATAGACCATATGTTGGGAAAAAAAGAAAACTTTAATAAATTTAAGAGGACTGAAATAATATCAAACATCTTTCCTGACTATAATGCTATGAAACTAGAAGTCAATTATAAGAATAAAGCTGGGAAAAGGGAAAAGATGTGGAGATTAAACAGCATGCTAGTGAATGACCAATGGATCATTGAAGAAATCAAAGGAGAAATCAAATAATATCTGGAGACAAATGAAAATGAAAACACACCATACTAACTCATATGGGATGCAGCAAAAGCTGTCCTAGGAGGGAAATTCAGTGTAATACAAGCTCAACTCAAAAAACAAGAAAAATTTCAAATAAACAATCTCAAACTACACCTAATAGAACTGGAAAAAGAAGAACAAACAAAGCCAAAGTCAGTAGAATGCAGGAAATAATAAAAATTAGAGCAGAAATAAATTAAGTCAAAACAAAAAAGGCAGCAGAAAGGATCAATGAAACAAAAGTCTAGTTCTTCAAGAAAATAAACAAAATTCACAAACCCATAGCCAGGTTCACTAAGAAAAAGAGAAGGCTCAAATAAATAAAATCACAAGTGAAAGAAGAGAAATCACAATGGATACCACAGAAATATAAAAGATTGTAAGAGAATACTATGAAAAACTATATGTCAACAAATTGGACAACCTAGAAAAAATGGACAAAGTCTTAGACTCTTACATCCTCCCAAAGCTGAATCAAGAAGAAATAGAGAATCTGAATAGACCATCACAGGTAAATAGATTGAAACAGTAATCAAAAACAACCCCCAAAATAAAAGTCCAGGACCAGATGTCTTCTTAGGATAATTCTACCAAACATTCAAAGAAGATTTAATACCTATCCTTCTCAAACTATTCCAGAAACTTGATGAAGATAGAGCACTTCCTAACATTCTAGGAGGTCAACATCATCCTGATCCAAAATCAGACAAGCACAACACAAAGAAGGAAAACTACAGGCCAATATCACTGATGAACATAGATGCAAAAATCCTCAACAAAATATTGGCAAACCAAATGCAGCAATACCTTAAAAATATCATACACCATGATCAAGTGGGATTTATACTGGGGAAACAGGGATGGTTCAACATCCACAAGTCAATCAATGTGATACACTACATTAACAAAATGAGGAAATAAAACCATATGGCATCTCAATAGACACAGAGAAAGCATTCTACAAGATCCAACATCCATTTATGATAAAAACTCTCAATCAAATGTGTATAGAAAGAAGGTACTTCAACATAATAAAGGCCATATATGACAAACCCATAGCCACTATCATACTCAGTGGGGAAAAACTGAAAGCCATCCCTCTGAGAACAGAAACAAGACAAGTGTGCCCACTCTCACCACTCTTATTCAACATAGTACTGGAGGTTGTAGCCAGAGCAATTAGACAGGAAAAAGAAACAAAAGGAATATAAATAGGCAACAAAGGAGTCAAACTCTCTTCGTTTGCAGACAACATGATTTTATGTATAGAAAACCCCACAAAATCCATGGGAAAGCTAATAGAAGTAATCAACAATTACAGCAAAGTTGCAGGGTACAAAATCAACTTACATAAATCAGTAGCATTTCTATACTCTAATAGTGAACTAACAGAAAGAGAACTCAAGAACACAACCCCACTCACATTCACAACAAACAGAATACAATATCTTGGAATAAATTTAACCAAGGAAGTGAAAGACCTATACAATGAAAACTACAAGACTTTCCTGAAAGAAATTGATGACGACATAAAGAGATGGAAAGACATTCCTTGTACATGGATTAGAAGAATAAACATAGCTAAAATGTCCATACTGCCTAAAGCAATCTATAGATTCAATGTAATCCCAATGAGAAGCCCAAGGACACTTTTTACAGAAATAGAACAAAGAATCCTAAAATTCATATGGGGCAACAAAAGACCCCAAATTGCTAAAGCAATCCTGAGAGTAAATATCAAAGCTGGAAGCATCACAATCTCTGAACTCAAAATATACTACAAAGCTATTCTAATCAAAACAGCATGGTGCTTGTACAAAAATGGGCACACATCAATGGAACAGAATTGAAAGCCCAGAAATAAAACCACACATCTATGGACAGCTAATCTGCAACAAAGGAGCTGAGAACATACATTAGAGAAAAGAAAGTCTCTTCAACAAACAGGGTTGGGAAAACTGGAAAGCCACTTGTAAAAGAATGAAAATGGACCATTCTTATATACCAGTCACAGAAATAAACTCAAAATGGATCAAAGACTTAAAAGTAAGACTTGAAACCGTAAGACTTCTAGAAGAAAATATAGGCATCACACTCTTTGACATCAGTCTTAAAAGCATCTTTTTGGACACATGTAATCTCAGACAAGGGAAACAATAGAAAGAAGAAACAAGTGGGTCTTTATCAGACTAAAGAGCTTCTACAAGGTAAGGGAAAACAAGATTGAAACAAAAATACAACCCACCAACTGGGAAAAATATTTGCAAATCATATATCTGACAAAGGGTTAATCTCCATAATGTATAAAGAACTCACACAACTCAACAAAAAAAAAAATCAAACAACCTCATCAGAAAACAGGCAGGGGATATGAACAGACATTTATGGATGGCCAATAGGCACATGAAAAGATACTTATCATCACTGATCATCAGGGAAATGCAAATTAAAACTACACTATCACCTTACACCCCTTAGAATGGCTAAAATAAACAAGACAAAAAATAGCAAATGTTGGACAGGTTGTGGAGAAAAAGGAACCCTCATATACTGCTGGTGGGAATGCAAACTGGTGCAGCCACTAGGGAAAACAGTATGGGGATTTTTCAGAAAATTAAAAATGGAAATACCATGTGACCCAGCCATCCCACTATTGGGTATCTATCCAAAGAACTTGAAATCAGCAATTCAAAGAAACTCATGCACCCCTATGTTTATTGCAGCATTATTCACAGTAGCCAAGATGTGGAAGCAACCTAAGTGCCCATCAACTGATGACTGGATAAAGAAGATATGGTGTATATATATTCAATGGAATACTACTCAGCCATAAAAAAGGATAAAATCGTCCCATTCACAACAACATGGATGGACCTTGAGGGTATTCTGTTAAGCGAAATAAGCCATAGAAGGACAAAGTCTGTATGACTCCACTCATATGTGGAAAATAAACAAACACACGGACAAAGAGAACAGATTAGCGGTTACCAGCAGAAATGGGATTGGGGCGTGGTCACAAAGAGTGAAGTGGTGCACCTATAATATGACTGACCATAATGTACAACTGAAATTTCACAACGGTGTAAACTATCATAACCTAATACAAAAATGAAAGAAAAATCTTCCTTCTGGGAGTGCTGACATGTTCAGACATTTATATATTGTGCTAAATTATGAAATCCAAAGATGGAAAATCACTATACACGGTCTCAAAGTATTACAGTCTCAAAGAATTACAGTCTAATTGCATTAGAAGAGAAAAGACCCAGCTGTGGACACATGCAGTCCTAAGGAAAGGATGAGTCAATTGTTCCAGGAAATTCAGATGGGCATTTGTCTAAAGGCAAAATCTGAACCTGAGAATCTCAAAATCTCTCTGCTTCAATATTTCTTAAGAGAAAGAGGGATTGTCAAAGAGTTGAACATTGGACATTTTACACATCCTGAATTTAGTATTCTACGTATGGCATTTGAAGATGGTCATATTTAAATAATGTAGTCCTAAGATCTCTGCATTGTTCTTCCTGTTTTTATTCACATTTCCAACCTAAATGGATGTCTTAGTTTGGATGCAGGAAAATTTAAGTAACTATATGATAAATATAGATGTATTTATTTTAAATGGCATGCAGAATGACATATATTAGTGGAGTAGGGGAGAGAATGAACACACACTGGAATAAGACAGACCTTAAAGTTAATCTAAGTTCTGCTCTTTATTCAGTATGTGACCTTGACTAAGTTGCTTAATTCTCTGAATATTCAGTTTTCTTCTGTGTAATATGGGGGTGATAAAACTATGATGTCTGGAGCACATATAATATTATATGAATAGGGATAGCCTAGTATCTATAATAGAATACACCCTCCAAACATTGATATTAACTAAATTCTATTAAGCAATTTCTATATTTCAAATATTATGCCAACTTCTTTACATACAGTATCTCCTTTATTCCTCAACACAAGCCCATAGGATATTAAGTATTATTTTCTCCAATTTTATATATGAAGAAATAAAGATTCCCCAGAGTTAAATAAATTGACGAAAGACAACAGACCAGGAAGGAAGAAGCAGTAATGAGATGTGAACCCAAGTCTCTCCGGTTTCAGAGTTAGGACTTATAACCACAATTCTCTACCATGCTCTACACTCTGCTGTGTTGGTTGTCTCTCTTCTCTCCTCTCTGTTCTTTTTCTTTATTCTCCTTCTTGTATTCCTATTGCACATAAATATTACATCTTTGGTAGTTATGCAAGAGTTCTTGGATATTCTGTTCCATTTTTTCATTCTTTTTTCTGTTTCCATTTTAGTTTTGGAAGTTTTTATTGACATAGCTTTAAACTCACTGGTTCTTTCCTTGGCAGTTTTCAGTCTACTGATGAGTCCATCAAAGTTATTCTTAATGTCTCTTAGAGTGTTTTATTTATGGCATTTCCTTTTGATTCTTCCATAGAGTTCCCATGTAGCTAATTACATTATGCATCTATTTTTATATCTGTCCACTTTTTCATTGAGTTCTTTTGATACCAACCCTGATATCAGTTTCCCTACATTAAACCCAGCATATATGGGGTTAAAACCAAAACACTCATTTCCTGCTTACTCCCTGGCTTCCTGGCTCCAGAATCCCCTATCATCCACGGAGATAGACACCACCAAGGACAAGCACCTGGATTCATTATCTCCTCCTGGCAAAGAGATACAGCCTCGTGGGAAAGCTGCTGATCAGCAAGGTCATGGGCTTCCTCCTCTCTGCAAGTAGTCTCAAGGCCAAAGACAGGCTGGTGGGAAAGCTCTGACCAGCAAGGCCATATGCTCCTCCTCCCCTATCTAAAACTCCAAATAAAAACCCTTCCTTTTAGCTTTTTGGGGAGTTTGGGATTTCAGCATTAGCTGCCCTCTGTCCTTGCTCAGTGCTGTGCAATAATAAAATTCCTACTTTCTTCCACTACATGTAGTGTCAGAGATTGGCTTGCTGTGCAACGGCTGAGCAAACTCACTTCAGGTTCGATATCATTTTGTTTATTAATCATAGTTATTTTAAACTCCTGATCTATAATTCCAAAATCTCTGTCATAACTATGCCTGGTTCTGATGCTTGTTCTGTCTCTTCAAACGTTGTCTGTCTTTTAGTATGCCTTGTAATTTTTGTATGAAAGCTGGACGTGATGTACCAGGTAAAAGGAACTGAGATAAATAGTTCTTTAGCATGAAATCTTACAGTTACCGGGCCTGGGGTTAGGCTGGGTTTACTGTTTCTATAGCTTTAGGTTTCAGAGGCTAAAGTTTCCTCTGTTGCCCTTGTCTTTGTCTCCACTGTTGTCTTTGTGTTTCTCTAGAGACTTCTTAAATAATTGCTGAGATGTACAGTTCTTTCAGGTGTAATCTCCTTATATAGGAGTGCTGTTGATACAGTGGTAATATGTGGGGGCAAGGGAAGTATTCTATAGTTATATAATTAGGTCTCAGTCATTTTTGTGAGACTATGCCCCTGGATTGTGTCCTTCACAAGTGCTTCTCAGCTCCCCTGCTGACACACACACACACTTAAATGAGACAGGAAGACTAGAGTGGGTTGGAGTTGGGTATTTACCTCTCCTAGGTCAGTTAGTCTCTGGTAAGATTCAAGGTGATCAGACTGTAATGAAATATTTTTCCTTAAGGGCATGCTTTTGTAAAGGCAAATAGAACACTTTGGGTGTATTTCAAAACGGCTATTTTCCCCTTCCCCATGCCTGAAGCAGGAGGCAATCTTTTTCTAACTTTTTCCCTGAGAACCTGATGGGACTCCTGGAGGTAAATCTAAGGAAAGTT
The DNA here is from genome assembly GCF_021613505.1 of Equus quagga. Taxonomy (NCBI): domain Eukaryota; kingdom Metazoa; phylum Chordata; class Mammalia; order Perissodactyla; family Equidae; genus Equus; species Equus quagga. The sequence continues at coordinate 162,002,663 of NC_060268.1, forward strand.
TGGAGTCCCCTTAAGACTAGAAGTTTTTAACTCTCAGGCTTATCCACACTGAGCCTTCAGTAGTTCATCAAAGTTTAAGATTTTGAACACCATTATGGACTCAAGTGGTGGGCTTCTGGTCCTGAAATTCTGCTCCAATAAGCTAGGATTCTCTGTAGCTGCCAATCTTTGTTTCTGATTTTGAGGGCAGTGTTTTGCCTTGTGACCTCAATTTTCCAGTGAATCTAAGATTTGTTGATTTTTAGTTTGTTCAGCTTTTTTCTTGTTGAGACAATAAGAGTGGCAATTTCCAAGCCCCTGATATACCAGATTGGGCCAGATAACTTTTTAACACCTTCAGATATTCAGAGAGTCTTCTCTTACCCTTTTGTCTTCATCTTCCCTTTTCCAAGCTATCATTTCTTCCTCAGGAGTCATCCTTAATTCATAATTTTGTTGTTTCCTCCTCATCAGACTGCCAGATACTTTTCTCCCATCCATTGTGATTCATAGAGACAAGTCTGTGTTCTAATGAAAGGATGATGGACACCTCCACTTCCACCCAAGGTGAGATGAGGGGAGCTTTGGGTTTCTGAATTGAGCATAGATGAAATCAGGAAACAAAGCCTTTAGAAAACTCTGTTTATTGCTGCTGTGGTTATAGCAAAGATCACAGATGTAAGCTTGCATGAAATCCAAACAAAAGAAAGGTAAACAGGGGGCCTGAAGCATTGTCCTGGAATAGGAGCAGAAGAATAGACTGGCTAGAGAGCTGGGGAAAAGTAGAAACACTGTGCTGTTTGTCTGCACACACAAAACATGTCTGAATAATAATTTCTGGGTAGAAAACAGTTGAATACCTGCTTGAGTAAAGTGTCCATATCTGCTGAGCTGTCAGGGGAAGAATTAAGTGAACAAGAAATGCATAGATACTGTGCTGGTACACAGTGTAAACACACGCTCCTTTCAAAAGTGATATGAATTCTTTGGAGTTACACCCAACAGAGAAATAATTAACTTTTGCAGGTTGGCTTAGACTCAGGCAATCCCAGAAATATAATGGAAGAAGAAAAAGGACAAGATGATTAAGGGCCTTAGCACTAGTCTAAAGAGGTACCTTCTGTTTACTGATTTTTATTCAGGATCAGGCACTATTTGGCACTTTCTGCAGAATTTCTGCTACTTATTCCTCCAACAGCCTTATTAGAGAAGAATTATTATCCTCATTATAAAAACAAAGAAATTCAGTTTCAAAGTCTTAAGTAACAGGGTCCTGGTCACCCTGCTGCTTATTTCTACAACCAGGATTCACACCCAGATCTGCCTTATCTCAAAGCCCGCGCTTTAAAGCAGTCTGCTCTCTTCTTAAGAAAGCCACTTTTTGTTATCACTGCTCCCTTGTCAAATTAGCAACTGAATCCTCTAGCTGAGACCCTACTCTGAAGAAGAAATTGAGGACTTTAATGCACTGGAGGAATGGCTTTACTTCTCAAAGTGAAAAGCAGAGGTTTGGTATGTTACTATATTTTTTATCCACTTTGCTCTTTATGGACATATCGCTTTTAGCTATGGCCTGTCAAAAATATATCACATCTTCCCAGGTCATGAGGATTCAGTTGAATATGACATTGAGCCTTATTTTTATTTTATTTTTGACTACCAGCTTCACCTACCACTCACTCTATAGCATTAAGGCAAATATATTAGACTTAAGAGTGTATGAAAAGGTCTGTATGAGCAGATGAATCTAATTATAGTGAACAGGAATGAAGATGTTTTCTGTTATAATGTAGTCCCCCTTATTAGCTCAATCTCTTCCTGGAATGTACTGGAGCACCATGCTTTCTTCGGGCCCTTTGAAATTCCAGAGGCATGCAGGGAAGCTTGGTCATGGGTAAGGTAATTGCATAACTGTATAATTTATTTCCAGGCAAGGACACTTTGGAGAGAGAAAAAGGGATCCCAATCAGTCAGGACATCAGCGCAACTGACATAAATAGGGACTGTTCTGGGGGAACTAGGGCTTTTGGTGGCTCTGTTTATTTGTTACTTTACTCTTGTGTTAGAGTTCTCCAGAGAAACAGAACCAATAGTATATAGATAGATGGGCAAGAGGAGATTTATTATAGAAATGGCTCACGCAATTATGGAGGTCAAAAAGTCCTGTAATCTGCCATCTGCAAGCTAAAGAACCAGGAAAGCCAGTAGTATAAATCATTCTGAGTCCAAAGTCCTGAGAACGGGGGAGATGATGGTGTAAGTCCCAGTCTGAGTCCATAAGCCTGAGAACCAAGAGTGCCGATGTCCCAGGGCAGGAGGAGGTAGATGTCACGGCTCTAGTTGAGAAAGAGAATGCAGCCTTCCTCGACCTTTTTGCTCTATTCAGACCCTCAAGGGAGGATTGGATGAGGCCCACGTGCACTGATGAAAGTGGATATTTACTCAGTCTGATTTAAATGCTAATCTCTTGCTGAAACACCTTCACAAACACTCACGGAAATAATGTCTTAGGAGCTATCGGGGCATCCCCTAAGCTCAGTCCAGTTGAGACATGAAATTAACCATCAAAACCCCCAAGGAACTGTGAAGGAATTTAAACCAATTTCAAGTTTTTGGAGATTTCTTGGGAAAGGCAGGGGCTCATCTTGCCTCAGCTAGTTACTTATTTGCAATTCAAGGAGACAATGCTTCACTAAAAAAGAGACGTCTGTTCAAAATCAGCAAAACTGACACTGGGAGTCTGTCCTATTTGAATAGGAAAATAAATACATCTATTGCAGATGTCATAAGTCATGAGTATGCTTCACAGGGAACAGCCTATCTGTACAATTATCTTCTCTACTTATAAACTATTCTGAAATACTAGGGTTTAACATTATCTATTAAAACACAGAGTCAAAAGTACTGTCCCTCTTTCTCCCAACTCCACCCCCAGATGTGAACAATTATTCTCTTTTCTTTCCAAATCAGCCACTTTTATATAGTTCAAAATGTATTGGTTAGCAAAAGATATAGTTCAAGACTGTATTCCCATTTTTTTTTCTGTATGCAGTCCTGAAAATTACAGATTTTCTGGCATTCTACATATCCATGCCAGCAATTACGTTAAATGGGTACACTAAAATCCTATAAACCAGTATGTCTAAAAATCATGTGAGCTTTTTGGGGGAAAATGGTCTTCATTTAAATATGGTTTCTATATTCTCAGAACCCAGCAAGATGCCTAGCACATAATGGGAAGCCTATATAGATACATACGTTATTATGGGTTTGAATGAATGACGTGACAATAGAGGCGATAGCAAAATTAGAGTGGCTTGAGCTACTTGAACTGTCTGCTGACACATATTATTTTTCAGGAATATCACATAGAAAGATATTTCCAGCCTAGTCCTAATAATTCTTTTCAAGTGGCTGAAAAAGTCAGCTTCAAAATGTCTAAATTACAGCATATTGCATAAAGACTCAACCACATAGACCCACCATTTCTTCTGGGCCCCAGATGGGTGGGTCAGTTCATTTCATGGTGACCACTAAACAGCTGTCAGTAATAATTTCTAACGACCACATTTGATTTCCTTAGGTGGTCTCTTGACTCTCTCATCTTGGGCCCATCTGTGAGAATGGCAGACAGCCCACCAGCAAGATGGCAGGTCATCAGCAGTCTGGCACAGATAGAGAAAAAAGGGCTAGGTGAGCAGAACTGACAGAACTCTGCCGTGAGCCTCCAGGCCATGTCACACCACAGTAGCAGCTTGGCCTCCTTAAAACTCTCTCAGCTGCCATTCATGGCATAATAAAAAAATGCAAAAGAAAAGCCAATCAAAGAGCAAAACAAGTTATCAAGTGTACCACAAATATGCCTTAAGTTGGTGGCAGAAACTAAGAAGAGGCATAGAATATTTTGATAGTTTACTGTTATAGATTGCTTTAGCTTATAAGGTCCTGAGTATATCCTTTCATTCTACAGATGAAGAAACTGAGACTCAGAAAGGGGAATGAATTTGTCCATCTCTCATTCCATATCATAAATCCAAGTGATCAAGGCACATAAAAATATGTGTCTCTCCATCTTTATCTAAACAGTGTGCTCTAAGGCAGGAATTTTTATCTGCTTTTCTCAGTTAAATATAACTGTGACTTTGAGTACCAGAACCTCTCTAAGTCTCAAATTGGAGGCCAAATGAGATGAAGCATACAGAATATCTTACACAGCCTGGCACATACAAAGTACTCAACAAATATTCAACGCAAACAGTGGGCGCCATTGTCCTATATTTCCTCACAAATATAGATTGCATTATGACAAGAATAGTTTTCATTTGACTCCAACAAAAACTTTAAAAATGGCTCAGAATGATAGGATGGATTACAAAACTGATGTTATAAAAATAAGTGATTTGTCCAGATTCACATAATTTAGGCAGAAAAGTTCACCAGTAAATAAATATGAATTTCATTAGAGCCCTCCCTCCTACATTTTTTTACAGTATTAATTGCTGAGAAAGGACATTATGCTCCAAATGAAAGTCTTTAAATGTTATAATATAACTGTGTATTTTAATAACTCAAAGTGATTAAACAAGAGAATAAAAGACAAATTATACAAATTGATTCTGAGTTCGGACTAGGATTTCCCATGGGACAAGAAAGTCAAATATCCAAGTGTCTAATTATAGAATAATTTATAGTTAAAATTTAGATGACTAATTTTTTTAAAGTACAGACAAACAACAGCAGACGGAAAAGAAAGCATGATGCTTGTATGGAGAGAGATACAAAAAGAATAGAAAGTAAGGGGAGAGCCTTCAAAATAATCCATTAAAAACAGGGAGTGTTTTTCTGGAAGCCATGTTTGGAAGGAAATACATTGGAAGAGAGACAGGAGAGGCATGAAGTACTGTAAAAAACAAAAATGCAGAACTGAAAGTTAATGAGAACAATCCCAAACTGCCACCATTAATACATGCAGCATCTCTGTCTTCAGTGCTTAGCTCACCTTGAAGACGCCATTATAAGGTGTGGACTCAGAGACCCTCTGCTTTCCACCACCACCTAACCTACAGCTATGCCTGCTGTCTCTAGGACTAGCAAATAGGTTTGGCTAGGAAAGACTTCCAGGGTAATGGTTGAGTGTATGGACCGAGGAGTCAGATAGACCTGAGTCTGAATCTTGGCTCTGTCACTTCTAACTGTGCGTCCTTGCACAAATTTCTTAACAACTCCTCTCTTGTAAATAGTAGTAATAATAGCACTTACTCTCATAGGAGTATTGTGGGTATGAACTCAAATGGGGGATGAATGGCTTGAGACAATACCTAGCATGTAGTAAGTGCATGCTAAGTGTTGTCTCTTGTTATTTCTAATCAAGCACCCTCCGCTTTAGTTTGAAAGGAGATAGAATAGCATGCATACTTCAAGCATGTTGTGTTCCACAGCATTTTCTTACTTCTGCTGTAACCAACCGTTCAGTCCTAAAGGGGGAAGCACAGTGTAGGGAGAATGCTGACTGTGTGAACTTGGGCAAATCACTTAATCTCTCTGAGCCTTTTTTCCTTTATTGATTCATCTTGTCTCAAAATTGTAGTGAGATTATAACATGAAGATGCATTATGCCATTATTAGACCACAATTGAAAAGCTATAAAGTGATGAGTGCTAAGATAATAAGTCCAGGATTAGATACAAACTGGACACAGTCTCTGCATTCTATAAATTCCAGACACCAAAGATGTTTCCAACACAGGGCAGGCTAAGAGATGCAGGCAGAGGGCTAGGCACAGTGGGGACCAATAAGCTCGTGATCTAGGAGTGGAGATGAGACAGGTACCAAAGAAAATTATTAATATTTTAAAAATACATGATAAATATCAAGAATTCAGTAAGAATTTTGAGTACTGAATGAGTTCAGAAGGAGAGATCAAATATTCAACCACAGAAAACCTATTCAATCTTATTCAGACTAAACCAGAGAATGGATATTTTGCTTGAAGGACAGTCAGACCACCAGTTAGAAGCTTTACCAAGCTTAATCCTCATCCTCATCCTCTTGTCTCCAAAGATTTTATTAAGAGTCAGTATTTCTCCTATGAGCTTGGTCACTAATAACATTTCTTGGTTTATTGGTTGAAAAAGTATTTGTTTATTGTAGATACACTGTACCCCAGGCCATGTGATCTTTTCAACTCAGAACGATTGCTCGGTTTGTACCTGGCTGTCAGCTTCTCATACTTCATATCTTAGCTTAAATGGTGATTTTTTCTGGTCATTTTGTTTAATTTAATCACTTACCTTAACCACCTACCACACAACACACACACATTTTATTTTCTCTGCTAGCACTTTGATCTTTCCTGTTATGTTTCTCTGAAGAATGATGTTTTGCTAAAGAGAAGCTATCTTTGTTATATTAAAACAAGTGCGGCCACTATGGAAAACAGTATGAAGATTTCTCAAAAAATTAAAATAGAAATACCCTATGATCCAGCTATTCCACTTATGGATATTTATCCAAAGAACATGAAAATAGTAGTTCATAAAAATATATGCACCCCTATGTTCCTTGAAGCATTATTCACAATAGCCAAGACTGGGAAGCAACCCAAATGCCTATCAATGGATGAATGGATAAAGAAGACAGACGTATATATACTGTACAATATATACATATATAAACATATATATACTACATATATATGTATATATATACACAATGGAATACCATTCAGCCATAAAAAAGACAAAATCCTGCCATTTGTGACAACAAGGAAGGACCTTGAGGGTATTACACTAAGCAAAATAAATCAGACAGAGAAAGACAAATACCATATGATTTCACTATATGTGGGAAATACACACATAGATAAGGAGAACAGATTGGCGCTTACCAGAGGGGAAGGGGACGGAGGAAGGGCAAAAGGGGTAAACGAGCACATATATATGGTGACAGATAAAAGATACACTATTGGTGGTGAACATGATGCAGTCTATACAGAAGCTGAAATGTAACAATGTACACCTGAAATGTACGCAATATTATAAACCATTGTGACCTCAATAAAATAATTAAAAAAAATTCAAAACTCTGCCTGTCCTGCAGAAGTCAGCATGTGAAATTGTCTCAGTTCTGTGAGCTTCTGGCTGTCGCTTTTGCATCAGATCCTCTGGGATGTTGTTGACACTTGTATAGGTTAGTGATCAGACAAGTTTTCGTGAGGAATTTATACACAAACTTTAGGGCTCATTTCTTCTGTGGTTCCCTTTAACTTTACGCTGTCTTACAAGCCTCCACATCTGCCCTCCCCCACCCTTGAAATCAAATCTGCAGCTTTGCTTAGCAGAGTCAGCTGTGGATCCGAGAATTTTCACAGAAAAAAGCTGAAAACCTGAAATCTCACCCTACGCAGTTTGTCTTCCAAGGGTTGATTTCCCAACTTTTTGTTTTTTCTTCCACCCTATTTTTGGTTGTTCTCTAGAAATTCATTTTTGTTCTTCTAGATTTTCTAATGATATCTATAGGAGGTTTAGTCTATCCAAGCTATGCCACCATTATTAGAATCCAAAATTTCCTGGAATGTTTCCGTAAGGGTTGAAAAGAATTTTTTTTTTTTTTTTTTTTTTTTACCGCATCTAGCAAAGTCCTTGACACATATAGGAAACGATTACTGGAAAAGAAAAGCTGTGTCCTGAGGGCTTGAAGGCAGATGAGACGCAACATGGAGGGAAAGATGGGGCACAGCAGAGAGAATGGAGACAGGAGACTGGGCATACAAATGATAAAATCTTTTCATCTCTAGTTTTTATGAAGGCCAGTCCTGGATGTGGCACTGATCCACCCACGAGCTGTAAAAATCTTCATAATCCCGCAGTGGGTAGCTGAAGAAATATTTTCCAATTAAAATGTCTTAGTTTCACTCCCACACTCTAAAAAGGATGAACCTTCTTCCTCCTTCCTTTTAGTTTTAATTTTTTGCCAATATAATGATTTACTGTGGGAGTCCCTGCATGTTTCTAAGAAGAAATTTCATTTATGAACAGTGGTGGGAAAATGAGTTTTAATTGTTACACTGGAAAAATAAATAAAAGAAAGTTAGAGAATAACTTTTCCGTAAAATATGGAGAATAAGAATTCGCCATGCAGAGGTTGATCAGAATGCCACTTTGGAAACTGTCATTGGTTAAATATAAATAAATGGACAGAAACTATATCTACGACCAGTTCAAAGTAATTCATGAGCAGGCACATACAGTCTCCTCTAAAAACATGTCTATAGGGGCTGGCCCTGTGGTGCTTCAGTTGGGTTCACACGTTTAGCTTCCATGGCTGGGGCTTTGCCTGTTTGGATCCCGGATGCGGACCTATGCACTGCTTATCAAGCCATGCTGTGGCAGGCGTCCCACATACAAAATACAGGAATATGGGCAGGGATGTTAGCTCAGGGCTAATTTTCCTCAAAAAAAAAAAAAAGTCTACATCATCTAGATGATTCTAAAGCATCTCTCATTATTTTAACCCATTAGATAATACATTTCTAAGTTAATAATTTGAGCTATGGGGTTGGAGAGGGCAGGATCAAAGTAGAAAATACACTATTTACTGACCTCTAACAAGTCACAGCACTATTCCCTAATGTTCATTGAATTCATCTGTAAATGTGAATGATAGTATCTATCTTATTAGATAATTTAAGACACATTGACGTATTTGTTCAATGAGGCTTATGTATTCTTATCTCATTTGCATTTTCTTATAAGGTTTGGAAAAAGAAAAGAGAAGAGCGATCACAGAGCTCTTCAAGGATACCAGTTTTCCCCTCACAAATTTATTTCTCACAGTCTTGGTTGGAGGTATGTCATTTGGACACTCCCAATGTGAGTGAGTGGGTCTTAAATGACAAATGCACTCTAACATTCCAATCTCCCTAAGCCTTTGAATCCCTTACTGTTCATTAAACCAAGGCAGGGCCAGCATTTCCAGTTTCCTCATGGTGAGGTATCTTTTGGCCCATCCTTCAGCCAACCAACTAAACAAACTGTTAGAGCCCTTTCTAACTCCCCAAGTTACAACATTAGATGCAGAAGCTCTGCTTAGTGAGTGCATGTCAATAAATTTAGCCTCATCTTATTTTATGTTCCTTCCACCATTATCCCACACCAGTTAACTATCTATTCCCACATGTGCTCCCGAGTTTCTGTCTGTATCAATTAGAAAACACAGATAGTTCTTTTGGAGTGTAATGTTCCTCCTCATGGGTCACATATTGTACTTCACCTTTAGTGGCCTGCTGCTTTTTTTGCACTCAATGGTCATGAATTTATTTTAGATGATAAAGTCAGTCACCCTATTCCCACCACTTCCTTCTGAAATTCTAAACAAATTTAGCAAAGGTAACGACTACATGGAGGGATAATCATTCAAACTTTTTAATCTCCCTTTACGCATTATATTAACATTCATGTTGTAAGTCATTCTATTCACAAATATTACAGTTTGATAAAAAATTTCACAAACTGAGTCTAGTTATAGGGCTAGAAGTAAAGAGGGGTCAGGAGTGGGTCCTGAGTAGAATCAGCATTGTCTCGCAGGGCAATTGCCTCAGTGGAGGCCATTACAGTTTCCTCATGCAATGCAGAGTTAATCCCCTCAGATGGAGGTGGGAAGGTGATACTACTGTAGGTGGAGAGGCTGATACCACTGAGAGAGAGGAAGTCAGTTCCTCTGGTGCTAAGGAGCCGGCGTCCACTAGGGATGGTAAGTGCTCTTCCACTGACAAAGAAGACTTATCAGAATTTAGGGGCTCCATGTGACCACTTTCATCATGGTCTTCCCACAGGTCCCTATCCTAACCTACAGGATCGCACTCTTCCCCAGTTAATTCCCTCACTCTATGAGTGATGAAGGTCCATATGAAAAAGAAATCTACAAAAGGTAAACACTTTTGATTTCCTGTTAAACCTTTTGTTAGAAGGGGCCCTTTGAGAGAAAAGGAGTATCTATTTCCTGTATAGATGTATACGTGATAAATAATAAGAGATGTAACATCATATAGAATAAAAGGTACCAGACTTGAGATCATAAGTCTGGGTTCTTCGTTCACTGGAGAGCTGTATGATGAGCTGTCATATCCCTCTCTGAGCCTCAGCTCTGTTACTAATCAGAAACATGAGGATAATATTTTCTTTCTGTATTTCCTCTCAGGGATGTTGTCAAAACAGTTATAAAAGGGAAAATGGGGTAAAAATACAAGAAATTATAATTATACAAATTTTCTCTAAGGGAAGTGAAAGGAAGATCTGATTCTTTATTAGTAAATTCATTACTTATAAGCCCTAGTCTTCTAATAGGTAATGGTGATTTTTACTTTCTTAGTAATCAACTTGTTCTTAAAATATCAGATACTCTGGGCTCAAGATCCGTACTTCCTGTATTGACATATGTAATATAGTTGTTTTCTAACAGTAAATAATCAATTCAAAAGCTTTCTTTCATTAGCTGCTGTGATCTATTATTGGCTTATGTCTTAAAATTTTCCTACAACATCTGCAAAGTTAATAAACCAATTATGGAAGCCATCTGGAGCTAGAAGAGAGAAGAAAAAAACACCTCTCTGCTGAATAACTGGTACTGTAATAGATGATGCGTCAAAGAACAGTGATGTTACAAATCCCACTATCATTAAAGGAGAGTGGAAAGAGGTTTGCAAAAAAGGAAATACTGATTGCTTATGATCAGTCATGGTGGAGTTTCCATGGTAATTCACTCCCGAAACAGACTGAACATCTGTATCTATTGCTTACCTGTCCAGAGGCACGAGGCCCTTAGCTCATCTATCATAGCAACCAGCAGAGCTCAATTGTCTGCAGAAATTGGGACACATTTAGTGATCTTGGGGCAAGTTATTCAAGTTCTCAGGGCACTAGACTCATTGACAAAAATGGAACATTTTGCCATTAAACCACCCTAAAGATTTAGCTGGATTACAGAAGGAAACATGATGGTTGTTCTAATACTGAGCTTCATGATTCCTGTGTAGTTGATGAAACAAAGCAAAAGCCAGACCCACAACTCAGAAGGTGTTACTAAAAAGTCTGGAAAATTCTTAACCTACTAGTATTGTTTTAATAGGGAGATGTTAAATATAGGGTAAGTTAAATGCTTTGGCGTCTCACCTATCCTGTTTTAACTCTTAATTCTGCAACCTACTAACTCCCTGTTATCGGCAAATTATATCACTTCTCTAGGCTTCTTTTTTTTCTCAAATTTTATAGTGAAAATACCATATGATTTTAGTCAGAATTTAATGATATAATTCAGAAAGCACATAACATAGTACTTAGTACTCAGTAAAAGCAAAACTTTCTGTATTTTATTTTGTTATAATTCAATGATGCACGTCTAAGCCACTGAATGAACTTCTTCTTTCTCCTCTCTTGACATATTCCCCCCGTGAAATCATGTAATTAACAAAAGAAACCCATAAAAATTGTAAAGTAATAAATAACAATTTTAAAACCAAAGGAAAAGACATACTCTACCCTTGCTAACCCAGTTTACAGAAAAATCCTGAGAGCAGAAGATTTTGATGTAGGTTCCCCTGATACCTACTGTTTCTTAGACCTTGGGCTGCCAGTTTATCTCCTTTAGGAAGTTCAGATTCCACAGCCATAAAATAGGGAAGTCATATTCGACGTGCTCCATTCACTAGGCACATGTAAGAATTAAAGACTAACATTTATGGAAAAAATTCTATCAACTGGAAAGTCTTATTCATTGTTCAGATCTTTTAGCCTATTAATCACATTCCTTGGAATTTGTTCTTAGAAAATAATTCTAAAAAAGAAAGAAAAAATAATTCCAAAATATTTAGTGACCTTTTTTCAACAACTTATTGTGAACATTTCTAAAATTACAGAGAATTTGAAAGAATTTTACAGTGAATACTTATATAATCTCTAAATAATTTCAACTTTAATGTTTAATATGTGAGCTTTATCACAGATCCCCCATCAATCAATTTATCCAATCATAGATCCATTTTATTTTTTGATACATGTATTGAGATAGTTGGATAGTAAAAATTTCTCTTCATATGGTGAGTTACACTGATTGATTTTTGTATTCTTGGAATAAATTCTATTTGGTAATAATTTATTATCTATTTTATATGGATTTAATGTGCTAATATTATGTTGATAATTTTTATAACTATGTTTATGAGACATATTTGTCTGTAATTTCCTTTATTAAAACCACTTTTGTTAGGGTTCGGTAATAGTCTATTCTGGGCTCATAAGACAGATTGACAGGTGTTCCTTCTTCCTCTATTTTCTAAAAGATTTTGTGTAAGATGGATATTATTTCTTCCTTAAATATTTGATAGACTATATGTATATGTATAGTATATACTATATACTAGCATATACTAATACGTACTATGTATATGTGTGTATGTACTCATATATATATTTGTTCTGAGACATTCACTATCATTCATATTGTTCTCTCTCTGTAATGTCTATTATCTGATTGCTTTTAAGATTTTTCTCTTTATCTTTGATTTTCATCAGTTAGACTATGATGTGTCTATATAAAATTAACTTTGTATTTATTCTTTTTGAGATTTTTGACTCCAAGAACTTGGATATGTAGTTTGGATATTTAGTTTGATGTTTTTCACCAAATTTGAACATGTGTTTATTTTGTTCAAATAATTTTTCTGACCCATTCTTTCTCTCCTATCTTACTGGGAACCCAATTAACTAGACTGCTTAATATGGAAGCTCAATTTTCTAAGTCTCTATTTAAAATAATTTTTCTCTTTGTTCTGGAAATTGAATAATTTCTATTGATCTCCCCACTAATAGACCCTTCCCACTGCAGTTTTAAATATGTTGTTTAGCCTATATAGTGATTGACTTCCCTTTGAGAAACTGTTCCTTTTATTTTCAGAACAGAATTATAGCTTTTAATTTTTGCTAGGATTCTGTATCAGTTCATTCATTATCACCACATTTTCTCTAAGTCCTTGAACATAATCTCAATAGTTGCTTTAAAATTCTGTCCTCGCATTCCAATATGAGGTTTATCTTGGATTCTTTTTCCAATTGGCTGCTATTTTTCCCTTGAGTAACAGCCATATATTCTTCTTCCTGTGTTTAGTAATTTTTGTTGCATACAACATATTGAATATTATATATTGTAGGGAATCTGAAATATGTCTTCCTTTAGAGGGTTTTAAATTTTATTTTATCATGTGGTTTAATGGCCGATCTATTGCTTTGGTAGACTTCTTTTTTCATTGCTACTGTGGTTTAATTTTTCTTTGGTTCTTAGTCTAATTCTTCTCCCTTGTTCTGGGCATGCTCTTTACTCCTCATTTGGCCTTTCTGAAGTCTCAAATAAACACATGAAGTGCTTAGTGATGTCTCTTCACTTTGGTTTGGCTACAATTTCAGCATCTTTCAACAATTGTCCAACCTGTGGAAAGTTCCCCCAGTCTCAATCAAACAGAAACAGCTCTCTGCTAGGCCTCATAGTGCTGGTCCAGCACATCTGCAGCCCATCTCCAAGCCAAGGACTTCCAAGGAATCATGGAACTGTTTTTGGCCCCTCATTCAGCACAGTGTTCTCTTCTCTATTACTATGCCCAGTATATAGCAGCTGCTCAGTAGTCTGAACTCTACCTCTGCTGCTTCTGTTCAGTAAGGCACCAGTTCTTCTCTAAATCATGCCTGGTACTCATCTCACAACAGAAGCTCACTCAGTGAAATGGTTTATGCTCAGCTTAGTGACAATGTCATCCCTCTCCCTTTGTATCTCTTGACTTGGCTCTCTCCACTTCACCAATTTCAGGTCCACTGTTCTCCACATCTGAAGTTCAGCCCCTTCCCCCTTTTTTTAATCTCAAAATTGGATTAGAGAAGAAAATATTTAATTGATCCAACTTTACCCCTATAACCTTCACCTCATTCAGTTAATCTTAATTACGATTAAGTTATTTGCCTGTGAAGCTGATGATGGATTTGGATCCCAATGGTGAACTTTGAACTTCTACTTCTGCTTTGATCTGAAATGAATGACCTCTGATTCTCTACATTGTTCAAAGTATTCCAGGACACACTTCTTTCATTTTTCTATTCTATTCACAGGATTCATGCACTCAAGCTATTCAGCTGTATTCCCAACACCTGCATTCCAATGAAGCACCGTTTTCTAATCTTGAGCTTCTTCATTTATCCTTCCAGAAATGAGACCCAGGCACTCTCAAATCTCTAGGCATAGCCTTATTCTTGGAATCTTGAATCAAACAGAATGCCTCAATTCAAGCATGTTCTCCTTTAAATGAGGTATCTAAGCTCCAGAAACTAATTTTTAAAAAAATAAAAGTAAATGCGTGTGGCCTAGACGCAAATGAATACTGTCCTTACTATCTCATATAAAACGTGACAAGAGTTATGGCTGCAACTTTCACAGTTTTTAATAGATTCAACAAAGCTAAAGATGCCTTTAGATTTTCTCTTTTTTTCCCCTGGCAATAAAACAGTCAAAATGTGTTATGTCTCCATATAGAATATTTCTTTTTTTTGCTTTGCAAAAGGAAAAGCATACTACAGTTTCTGCCCTTGAGATGACAAACCAGGGTCGGACTCAAGACCAAAACCCTAAAATAGTGGTGGTACTCTTTCCATGAAACCTTATGGAATCAATGTGGCTCAAATTATAAAGGGTTGACAGTTTCAGACTATAAATTGTTCTTCAGTGGTAATTCACTGAAAGTAAGCTGGAAAGAGAAAATTTGTCCATAAAATATATATACAATATCTATATCTGCATATCTACAGATATAAACTATCTATAAAAATGTAGTAAATATACCTTTTACAAATATATAATTAATTTGCTCTAAATTCACAAAATGAGCCCCACTCTATTTCATCAAATTCTGATGATAAAAGATAGATACAGTGAATAATATCAAACATACACATTGTACATGCTACTCATCATATATTTCCATATAGTTTATCTCATTTAAGCAACATATTAATCTACAGGCAGGATGGTGGAAGTATTTTTATTTACCTATGAAAAAAGTGAAGGGGCTAACCCAGTGGTGTAGCCGTTAAGTGTATGCAAACCTCTTCAGCAGCCCCAGGCTTGTGGGTTTGGATCCTGGGTGCATACCTGCACACCTCTCATCAAGCGATGCTGTGGCAGCATCCCACATGCAAAATAGACGAAGATTGACACTGATATTATCTCAGTGACAATCTTCCTCAGCAAAAAGAGGAAGAGTGGCAGCAGATGTTAGCTCAGTGCCAATCTTCCTCACCAAAATAAAAAGTGAGGCACCATGTGGTCAAGTGACTTATTGAAGGTCACACAGCTTGTTAATTATCCTATCCAGTGCTCTTTCGATTACACCACTCTAATTTGGCTTCTCCAACACGACTGAGACATCAAGACACTGCAGTAAGTTTAATTGTTTGATCAATAATTCAAGGAGCTACTAATTGAATGAGGCACCCTTTATGGATGCATTAAAAGGTATCACTTCTCTAAGAAGCACTACCAAGGGTCATGTGATAGCTGCAATGCAAACCACCTTGTCATAATCATCCCTCTAAATAAATTATTCAGATTAGGAATTACATACCTATTAGCTTTATCTAAAATGCTGGTAAGTAAATTTATTCTCAAGCTCCTCAGTGAGTACATTAATATGTATTATCTCAAATATAATAAACAAATATACTTTGACCATGAACACATGAAGGCATCAGGAAAGTCCATTCAAGAGCAGGAAAAGAGCAAAGTAGTTTGATAGTTTCAGCCAACCTTTGCTGTTAGGGCTGTACTTCCTGCATGCCATTTCAGAATAAACATCTTCTGGGAGGCGGCTACACAGACGCTTTCACAAGAGAGTAAGGAGTGCCTGATGGTGCTATTAATGAACAGCAGATGTTTGTTCATGAGCTGGGATCAGTGACTTTAATTTCAAGAGTAAAATGATCTTTGAAAAGGAAAAAAGCCTGGTGTTCTCAGTCACTTTTGTGGAATCTCTGCACACTGTGTAACTAATTGTGTGTGAGAGCCAGCTCCATTCTGAAGGACGTGGAAGGAAGGACCACAACACTTACCTTTTGTGCTATTTAGAGAATTTTACCTTTTCTAGAAAACCTCAGGAAAAGAAACACCCGCAGTCTTCCAAAGCTCAAGAAAGTCTTTTGAACTTACTTATGTGGCTATCGGTAATTGTGGAGTGGAGAAAGTGAGAACAAAAAGTTTTTAAGTGATTACAATGTCTTTTATTCACTTTTAAAATAAAATAAAATGCAAAGAAAATGAATTGAATATACTGATTTAAGTAAAAAATGAATAAAAGAAAAATTATCAAAATGTCAATATTATTCTTCAAACCAAGTATCTACAGAGTGTTGTTCTTTTGTTTCATTTATTTTATTGAGATCATAATGGCTTATAACATTGTGTAATTTCAGATGTATGTTATCATTTAACAGTTTCGGTATAGACTGCATTGTGTGCACCAGCAATAGCCTAATTTTTTTCTGTCACCATATATATGTGCCGCTTCACCCATCTTGCTCACTCCCTAACCCCTTTCCATTCTGGTAACCACTAATGTGTTCTAAAGAGAACATCCATGTGTGGATGAGTGAAATCATGGGGTGTTTCTCTTTCTCTGTCTGGCTTATTTCGCTTAACATAATACACTCAATGTCCATCCATGTTGTTGCAAATGGGATGATTTTGTCTTTTTATGGTTGAGTAGTATTCCATTGTATATATATACCACCTCTTCTTTATTCATTCATCAATTGATGGTCACTTGGGTTGTTTCCATGTCTTGGCTATTGTGAATAATGCTGCAATGAACATAGGGATGCATAAATCTCTTTTAATTATTGATTTCAAGTTCTTTGGATAAATACCCAGTAATGGGATAGCTGGATCATATGGTGTTTCTATGTTTAATTTTTTTGCAAATCTCCATACTGTTTTCCATAGTGGCTGCACCAGTTTGCATTCCCACCAGCAGTGTATGAGGATTCTCTTTTCTCCACATCCTCTCCAACATCCATTAATTTTAGTCTTCTTAATTATGCCCTTTCTGAAAGATGTAAGGTGATATCTCATTGTAGTTTTTTTTTTTTTTTAAGATTTTATTTTTTCGTTTTTCTCCCCAAAGCTCCCTGGTACATAGTTGTATATTCTTCGTTGTCGGTCCTTCTAGTTGTGGCATGTGGGACGCCGCCTCAGCGTGGTTTGATGAGCAGTGCCATGTCCGCACCCAGGATTCGAACCAACGAAACACTGGGCCGCCTGCAGCGGAGCGCGCTAACTTAACCGCTCGGCCACGGGGCCAGCCCCTATTTCATTGTAGTTTTGATTTGCATTTCTCTAATAATTAGTGATGTTGAACATCTTTTCATGTGCCTGTTGGTCAACAGTATATCTTCTTTGAAAAATGTCTTTCATTATCTTCTGCCTGTTTTTTGATTGGGTTGTTTCTTTTTTTGTTGTTGAGTTGTATGAGATCTTTATATACTTTGGAAATTAAGCTTTTGGTGGATATATGATTTACAAATATTTTCTCCCAGTTGGTGGGTTGTATTTTCATTTTATTCATGATTTCCTTTGCCTTCCAGAAGTCTTTTAGTCTGATGTACTCCCATTTGTTTATTTTTTCTTTTGTTTCCCTTGCCTGAGTAGATATGGTACTCGAAAACATGCTGCTTAGACCAATGTCAAAGAGTGTACTGCCTATATTTTCTTCTAGGAGTTTTATGGCTTCAGGTCTTACCTTCAAGTCTTTGGTCCATTTTGAGTTAACTTTTGTGTGTGATGTAAGATAATGGTTTGCTTTCATTATTTTGCATGTGGCTGTGCAGTTTTCTCAACACCATTTATTGAAGAGAATTTCCTTTCTCCGTTATGTGCTCTTGGCTCCTTTGTCGAAGATTAGCTGTCCGTAGATGTGTGGTTTTATTTCTGGGCTTTCAATTCTGTTAATTGATCTGCATGTCTGTTTTTGTACCACTGCCATACTGTGTTGATTACTATAGCTTTGTAGCATATTTTGAAGTCAGGGATTGTGATGCCTCCAGCTTCATTCTTTTTTCGCAGGATTGCTTTTGCTGTTTGGAGTCTTTTTTTTTTGTTGTTCCACATAAATTTCAGGATCCTTTGTTCTATTTCTGTGAGGAATGTCATTGGCATTCTAATTGGGATGGCATTGAATCTGTAGATTGCTTTAGGTAATAGGGACATTTTAACTATGTTTATTCTTCCAATCAATGAGCATGGGATATCTTTCCATTTCTTTATGCCTATCTGATTTCTTTTGATAATGTCTTATAGTTTTAAGTATATAGATGTTTAACCTCCTTGACTAAATTTATTCTTAGCTATTTTATCCTTTTTGTTGCAGTTGTAAACATAATTGCATTCTTGATTTCTCTTTCTGCCAGTTCATTAGTAGTGTGTAGAAATGCATCTGATTTTTGTGTGTTGATTTTGTACTCTGGAACTTTGCTGTAACTTTGTTGATAATTTCTAATAGTTTTCTGGTGGATTCTTTAGGATTTTCTATATGTAGAATCAGGTCGTCTGCAATCAGTGAGAGTTTTACTTCCTCCTTTCGAATTTGGATCCTTTTTATTTCTTTTTCTTGCTTAATTGCTCTGGCCAAAACCTCCGTTACTATGTTGAATAGGAGTGGTGAGAGTGGGCACCCTTGTCTTCTTCCTGTTCTCAGAGGAATGGCTTTCAGTTTTTCACCATTAGAGATGATGTTGGCTGTGGGTTTGTCATACATGGCCTTTATTATGTTGAGGTACTTTCCTTCTATACCCATTTTATGGAGAGTTTTTATCATAAATGGATGTTAGATCTTGTCAAATGCTTTCTCTGCATCTATTGAGATGACCACATGATTTTTGTTCCTCATTCTGTTAATGTAGTCTATCAGATTGATTGATTTGCATTGTTGAACCATCCCTGCATCCTTGATATAAATCCTACCTGATCATGGTGTATGATCCTTTTAATGTATTGCTTTATTCAGTTTGCCAATATTTTGTTAAGGATTTTTGCATTTATGTTCATCAGTGATATTGGCCTGTAGTTTTCCTTCTTTGTGTTGTCTTTGTCTGGTTTTGGTTTGAGGGTGATCTTGGCCTCATAGAATGACTTAAGAAGTATTCTTTCTTCTGCAATTTTTGGGAATATTTTGAGAAAGATAGGTATTAAATTTTCTTTTTATGTGTGGTAGAATCCTCCAAAGAAGCCATCTCGTCCTGGAGTTTTGTTTTTTGAAAGATTTTTGATTGCTGTTTCAATCTCTTGTGATTGGTCTCTTCAGATTATGTATTTCTTCTTGAGTCAGTTTTGGGAGGTTGTATGAGTCTAAGAATTTATCCATTTCTTCTAAGTTATCCAATTTGTTGGCAAATAGCTTTTCATAGTATTCTGCTATAATCCTTTGTATTTCTGTGGTATCTGTTGTAATTTCTCCTCTTTCATTTCTAATTTTGTTTATTTGAGCCTTCTTTCTTTTTTTCTTGGTGAGTCTTGTTAAATGTTTGTCAATTATGTTTACCTTCTCAAAGAACCAGCTCTTATTTTCATTGGTCTTTTCTACTGTTTTTCATCTCTATGTGATTTATTTCTGCTCTAATTTTTATTATTTTCCTCCTTCTCCTGACTTTGGGCTTTGTTTGTTCTTCTAGTTCTGTTAGATGTAGTTTAAGATTACTTGCTTGAGATTTTTCTTGTTTGTTGAGGTGGTCCTGTAGTGCTATGAATTTACCCCTTAGAACTGCTTTTGATGCATCACGTAAGATTTGGTGTGTTGTATTTTCATTTTCATTTCTCTCTATGTAGTTTTGATGTCTCCTTTGATTTATTCATTGATCAAGTGGTTATTCAGTAGCATGTTGTTTAGTCTCCACATCTTTGTCCCTCTCCCAGCTTTTTTCTTGTAGTTGATTTCTAGTTTCATAGCATTGTGATTGGAAAATATGCTTGATATAATTTCAATAGTCTTAAATTAATTGAGGCTTGCCCTGTTTCCCAACATATGGTCTATCTTTGAAAATGTTCCATGTGTACTTGAGAAGAATGTGTATTCTGCTGTTTTGGGATGGGATGTTCTATATATATTAAGTCCATCAGACCCAGTGTTACATTTAAATCTACTATTTCATTGTTGACTTTCTATCTGGATGATCTATCTGTTGATGTAAGTGGGATGTTGAGGCCCTCTACTATTATTGTGTTGTTGCTAATTTCTCTGTTAATAGTTGTCTTATATACTTTGGTGCTATTGTGTTAGGTGCATATACATTCCTAAGTGTTATGCCCTCTTGGTGGATTGTCACTTTTATCATTATATACTGCCCTTCTTGGGCTTTCATTGCCTTTTTATCATTAAGTCTTCTTTGTCTGATATAAGTATAGCAACACCTGCTTTCTTTTGCTTGCCATTTGCTTGGAGTATCATCTTCCATCCCTTCACTCTGAATCTGTGTTTGTCTTTAAAGCCGAGATGTGTTTCCTGGAGGCAGCACATTTTTGGATCTTGTTTTTTAATCCATCCAGCCACTCTGTGTCTTTTGATTGGAGAATTCAATCCATTTACGTTTAGAGTGAGTATAGATATATGAGGGTTTAATACCACCATTTTATCTCTTCTTTTCTTATTGATCTATATTCCCATTGTTTCTCTTCCCTTGTATTTCTGACTGCCATTGCACTTTGGTGATTTTCTGTGATGGTTTTCTCACTTTTCTCCTTATTTGTGATTTGTGTCTCTGCTCCAGTTTTTTATTTAGTGGTTACAATGAGCTTTGTATAAAAGATCTCATAGATGAGATATTCCATTTGTCTGACAGCCTATTATCTCCATTAGCCTAAGCAGGATACATCCATTTCCTCTTCCCCATCTGAGTTAATGTTGTCACAAATTATTCTGTTTTGTGTTGTGAGTTTGTGCCTAAACTGAAGTATTTATAGTTGTTTTTTGATGCTTTCCTTCCCTTTAGCTTTTATGGTATAATTAAGTTTTTGCTAACCTATCAAAATTTTCTATCAAAATAGACAGCTGCAATTTTCTGATTTTGTCTATTTATCTCCTTTCTCAAGGCTTTGTAAACCTTTGCCTTTTTGTTTCAGGTATGAGGGTGTCCTTGATCATTTATTGTAAGGGTGGTCTATTGGAGGTGAACTCCCTCAACTTTTGTTTATCTAGGAAGGCTTTTATTTCTCCATCCAAGAAGGATAGTTTTGCTGGAAAGAGTATTCTTGGCTGAAAGTTTTTATCTATCAGTATTTTTAATATATCATTCTATTCTTTCCTACCCTGTAAGGTTTGTGCTGAGAAATCTTCTGAAAACTTGATAGGGGTTCCTTTGTAGGTTATCCTCTTCTGCCTTACTGCCCTTAATATTTTTACTTTTTCATTGACTTTTGCCAGTTTTACTCCTATATGCCTTGAAGAAGGTCTTTTTGCATTGACGTCATTAGGAGGTATATTAGCTTCATGTACTTGTAAGTCTAATACTTTCCCCAGATTTGGGAAGTCCTCAGCCATTATTTCTTTGAAGAAGCTTTTTTGCTCCTTTCCCCCTCACTTCTTCCTCTGGAATACCAATAATCCTTATGTTGTGTTCCTTAATTGAGTTGGATATTTCTTGAATAATTTCTTCATTCTTTTTTAAGTCTTAGCTCCTTGTCTGCCTCCACCTGAAGCATTTTTATGTTTCTGTCCTCTAGATCACTAATTCTGTCCTCCATAACATCAGCTCTGTTTTTTAAGGATGTTAGATTTTTTTTTTTTTTAATCTCTTTTATTGTTTTCTTCATCTCTAGAATTTCTGTTTAGGTTTTTTTGTTTTACAGTTTTAATCTCTTTCGTGAAGTATTCCTTCTGCTCATTAATTTATTCCTGAGTTCATTGAACTGTCTTTCTGAGTTTTCCTGTAACTTGTTGAGTTTCTTTATGACAGCTATTGTGAATTCTCCGGCATTTATATTGTAAATTTCTGTTACTTCAGGATTGGTTTCTGGAGACTTGTCGTTTTCCTTCTGCTCTGAAATGTTACTGTAGTTTTTCACTGTGTTTGATGAACTGATCCTTTGCCAAGGCATTTGTAGTAGTATCAGTTTACAGATTCCCCTCTGCGGGGGGCAAATGCTGTGTTTTCTGAACCCACTGCATCTACTGGAAGTTGTGCCATTAGGACTTCTCTGCATTTGCCTGATGGCTGCAGCTGTTTGGCCTTCACACGCATGCACACACACATTGGCTTTGATGAGGGCCTACTGCCTTGGCTAGGGACCGACTGAGCTGATGTGCTAGGTGGGAGGGAACTGGCAATTTCTTTCACGTGTGTGGGCCACTCCTTCACAGTGGCTGAACCATGTCACTCAGTATGCAGCATTTCCATAGGCAGGGCTCCTGCCACACAGTGGGTGCTCCCACGGGCTGGGCTGCAACTGCCAAAGCAAAAGCATTCACACACAGGCCTGCCTGGCTCCCCACCTCCTCTTACAGCTGCACACCAGCTGCTGTGTGAGGATCTGAGCCTTAGATTACTGTTGCCAGGGAAAGGGAGGGATCCACTCACCTCCTTCACTGCTTCCTGGGGATCCAGTACTGTCACCTTCAGATGTATACTGTGTGGATCTCTCAGATGTCCTATTGTGCTTTGTAGGGAATCCTCTGTTAGTTAATGAATGTCCATTCACTTGTGACTTAGGGGGGTAAGACTCAGGGAACAACTCACTCTTCTGTGATACTGACATCACTCTCTCCAAAGTACTAGTCTTAACTGAGGAATTGTTATCATTAAAACTATTTTGATGTGAGAAGAAATAGTTCCAACTCTTTTTTGTTTGTGTTTTGTTTTTGAGGAAGATTAGACCTGAGCTAACTCTTTGCCCGTCTTCCTCTATTTTATATCTGGGACTCCTGCCACAGTGTGGCTTGATAAGCAGTGTGTAGGTCTGCACCTGGGATTCTAACTGGTGGACCCTGGGCCACCAAAGTAGAATGCACAAACTTAACTGCTGTGCCACTGGGCCAGCCTCAGTTCCAACTCTTGAAGTCGGATAGATCTGGGTTCATATCCCCAGCAGCTACTCAAAAGCTGTGAGGACTTTAGAATATACATTAAGTTCCTTTGGTCACAAAAGAAACCATCCTAAGCAAATAGGAAAGGGAACTGTGGTATCTTTTTGATCTAATAAATGAATAAATAATCAATTCTTGGGAAATATCAGAACATGGACATTTCCAAGGACCTCAGCAATGAACACTGGGGAACTTTTCTCTGAAGCTTTTCCATTAAATATTCCAATTCTGTTGCTGGTCATAGTAACATTTACATGGAGGAGAGGTGAATATTTTGAACCTCTTGTTAGGTTGAGTATGTTGAGGTGAATCTTTATGTATGAATGCATGTTAGCTTTGGGCCACACATCCAGAAGTGTTAAAAGGTCTACCGTAGGTGGGGGAGCATGCCCATGTGGAGAGCTTCAATTTCTTTTTCCTTTTTTTTGTATAGCTGACCAGGTTTACCTCCATCATGGCAGACCTTCAAGTACCCACTATAAATCCTTCTTTACAAACCATTGCTGATATCTCTTCCTACTCAGTTTACTGATTTTCAGTCTTGATTGTAACCAAAGTACCAAGTAATACCAAATTATCCAATGTTTTCCTGCCATACCTGAGCATGAAAAAAAAAAAAAAACAGCTAAAAAGACAATCCCTCCTCTCTGAAAGAGTTGAAGATGACCAGGTTTCAACTTGGAAAACTTTAAGATGGAAGCCAATGTAAGCTAATGTTAAAAAAAAAAAAATAGTCCGCTGCCCATACTGACTTGTGATCAGAGAGTTTCCCATTGTTCTTGCCATTCTCAAAGGTGATGAGGAAAATACTTATAACACTAGGAATTTATATGATGTTAAGCCTGGATTGCTTGTGGTCTGTACTGTGGCTAGCCATCATTAATATGAAGGAATATGTAAAAGCAGTCCCTTCTTCCACCTGAGGCAGAGAGATAAGACACCGAGATATAATGCTGGGAGCACATTGATACTCTCCTGTAGATCATGAAACAGCTTTATTTATCTCAACAGAGGAAAAAAATGACTGATAATGAACATTTCCACACTAGCCATGCATTCTTTCAAGTGGCAGTCTCAGGTTGCAGGTGAAAACCTAATGTTAATTTTCACTACTGCCTGGTATATTCCTTTGAGGAAATCTTTTATTCTCTCACTCCTGGAACATTTATATCATCTCAATAGCAGATACTGAGTCCAGGGAAATTCAAGATTAAGCAAACAAAAAAGCCACAGATAAGTCAATAAGAAACACACCATTTCTTGTAATACTTTTAAGCAAGATTTTTATCCATCCTCTTCCCCACTGTGATGCCATGTTACTGGTGCTAAAAGCCTATTATTTCCACACATTGGCTAAGTGCAAGAAAATAAGATGTTTATAAGAGTCATTAACATGTTTCTGATTTGATAGTTACACAATTGACTGGAGTCCTCGTCTGTTGTTTTCTTCTGTTTAATATCACCTCCCTGAAGTCATCGAAACCAACGTTAGACAAAGCATTCCAAAATCAAGTGCCTACAGATAACTAGAAAGAAGGAGGCAGCCTGAGGATAATAAAACAGGGAGACTATGGGAAGCTGGAGAGTATATAACCTTCTACAGGGACCAGAAATTCAAGCTCAATGATGCCAGGTCTTCCTATTTTTAAAGGAAGCTGGAATTTGAATTAGTAACTAAAATGTCCTGAGTTTTAACTGTGAACAAACAATTTTAAAAGCTTTAAACACTTTATCAGTAAAACAAAATACATCAATGATCTGAGTTAGATTCAAGGGCTGCTAGTTTACAATTTCTGTGATCCAAAAACTCTTTGCAAACAGGCACGTGGTTTCTGCTTCCTTTTCTCTTTCCTTGCAGCCTCCACCAGAGTGTAGGTCCACAGAGCTCCTTCTGGAGAAACTGACTGATCAGGAGTTAGACAGCAGCTCCTACGTAGGAAAAGATCAAAAGAAGATGGAAATAATCCATCATTACAGTGTCTTCAGTCCACTCCCTCATTGAGGGTCAATTATCATTTGCCCTTCCCTCACTCAGGTGGTGTGAGGACTTAGGGAAGATAATTATCCTCATATCCCATTTTCCAGATGTGTATCTCCTCCTCTCCCCCACCACAAGGACTCTTTCACCTCTTTGACCACACACACAAACACTTGTCTGCCTTGGATCAGTTACCCTTAAAGAGCTGAAAGGCATCAGATTGGTGAAAAGTAAACAATGCAATAAGCCTAAGTCTTAGCGAGGATAAGTGGAAACAGATTTAACCTTACATACTCTTGGAGTATAACTTGGGACAGCCATAGAGAGGAGCAGTCCAGCAGGGCTAATTTAGACGTTAAATATATTTGCTATGTGATTCAGCATTTATACTTCTTGGCACATGCACTAGAGAAAGAGGTTACACATCTCACAAAAAAGTATGTACAGAGAAGTTAACTAGTGCTTAGCAAAGACAAAACTGTTGGTCGCTTCCCACTAGTCCTCCTTCCAAACAGCACCCAGGTTTACTTCCTAATTCTTACTTCACATGGGGCACAGGCTTATTGAGTTTGTCAGTCCAGTCCTCCCATGAGGAAGCTGATTGGGTTCCTAGGAGCCTCTGTAAAATCAAATTCCCACAGGCCCTTTCTTTCTTTTTTTTTTAAAGGAAGTTTGCTTAATCTCAAGTTGCCCAATAGTGTCCTCTCTTGTAGGATTTTAACAGATTAGTGGAGTCAACAAGGGGCAAGGAAAAAAATGGTTGAAATTCATTGAAGTCGTTGTAGATTATATTATTGATTGATTTGTTCCTACTCTTTTCCTTCCTGGTTTAGTGCTTTTTCTAAGATAACCAAATTTACCTTAGATTTTTGAAATAATAGAAAGCGTTCTAATTAATTTTTTTTAATTGTTAGGGTTGATTTCTGATGCTTATGACTAAATGCACAAAACTTAGGCACCATCATAACTGATCCTTTTCACAGAGCTTTGGCCCTGATTCCCAGCTTTAATTCAGTGGACTGACTCCTCCCCTCCATGCTTCATGTTATACAGACTCTTCTGAAAGCTGTCCAGACATTTCTCTGCCCCTGGATGGCCTCCAATGAGCAGTGATACCAGGCATTTACCTGAGCGCTCAAGATCTCCAGGACCAACCTATTGGCCTCTGATCCAGAAAGACATAGGACCCCTGTTTTTATCAAGGAAGCTGGGCCAGAATAGGAGGCTCAGGGCATCCAGGACCGTGGCATTAGGAATGAGCCACCACCTCCTGCCCTGATGGAGAATAAAATCCAGAACAAAGAACATCTGTATATGGCAACTCTAGATTCTCACTAGTAGACATCACCTCATGGGTCTTGGATCTGGTTAAGAGTTGGTTCTCAGACCGGCCACAGTGGCCTAGTGATTAGGTTTGGCACAGTCTTCTTCACTGGCCCAGGTTCGGTTCCCAGGCATGGACCTACACCACTCATCTGTTAGTGGTCATGCTGTGGTGGTGGCTCACATGAAAAAGAAGAAGATTGGCAACAGATGTTGGCTCAGAGAGAATCTTCCTCAGCAAAAAAAAAAAAAAGAAGAGTTGGTTCTCCCTCTATGCTTAGAAGATAACTTATGGTGACAGTAGTCTCCATAATATTTTATATTTATTAAACCACAACTGCATTAAACATTTTGCATGCATTATCAAACTTGTGCCTTGCATAGGTCAGGTATATACTTGGCTTCAAAAAATAGAAAATAAAATTAATATTGGCTTAAATGTTTGCTGCATGCAAAAAGAAGCCCCAAAGTAGGTAGTTTTAGGTTTATATGGCAATCAACTATGCCAGGGGCCCAAGTTCTTTCCATGTATCTACTCTACCATTTTTAGTGCATGGCTTTCATGCTCATGGTTGCATTATGGATGCTGCACCTCCAGGCACTACATCTGTATTCCAGACAGGAAGGAGAGAGACAAAAACCTAAAGGATCATGCTGAAATGAATCTATTTATCTTAAACACTTTCTCAGAAGATCTGTCTAAAACTTCCCACTTAAAACACATTGGCCCAAACTGGGTCACATGGACACCTCTAACTGCAAGGGAGTCTTAGAATTTTAGTATTTTAAGTTCTTCCTCTGTGGCAGAGGAATGTAAAGGATGAGCAAATGTCCCAGTTCAAAGCAGTCAGGCAGAAGGAATTCCCTCTTACTTAAGGGAGAGTCAGCCTTTTTGTTCTATGGGAATCTCCAAAGGTTTGGATGAGTTCTACCCACATTAGGGGAGGACAATCTACTTGATTCAGTCTACTGATTCAAATGTTAATCTCATCTGGAAACACCCTCAAAGACACTCAGAATAATGCTTGACCAATGTCAAGTTGACACACAAAATAAGCCACCACAATATCCTATGCCGCAATGTAGACAGTATCATTTTCTTTAGTTTTTTGAATCAGCTGAACTCTCATACACTTGGACTGGCATGAAACCTCACTTTGTCATTAGTGGTTCCTTTTCCACTAATAGGAGCCACACAAGTATCTGAAAGTGTATTTGGTATCCAGAAAATGGAGGCAAGGCCTTCTTTATCTCTGAGTGTGGTTTTTGCTGACCCTCTCATCATCCTGGCCGTCGTGAAGCAGGGCTATGGTGAAGACTGAGAGCTTGGTTTCCCCATACCATGTGTGTATCAAGGAATCTGGAGTGAGACTGTGTCTAAGGGCATATGGTTTCATCTTCCATATGCCCCACACAGCCATTTTTCTCTAGGGGCCTATATAACAACAGGTTCAGAACCCTCTTTCTTTCTCCACTCAGGTGTTGTACAGCTCTGTCTCTCTTTCCCATCCACTTGGGAGTATTTCTTTTTGCCTCAAGAAAAATCCTTCCTTTACAAGCCCCTCCAATTAACTTTTCCCTTTTCTGTCACCTCTCTTCCCTTCTACAGACTTGGGCTTTCAGATCCAAATGCCAGGATCTACACAGTCCTCTTGCTTTCTACACTCCCTTGGGCCTTCCAGGAGATGGGTGAAAGGTGATGGAATAGAAGCTGCCACCCACGTGAATAACAGAATGAAAAGGGGAAAACAAGGAAGAATACCATTAATATCAAAAAGTAGTATAGAGCCACACACTAATCTATACACACA
Source organism: Equus quagga (assembly GCF_021613505.1). NCBI lineage: Eukaryota > Metazoa > Chordata > Mammalia > Perissodactyla > Equidae > Equus > Equus quagga. The sequence goes on from NC_060268.1 coordinate 162,030,909, forward strand.
CACATATATAGAGATATGAATATTTACAAATACATATACACACATTTCCCCATTAATGATTCTGAAATAATTTCATTCATTGTTTTGCAATACTTCAGGTCATACTTTTGTCTTTTTTATGATTAATAGTCTTTATTTTTAAATGGCAAGATTTCATTATTTACAAATTATCAGTGAAGATCTTTGAAATATAAGATCAGTGACTAAATACAATAGAACGCTATGCTTTTGAATTCAAACGTTCATTGCCCAGATTAACAATGATCTTGGACTGGTCAGTGTTTACTGAGTAAACTTTCTTAATCCCATTGTAGCTTCTTCCAAGTTATTTATCCATTGATTTAATGAAGGTATCCTATTTATTTATCTTAACAGCACTGCATGTAGATGCATTAACAACTTTATTTTGGTGATAGAGAAGATTAGATGGTCAGAAAAGGTAAGTGATATGCCTGAAGTCATATAGCAATACATCTGTGGAATTGTTGAAACATTTATACAGCTCCTATAGTACATTTTGTGCCATCAGTTCAGAACACAAACACACACATACACACATACAGTAACCCTTTTACCCTGTACTTAACAATCTTAGGTTAAACGACAGCACATAAGGGACTGGGCTGATGCCTCTGTGGCTGTAGTTTTAGGAACCCCCCTGAAAATCCTTGCTGCAACCCTCAAATAAACATCCTTGCTAGTCTGATATTTGAAATGTCCTTAATATAAAATAGGATTTCCATCCCAATATAAGAGACAAAAATGTAAATACTATGTAAATCCACCAGCAAAGTCTATGTCAATATATTAACCACAGGGCTTTTTACTTGGAATGGTGCAAACCTAATTTCAAGCTTGTTGGAAGGAAATAAAATTTTTTCATTTGATCATGTTACTGAAAACAAAACAAAAAAACCCCAAAAATATCAGAAATAGCTGGTTGTAGGGGTTCAAATGATGTTTTTAAGAAATATAGAAATACATCTCAATGTATCATCCTACTCTCTCTCTCTCTCCTACTGTCCTCTGGGACACTTTTAATCTCTGGCGAGTGCTCTCCTCCTGTTGGGAAAGAGAGTAAACCGTCCTGGTTCATGTGCTGCTTCTGATCTCTGAATGACAGAGGTCTTGCCTCTCCCAGAATCTAAACCTGACTTCTAAAAGAGGTCTGTCATGGCCGTGATTGGGAAGCAGCCTTGATTAACTGCAGCTCCTCCTTTATCACATTGAACCTGAAGGGGATAGTTCTCAAAATGAAGGGATACAGGAAAGACAAAATGAGTTGCCAGTCTTTGACAGTGATTGACATTCAGACAAGAGTTTGAATAATTCTGATTTCTTCCTGGGAACAGTTTAGAAGTAAAACAAATAAACCATGAGAAAGAACGTAGCCACTGAGAACTAAGGAAGCTTATAATGGAGTGACAGCAGGAGTAAAGCAGGAAACTAAGTAATATAAGCATTCAGAGAAGCAAATGAAACCAGATAAAGCCTTACTGTGTTTCAGGCCCTATGCTTTTCACCCTCAAAACAACACTGTGGCATTTATTCTACACACAAGGAAAACAGCCTCAGAAAATGTGTTTATGGTTCTTAATCATATTTTGTTTGTTTGCTTGTTTTTTTCCCTTGGCTGAAATATGTCTACGGGATAGAAAACATACCTTTCAGAGTCACTGAATAACTAGCAATGAATCTCAATGTCATGTGTGTGCACGTGTGTGTGTGTATGCGTGTCTGCGTGCACATGCAAATTTAGGGAGGAAGGTTCAGGTGGTTTTTCTGTGTCACAAATCACCCTGAAAGTCAATGGCTTAAATGACAATGATTTATTATTTTTATATAAATAATCAAAACATTATTTATATAAATATACATTTATTTTTTATTTTATTAGATTTCTTAATTCATTTAAGTTAATTAATTATTATTTGTGATTCTGCGGGTTGACTGGGTGATTGCTGTGCTGGTTTTCCCAGGTCTCACTTATGTAGCTTCATTAGCAATATGGTTGTGTGATCTAGATGTCTCATACTGGTTGCAGGCTGTTCGCTGGGAATCTCAGTTCTCCACATGGTATCTCATTCTCTATGAGGCTAGACCAGCCACTGGTCTCAGGGAAATGTCCAAGATTGTGAAGGCGGAAGCTGCAAGTCCTTTTAAGACTTAGCTTTGGAAGTCTCCTAACATTACTTCAGGCAAAAGTCAGTTGGTCAATACGAGTCATAAGGCTGGTATAATTTCAAGATTGGTTAAATAGACTCCATACCTTAGTGCAAGGACTGACAATGTCACATTTAAGACTGGGGGCATATTGGGATGGGAAGAATCTGTGGCCATATTTTGTAATCTAACATACACCCTGAATTTAATGATCCAGAAAAAAAGTACTTTGGAAAAGCCCTCCTGGGTGATGCTTGCTATATGTTAGATCTCTCTTAGATCTTTAAACCTAGATTTTTCTGAGATAAACACCATGTTCTCTTCATCAGACAACACTGATGCTCAGGCAATGACTGTTAATGAGCCATCTAGTGGTCAGCAATTCAGTAAGCTATATTTGTAAAAACCCAACTTTTAATTTAATAAAGAATTTTTTAATGCATCTTAATTTAAACTCTTGGCACATCAGTCAGCCTCAGGGATGAAAGAGTAAACACAAATATAATTTATCACTTTTTCAAGTTCAACAAACAATATGTTGATGTGCTCTGAACCCCTAATGTAGATTCACAAATTCACATATCTGATAATTTATCAAGGCTATTTGTTATCCAGGTTGGCTGTGGTTTTGCTAGAGATTTTAAGGTAAATAAGATAGGAATCTTCTTGTTCTTGCTGATCTCACAGTCTGGAAATTAAGCTATTAGTAAAATACTATGGGAGGTGAGGTTAACCATGGCAGAGGTTATCCAGAGGGTGAAAAGTAGGCAACATTCCTTGAGTGCTTACTGTTTGAAGAGGCTCATTTAAAGCTGATAACCATCCTGTGAGTTGACCGCTATAGCGATGTGCAGGTTCTGAGGACCCAATTCAGATATGTGTATCCACACACCACCAAGCAATTCTCCAATACCAGCTGGGTGTCCTACAGTTTAACTAAATTCTGACACCATCTACCTGGAGATAGTGCCAGGTTCCACAGGTTAAGGGCTCAGTCCTACAAGACTGCCCCCATCACCACTTACGACACTGGTTGCAAGCCCAGGTTGTCTCTCGTACTTCTGACCTACCAGTTACAGATTGGAGGTTCCAAGGACTGCTCCCTGCCCCTACCTTGGGTTCAGTTAATTTGCTAGAGCTGCTCACAGAACTCAGAGAAACATTTTACTTACTCGATTACCAGTTTATTAGAAAAGGATATAACTCAGGAACAGCCAGATGGAAGAGATACATGGGGCAAAGTATGGAGAAAGGGCGTGCAGCTTCCATGCCCTCTCTGAGAGCCACTCGCCCTGAATCTCCAAGTGTTCACCAACCCAGGAGCTCTCCAAACCCTTTCCTTTTGAGTTTCTATGGAGGTTTCATTGCATAGACATGATTAATTAAATCATTGGCCATTAGTTACTGATTCAACCTCTAGCCCCTCTCCCTGCCTGAGGTCTGGGGAAGGGACGAGAATGAAAATTTCAACCTTCTAATCATGTGATTGGTTCCCTGGCAACCAGCTCCCGAGCTTAGGTAAGGCCCAAAGTCACCTCATCAACATAACAAAAGACAAAAGAATTTATTGTTCTCCTTGCTTAGGAAATTCCAAGGGTTTTAGGAGTTCTGTACCAGAAATAGGGAGGAAGACTAAATATATACTTCTCATTATAAATCATATCACAGCATACCTTCTTCTTCTTTCCTTTTTTTTAAGTTTAAGAAAGCTGAGCTAAGCTTAGAGACATCAAATAAGTTTCTGAAGAACACATTCAGCTGGTAAAGGGTGCAGCCAATATTCAAAACCAGGAAGATCTGACTGCAAACCCCTTTTTTAATACAAATTATATGAATTGTAACAATCTGTTCATAATTTGGTGTCTGTTGTATTGGTTATCTGTTGCTGCCTAGCAAATTACTGCAAACTTAGTGGCTTAAAACAGCACAACTTTATTGTCTCAGATTCGGTGGGCCAAGAATTCAGCCACAATTTAACTCATTTGTTTGCTTTGGGTCCTTACCTGGCTTTATAGGCCATTCACAACATGGCAGCTTGCTTCTTTAAGGCAAGTAGGAGATCGAGAGTGTGTCAGCTAGCAAGCAGAGTCATATATAATATAACATAATCACAGAAGTGAACTCTCATCACTTTTGCCCTGGTCTATTGGTAAAAAGCAAAAAAGGGGTACTGCCACAATCAAGGGAAGGGGATTACACAAGGTGTAAACACCAAGATACAGGATGCATGGGGCAACCCTAAGGTCTGTCCACCACACCAATGGCAGACATTAGAACTAACTGGGGATTCACTCATGGACTTCTAACCTTATGAATTTCCAGGTCATAGGGCATGCACGCACTCACACACATCTGTTACCAAAAGTTCCATCTGTGAACCCAATGCCAATCCAAATAAGGAGAATGGAGTCTTGAGTGAGAAAGAAAGGCTTTACTTTGCCAGGCAGAGAGAGCAAAGCAAGGGCTAGTGCCTCAAGAATGGCTAGCTCCTTGTTAAGAAACAGGTAGGAGTTTTATTTGGGGTTTTATGTAGGGGAGTGGGGCTGTGGCCTTCTTGGTCAGCATTTTCCCATCAGCCTGTGTTTGGGGCTGCTTCCAGCAGAGGAGACAAAGGATTTCTCAGATGAACGTCTTTGGCTGTTTATCTCCATGGTGGAAGGTAGACTCTGGCTCAGGAAGCCGAGGAGTTGGGCCTGGGAAGCTTTGGTGTCTTGATATTCTCTGGACATTAGTTTCTCTGTAAAAGAACTTCAAGGTCCTGGGATTAGCCACAACTTTAGCAGGAGCCCAGCTTGAGACTATCTGGACTTTAACAATTTGTAACTTCTATTTGGCTGTAAAGCTCAGGGAGTCAGAGGTTAAAGAAACAAGCATTTACGTATGAGTGTAACTAAAGAACCAGGGAACTGGGAATGTGTGCTTTTAGTTTTAACCCATATATACCGGGTTCACTGTAGGGGAACCAATGTCAGGGCTGATATTAACTAAGAGCCAGTAACATGCCCACCATGCAACATCCCCTCAAACTCACATACACACACTCACCCCTCCAAAGCTCCACAAAACTTTTTGCAAAAACATTTCAGTCTAGCCAGCAAACTGTGGACTTTCTTCCTCTATTTTGTGTGTGGGGTGCTGCCACAGCATGGCTGCTGAAGAGTGGTATAGGTCCATGCCCGGGAACCAAACCCCAGGCAGGTAAAGCAGAGCATACTGAACTTAACCACTAGACCAGCAGGGCTGGCCCACAAACTATGGACTTTTAATCCAAAAGGAAACAACCTTTATCCTTGCTACCTCTTAGTTAGCAAAGAGTTGGGGGCAGGGAAAGGAGGGCTGCTAAGAAAAAGCAGTCAATTATGTTCCCCTTAAGGACTTTTGCAGGCCCCAAAACAGTCCAAAACATGTGCAGTAATTCTATCAGGAGAGCAGCCCTGAAGCGCATTAAAATGTTACAGCCCGGCTGGCAAACAATGTACCTCAAAGGAGGTTAGTCATAGATGAATCCTCTTGAATTGAGTGTGGCGATGAACTCAGGCGCCTGAGAATATGGTATGTTCTATAGAATGGAGAACCAAGGTGAAGACACCTAGATGGACACCTCTAGAGTTTCAGCCACTCACCAGGGATAATTCTGCAAGTAGAATCTTTTTTTCCACCTAAGAAGTGAAGGCTGCTCTTTGTGGCTTAGAAAGCCTATTCTTCTCTAGTGATGGGACCACACCAGCACTGGGCTCCCTAAGAATAATGAGAAAAACAATGATACATTGGGGAAAGGAACAAGATCACACAACTATATAACCAAAAACACTGCCTCTAGATGACAGAAAAACCAACATAGCAGCAAGCCAGTGCTTTGGAACGTGGACTTTGGAGTTAGGCAGACCTGAGTTAAAAACCTAGCTTACCACATTCTAGGTGTTTAATCTTGGGCCGATTTCTTCACTTCTCTGAGCCTCAGTAAAATACTATTAGAGGAATGAAGTGGGTTGTTCCTATTGTGTGATTTTTTGTGCCAAGCACTTTTCATTCATTACCTCATTTAACACTCACTATTACTCTACAAGTTGTCCTTAATCAGGACTTTTCAAATTATGAATGAGAAAAGTCTAACAACTCAAGGTAGATTAAGTGAAAATGAAACAGAATATTAATACTAAAAATAACTAAATAAGGAGGCTTTAGAGGGGAAGATTCTGCTGAAATGAGTGGATTAGGCATTATTAGATCCACTTCTTGCACACTCTTTCCCCTCCCACTGACTTTTTGTGCTTTAGCCTCACCTCCCATTGCACAGACATGTTTCATCCATATGTTAAGGAAGACGGACAAATGCAGCTGCAAGACGTATGATTGTACCACCAGAGAAGACCTAAGGGAGAGCGTTGGTTGATCTTCCTTGGGTCACATATCCATCCTTATACCAATTGCCATAGTCATGGGGTTGCAGTTCTCTGGTTGACTTGTGCTAAGTCACATGTCAAACCCTAAGGCACAGGGCTAGGATCTTTTGATTAGTAGGTCTGCTGTAATAAATCTTATTGGTGGAGAAGGCAGACAAAAGAAATAAAAATAAAAAATCAGATAACCACAACAAGGAGGTATATTTAGTTAACTATTTTACAGATAAGAAAACTGAAGTTTAGAGCAATTAAGTAAATTGTGGAAGATCACCCATGTATATCTGTGAGAGCAAGATTTGATTTGAAGCCTGATTATTTGTACAATCTATTGGAAGGGTTATTATTAATATATTCTTTGCTCAGTTTAGAACAATCAGACTATTCTCTTTGATTCTAGGAATGAAATATAAGGAGTATTTGAGTGTAATAAGAATAATTATAAAAGACTTCTTGGAGGAAAGTATCTCACATGGATTTGAAGAAGAAGATAGGATTGGCTAAACAGAAAGGCAAGAGAAATGATACTTTTCTTAATTAGGTTTAACCAAAGATTTACTTCTAGTTGAAATTTTATGGAACTTAAAGACAAATTAGTTTATTCCCCTTCAGTTGACTTAGAAGGCTAAAAGCTAAAGAGAAGCAGGTTCAAGGCCAGGCTCAGTTGCTCACCTCACATTTTTTGACAAGTCACATCTACCCTGTGAGCCTCAGGCTCCTTCTCCTCTAGAAAGAAAGAACACCATTACCTGTTGCATTACTTCACAGAGTCTCTTGAGAATCAAATTGAGGAGGAAATTTCAGAGTGTGTTGAAAGCCTAAAAACACAATCCAGATGGAAGGTAATATTATTATTATTTCACAATATGTATTTCCTTCTGGGCATGCCATGTGCCATTGTTTACTGATATTGTTTCTAAAACCAGAGAAAAAGTAGGTCTTTATCACTATAGTAGTTTTATAACTTTGTAACAGAAGAGGAAAATTTTGAACCAACTAATTTGCCTATCAATTTCTGTTATTTCTCTTCTTACATATCATCATTATTATTTATTCTGGTGAAGATAACTTTTGTAACTAGTACTATGGAATAGGGTTCGTATAGATTAAGTGCTATACCCAACAAAAGGTTTTGCTTTAATCCAAATTAAACGTATTTCTGTTTATAGTTTTTACTCTTCAGCAAACAGGGGTATCCTCTTGGCTTTCTTCACACTGGTCCTTCATTTATATTCCTTAGCACCATTTTTCCTGAACTGTTTCCACTACAAGCTAAGCAGTCCTTTTCGCTTTTCCTTATAAGAAATCTCTCCCTCTCCCAAACATCTCCAATCATCTTCAGGGCTCTCTTCCTGTGTAGTTCTTGATAAGAACAGAGTATTGATTTATAGCGAAACTTCATCCGCCACCACGGAGAAACAAAGTGAAGTGCTTTGTGAATAATTACTTTAGAAAACAAACCCAAAATGCAGCAGGATAAAGCAATGGAATTCATGCTTCATCTCATTCATTTTGACAGTTGCAGGAATCCAGGTCCAATTGTGCTGCTATTAAAATTACAGGCAGAGGCTGACAAGAAGGAAAAGACATGTTATTGTCAAAGCAACTCTCATTGCTGCTGAAAGACCATTAAATTTTGCCTGAGGAGAAGGCCAAGCTACTTTCTGTGTTCTTGGCAGATCATTGATCGGGAAGGAGATTCTGAATGATTTTCCATTTGTCATATGACCATTGAATAAATAAATAACCTGCTAACAGCTGTCACACAGGGAACCCATGTTTCCATTGACACCCCCATCTCTGATCCTTCCAGCTTGACCTTTGGTCACAGGTCAGTGCTCTGTCTGGGCAAGGACAATGATGCTGTAGAGGCTCGAGATATATGAAACAGGGAAAGGAACAAGGAAAGATTCTCTTTGTGTTTTTACTCAGTTTCCCTTTTGGGCACAAATTTGAGAGAGAAAAATAATTAGAGATATTCCGAGAAGAGATTAAAAAATACAAAAAATAAAGACAAATATGTCTAGATTTAACAAATTAACCCATAGAGTTTTAAGAATATTGCTGAAGACCTATGAGTTAATAATCAAAACACTTAAAAACAGAAATTATTACAATTAAGGCTAGAAATTATTAAAATAAGACTCTTCAGGGAGTAAGGTGCAGGCAAGGAACAATGGGGTAAAAATTGTTGCTTTTCATCCTAAATCCATAGATTTGTTTTTACTATGCAATGTATTACTTTGATAAATATAATTAATAAAGATGCTATAAAATATGGCTAAAACATGATGTATGGAATGTGAACCAAGTTCATTGACTAATAATACGAACTTTTGAGCTTACTGTCTAATTGGGACTTAATATGGGGACGTCAAAGTTTATTTCTCCATTTATGAAGTGAAAAAATTAAGATTCAAAAAGTTAGAGAATTCTCCAAGATTACTCAGAAGTCAGAGACCCGGTGATTAGGAGAGAACCCAGGTCCCTACTCAGAGATAAGCGCTCTTCCCATCCCCCCTTCAGGCGACAAAAGGGATATTCGCAGGTACCTCCCACGAGAGCTAAAGGATTTTGAGGCAAGTGGCAGGAAGAAAAAGCCATCTTACACATAGAGACATGGCTTAAGACTTGAAACATGTTGAATATACAAACTGATTCAAGATTGTTTTAAATAATGCATAAGTGAGCCACTGAGCCACACAGGTTACAAGAGATTAGACACCAGTGAGTCACAGCCCTAACACTGTAAGGCTGACAAGAATGCCTTTCCATTTATCATCTTTTACAGAAAAAGAATACTGGAATCAGTGGACCGTTAGTCAGATGTAGTGTGGCAATGCTGAGATTTAGGGAACATCAGAGCCAAGGAATATATTTGTGTCACTAAAGTGGGGCCAGAGGAAAGGAGTAGGAAGGAGGCAGACTGGTACACAACTTGTACAGATAAATAGCAGGGACAGACCCAGCAGCCTAGACCACTTTCCCATCATTCATCACGGTACTCTTGCTGAAGAAGAGGAGGGCGTTTGCCACATCCAGGGCTTTCCTGATTGTCTCGATCGCTGTGAAGTGTAAAGCCTGTTGTATGGAGCTGTCTGCAGTGACACTTGAATGGTTTCTCCTTGGAGATTAATTCAAAATGTGTCTGCACATTAGTTATTCAGTCTCTCTCTCACTCTCAATGGAAATCAGCCTTTTGGGGGAAAAGTCGGAGTTAAAACCTTTTGTGCTATGTCTCTGACCCCCATCTCCCTTCTGCGCCTCTCTGCACAGGCTCTGCCCTGGGTTTGAACAACTCGGTGCAGTTCATACTTTTTAAAATAATTTTCTTATGAAAATTTTTGATGAAGTGACATGGAAGGAGAAGCAAAGTTTGAATATACCAAAGTCCTCTCATTCTCCTTCAATCCACTTTGTCACCATGTTGTTGAATACAGGGGAGGGAGGAAGTTGGAGAACTATTCTGGAAACAAGATTCCATAGGTTAAAAGAAGAAGAGAAAATATCAATATCTTTTCGTTACCAATATGGCGTGCACACATGAACATACACACGCCCCTCTCATATCCCATTCTCAAGGTCCCCCCTACAAGAGAAGTGGCCTGAATCTCCTTTCCAATGGAGGAGTCTGCTAATCACCGAGCAGATTACAACAGCCCATCTTCCCTTGTCTCTTATCTATACTCGTAGTTTTGTCTAAATTACAAATCATAAGAAGGACAGTATGTGTGTGTGTGTGCATGCGTGTAGAAGAGATAAACCAATAAATGCACTTCAGTTTACAGTGACATTCCTCTATGATCCAAGATGTCACCCATTTGAAATTTCATAACCACTGACATCATCCACTCACTTGGAATCAACAGTGAAAATTAAAGAAGACTGGGAGTTCAAGAGTTTTCAAAGGGGGAAAGTCAGAGGTGGTAAATAAAGCAAGTAGCCATGAGCTTTTCATCGAGAATCTGTCTGGAACAGGAAAAAAGCAACAGTTTATTCCAGATAGAGAGCCACTCCCAGAGCATGAGCACTTTCCCCTACCTCTAGGCATAGTGGTAATGACAAGGCTAGGCAAAGACAGAGTCCAAGATTCAACAGAGTGAGGAGGTAAGAGATGCGGCAGCAGACAGTGAGCATAGGACAGAAAGAAAGAGAAGCAGGCACAGAGCACACAGGGAGGGGCAGACAAGGACACAAAGAGGGAGAGGCAGCCAACAACGACATTGCTGCTGACAAAGAGAAAGGCAGACCCAAGTTCAAGATGTACAGGGTCCCGAGAATTAGGGATGACTTCACTCACCTCAGTCATTCTTGTAACAACTTCCTGGATTTTGCAATATCCATGGCCCATCTGTACCTTTATTGTTCTTAATATTTTCCTTGAATCAAATTACTTAATATACTTTTTACGGGCCAGCCCCGGGGGCCTAGTGGTTAAGTTTGGCATGATCTGCTTTCGGTTTGGTGTCCAGGAATGGACCTACACCACTCGTCAGTGGCCATGTTGTAGCAGCAGCTCACAAACAAAAAGAGGAAGATGGGCAACAGGGGTTAGCTCAGGGTGAATCTTTCTCAGAAAAAGAAAAAAAGTAATAAGATAGCTTTTATGTCAACATTTTAGTACAACCACCTATGAAAAGTTAGTATAACTTTTTTAAAATTTAAAAAGTCAAAATAACAACTGTACAAATTATATGATGTCATTCTAGCTCAGTTTTACTCCTCATCAGAGCCTCTGAGCTTGAAGTTTCTGGTTCATTTCATCAAAAAAAAAAAAAAAACGGAAGAGAAAAAAGAGAGAGGGAGGGAAGAAAAAAGAGAATGCAAAAGATTATTAAGTGTTGAGATGTAACAACAAAATGGAGACTTATTCCTTGATAAAAATCAAAGCAATATTAAAAAAAAGAATCGGAAAGTAAGTAAAAACATTTTTCTTCATGAGATACAATGCAGTATTATATGGTGTTATTGTTCTATACTCTGTAAAATCATGTCAAGCTCCACCTGAAATCAGCTGCTTGAAAACACGCTTTTAAAAAACCTCCAGTGCAATGGTTGAGAGTGTGGATGGACTCTGGCTACAGAACTGGACTTGACACTGGCTCATTCATTCCCAAAATGTGTGTTAAGCACCTGCTGTGTGTGTCAGGTACTGTACAAAGTGCTAAGAATATAATGGTGAAAGAATAAAAGAATCTTCCTTCATGGGAAGTATGCATAAGAGAATTGACCATTTTAATCATTTTTAAATATGCAACTCAGTGGCATTAAGTGCACTCTCAATGTGGTGTAACCGTCCATCTATTTCTAGAACATATTCATCATCCTAAACAGAAACTCTGTAGCCATGAAACAATGACTCCCGATTCCTCTCTCCCTCAGTCCCTGGTAATCTCTATTCTACTTTTCATCTCTATCATTTTACCGGTACTAGGTACCTCCCAGAAATGGAATCACACGATATTTGTACTTTCATGTCTGGCTTATTTCACATACCATACTCTTTTCAAGGTTCATCTTTGTTGTAGCATGCACTGGAATTTCATTCCTTTTTATAGCTGAATAATATTCCATTGCATATACTACATTTTGTTTATCCATTCTTCTGTTGATAGACACTTAAATTGTTTCCGCATTTTGGCTGTTGTGAATAATGCTACTATGATCATTGGTGTCCAAGTATCTATTTGAACCCTGCTTTCAATGCTTTTGTGTACATACCTACTTCCTTCAGGGGTGTTACGCTTTAACAGGAAATAGAGCAGATAAATGGCAACTTTTGAATATTGCGTTACAGGGACACATATCCCATGACATAGGATCACAAAATAGCCAGACAGAACCTGGGTGGAGGGGATTCTAGTAGGAACAAAAAATGACGGCACAGGTGAAAATTCTAAATTAAGAGAGTGCATGGCCAATTAGGAAGCAAAGAGAAATTCAAGAATGCTTAGAGTGAGGGCTACAATAGGAAAAAATAGGATTACAGGGAAGGACAAGAAGTGATCCTACAGGGACTTATGGGCCATATTAGATTCTCCCATCTTCCAAAAACCCACATGATCCACTCCTTTATATCATTCAGTTCCCTTAATTCAATCATCACATTCTCATAAATGCCTTCTCTGATCACCGCACCCAAGCTAACATGTCATCCTTATCAGCTTCTAGGCCTTATCTTGTTTCATTTTTCTCCACAGCATTTATAGTCCATATATATGTGTGTGTGTATGCTTGTCTCCTATAGAATGAAAGTTCCGTTAGGCAGAGACTGTGCCCTTTATTTCACTGCTGCATCCCAGGACCAAGGAGTGGCACCTGATAAGTGGACTATAAACATCGACAGCATTAATGAAGAAACGAATCAATGAGCAAGCAAGCTGACTCTTTCACTGACTAGCTTTATGACCTTAAGTAACTTATTTTCTTTTCTAAATTCAAGTATGTATTCTGGGTAGTTATGTGAGGGAAGTAAAATGTGCCTAAAGCACGTAGGACAGGGTCTGGAATACACTAAATGTCCAATAAACATTAGATCATACAATTTAGAGAAAGGGAAATAGGTGTCAAGAAAAAGGTGGAGGGGGAAAAATATAGGGAGACAAAACAAGACAGAACTCTCCATCCATTATTTCCATTTTGCTAAGTGCTCCTTCCATGCTTTAGACCTGTCTATGACAAACAACAAGGAGTAAAGAAAAACAAAACTAACAACACATAATAGACCTTTGCTTTTGAGGAAAATAATAAAATAATAGGAATTAAGCTGATGTTGAACACAATTTGAATTTAGACATTGCATCAAACCAAGCATCAGATAGTCCAGTCATGAGTTTTGCTTGCCCGCAATGATCTACCGGTTTTCACACAGCCTGGCTGAGTGAGGGTGCGGGTATGTCTGTGTGTGCTGTGTATGTAAAAACATATGTGCATCAAAATGTACAGAATAGATGTGATGCATGTAGAATGAATATGAGCAACACGACCCAAGTGAGTATATTAGCTAAACTGTGGTTCACTTGCAGTCCATGTGGATACCCAGAATCATCAGAAAAATCAGGAAATTTGAGGGTATTTTTTGCACCCCACCACCCAAAAAAATCTTTATTTCTTATTCTCAGTTTATAGATTGTACTGCCACTTGTTCTTAATTTAATGAAAAAACATCAGTAATACGGCATTGACCAACAGGGACCCTGGGAGGGAAAGAGAATCATATCATACAGGTGTTAAAACACCTATAAAAAAGGGGATAATGAATCCGCTGTTTTAACTGTAGCTTTTGGCTTGGAACTGATAAGAGATAACACTTTTCCACAAGGAAAAGCTTTCATTTCACACCTGCTTTGTAGAGCGAGTGATAATTCTGAGGGGGGTTGCAAGGACTGTGACTTGCTTTGCCGATTTCATCACTACTCTTGGATCAGAGGACTGGAGCCTCAAGGCTCCTTTTAGAGCTCACTGAGTTGCTGTTGATTTTCTAATTTATTTATTCCTAAGTTATACCTTTCTGCTTACAAGAGGAGTTTGCCATGGTTTAAAGCACACATCCTTCTATACCTGCCAGGGCTGTTTTTGACCATTCTCCTGGTTCTGGGAAAGGAGTTAGAGCTGGTTCTGTTGAGTTCCAGCAAAGGACAGCTTTGGTTATGGGTGTGGTTAGGGGAAGGGCGGGGGGGATTTTCATTTAATATAGCAAAATGGAAAACCAGTTATTTTGAGAATTTTATTTATGTGCATCCTATTTAAAACCCCCACTGCAATAGGTGTACGCGTGGCCAGTGGTTCTCACGCTTAAATGATTGCCACGGTCACCTGGGAGGTTTTTTTTAAAAGCAGCTTCCAAGGTCCCAGCTCCAGATCTTCTTTTTCGATGAGTCTGGAGTCAGGTCTATGAATCTCAACATTTAACAGGCACCAAGACGAGTCTGCTGAGCTGGGAACCATATTTTGTGAATTCACAGGGTAATCAAAACTCACTGACTGATTTGTTAGTATTCTGTGCATGACTTGTTGGTCAATTCCTGTTCCTTTCTCCCGCTGACCCTAACTCCTATTCCCACTGTCTATTTGGGGAGGTTAAGTTGGTCTCTGGTGGAGAAGTCTCCCTCTAAGACTAAAAACATCTGTCCTTGCTTCTCTCAGCAAGTAAGTGATAATGGTACATATAACAGACACAGACTTAGAAAAAGAGACATGATGATATCGTTTATTCCACAATTTGAGAAAGTTCATGTTATAATTTATTACAAATGCCCTTTTAACAGTTGAAGAAACTGGTGTTTGAGGAGGTCAAAGGACTGGGCCACTGTCTGAGAGAAGTGGGAGAGGTAGGAAGAGCACAAAATGTGTGCATCTTGTTACATTGGTTGTTTCTTGAGGGGTCGATGATCACTAAGAAATTGATGGTGTTAAATAATGTGGCCTAGGGGCAAAAATAGCGTAATAAAGAAAGAAGCAAAAAGTTAGGTTTTGTCACTAAAGTCACAATGGGAAAGCCATTGGGATGTAAAGCTTGAATGAGTCAAGGTGAAACCATGGAGATCTGGTTTCTCTTTTACTCACAGTCAGGCTTTGTGGGAGAGATGGGTTTGTGTATGTGTGTGTGTGTGCATGCGTGTGTGTAACAGACCACCAGGAAAGGAGATTAGAGTCTTCTCTAGGCAGAAAACAAGCTGAGTCAGTGTTGATCAAAGGCTGACATCGAACATACAGCCTCCATAATTAAACCTGTTGTTTGTAAACTCTCATTAGAAATCAGGAAGGATCATTGTGAGTTTCCCAGGTCACATGTATTAACTCCATGTCATTCTGATTTCCAGTCCTCGGTCACTTTTTGCCACAGGTTTTTGCTGCATCTCAAAATCAATTTGCAATTTAATATTGTGGGATCTGTCAAAGAAGTTACATTCTGTCACCAAAGTTGCAAATAAGAGTCATTAGTCCATGAAGCACTAAAAATCAAGGTGAAGTGTGAGGGTCTTATTTCATTTCTACCCACTGTCAGGCTATGTGAGAGAGAGGGCCCAACCTAAGATTGTGTTGGGGGGTGTGTGTGTGTGTGTTTGTGTGTGTGTGTGTGTGCACATGTAATGAACCTCCAGGAAAAAAGATCAATGTCTTTTCCATAGAAAGAATAAGTTGACTTGGTGCTGATCAAAAGCTGATATGAAACATGTGGCCTCAGAAATGAAACCTACCCTCTGTAAACCCCTTTTTGAGGGGAGGAAGTCTCATTTTATGAGTTTCTCACGAACATGTGTTAGCTCCATGTAGTTTTAATTTCCAACCCTCAGTCACTCTCCAACACATCCTTTCTCTTCCATCTCAAATTCAATTTGTAATTTAATGCCATGGGGTCTGCCAGTGATAGGGTCTTCCATGTCCTCAGTCATATGGAAAGACATAGAGCATTCCGTGCAGGAACCTTATCCATAAAACACCAGTGGCATTAAGCCATCAGATTGAAAGAAAATCACATTTCATAAATTCTAAGTTTAATCTATATGTAAATGTAGCCAACATTCTTAAAAGATTAATAATTCATGAGTATTGATGTTTACAGTGCTTGGCAATGTTTCTTTTTTTTATTACTTTAAGTAATGATCCAAATACAAACATCATTCCTTCATTTTATAAAAAGAGAAGAGATACAGAATAGAGACCCATCTACTTTCAGCGAAACAAAACCACAGGGATGTTTCCTGAGCTAACTAAGAAGAGTGCTGACATGGAACAGAAAACTATCAATTTCAGTAATTTATATTAAAATTTTACTAGGAAAAGTGTAAAAGTTTCCTCCAAATGCACACTTTTTCCCTAATAACTATACTCTAAACCAACAAGAATAACAAACAACCAGTAACCACTGAAGCATGCGATTGTTCAGACATAGAGTTATGTCCCAAGAACCAAACAAGAGATCTTATTCTATGCACCATGAGAGTCGAGCACATTGATTGTAATGAAGTGATAGTGTTCATCAAGGGGTTTTTGATGAATATTGCCTTAGAAGAGAAATCTCATGTTTAAGAGCAGTTATTAGGATTACACCAACTGTTGTAAAAAGTAATTTCCAACACTGCCCTGTCATTGCATAAGCCTTTTTTCTCATTTATGTAATCTTTCTCTCATTCACTGTAACAACAGACTAACCTACTGCCATCCATTCAATGCCCTAGATTCCCTTCACCTTATGGCTATAACGTCACCTAGAGCGTGTCGTTCTCTGCATTGGTGAGCCAAACAGGAAAGAGAACGTGGAAAGGACATGACTGCTTCTTAGAAGCCTCAGCCTGGAAGTGACAAACATCACTCTCACGTCCACTCTATTGGTGAGTACTAGTCATATATTCATACCTGCCATGCAGTGGACTCACTGGCTGGCCAATCACTTCCCTGCAAAATGATGTCCACTATGAAAGGGGGCTGTACATTTTGGTAGACAGCCAGCCTGATATAATGAGAATCACAAGATCTTGTCTAATATAATCCCTTTCAAGCATGGCTGTAGATCAGAATCATCATGACTTGGTAATTTTTTTTTCAAAATACAGACTTCCTGGCCTCTGAACAAAGAAATTATGATTTAGTAAGTGTGGTAGGGTCCAGGATTATCCTGACCAGAACCACTGAATTCTAATTCATCCTCTATCTCTAGTCCAAAACACAACCAAACAAATGCCCTCACTATCCTGTAACTCGACATTTACATCAGAATCCTGAGTTGGGGATCCATGAATCTGCATTTTAATAAGTTATCTGAAAAATAATGATGGCTACCCTAGACTTTTTGACTGCTGGCTAAGTGGCATTAGTGTTCTAAAGGCTGTATATTAACCAATTTATGTGATGTGTTTAATTATTTTTGTTATTTAAGCTTTAAGAAACCCAATGAGGTTAATATTATCTCCATTTTACAGAAAGAAAAACCTGAGGCACAGAGGCTAAGTTGCTCGAGTTTATTCTAGAACGTGTCTGAGCAGATTCAAACCAAACAGTTGAAATCTAGAGCTTTCATTTCCCTCACTACACTGTACCTAGGTGATCCTGATGCGTATTAGAGCCTGAAAACCATTCAGTTATGAGATAAATATGCAAGGACTTCTCATATATATAGTGTAAGGACCACTTTGAAAAACACTAAAATAAACTTTTTAAATGCTCCTTAGTTTTGCTGTCAAACTTGCACTCCCAAACCAGATATCTCTTCTGAATTCCATGTCTGTACATTCAAACACATTTTCTACATGTCTCAGTTCAAATCATCATGTCCTGGAACAAATTCAGAAAATTCTCTGCTAATTTCTCTTTCTTCAGTGCTCCCTGCAACCTTCCACACATCTGAGTAGATCCGAAAACCTGGCAATCATCCTCACATCTCTCTTTCCTTCATCATCAATCTTCTTTGCAATCAAGTGATCCCTATCACTCTTTCTTAGTAAATCTCTCACAAACTCAGCTCTTACCTTCTTCAGTCTATGTTATCATCATTATCATCATCATCGCCATCATCATCATCATCATCATCTCCCCAGATTTTTGCAAATGCCTTGGATCTTGTCTCCCATTCGTCCCCTACAAGCTATTTTCTTCACACTGTGGCAAGAGTAATCTCTTCAAAACATGATAGATGAAGACTAAAATCCTTAACATGTCTTGGAAAACTCTGCATATGTCATCCTCCCTGCATCATGGGCCTCAGCTCAGACCACTTTATCGCGACACTTACACTCCAGGCATGACAACCTTCCTTTAGTTCCTCCAATTCCATATGTTGCTTTGGCTTCACATTGTCACATGTGTCCCTCTGCCTGAAATATTCCCCTTAGAGGAGCATAAATTACTGAATAACTCTAGGTCTCAGCTGTCTCATCTATAAAATGGGAATAAATTAACGAGATCAGAGTTGATAAAACTATGAAATACAGAGGCTGGCCTGGTGGTGTAGTGGTTAAGTTCAGCATGATCCACTTCAGCAGCCTGGGTTTATGAGTTTGGATCCCAGGCACAGACCTACACCACTCATCAAGCCATGCTGTGGTCGCATCCCACATACAAAATAGCGGAAGACTGGCACAGATATTAGCTCAGGGCAACTCTTCCTCAAGCAAAAAGAGGAAGGTTGGCAACAGGTATTAGATCAGGGCCAATCTTACTCACAAAAAATCCCCCCCCCAAAAATCCCCAAAAATTATGAAGTGCAAATATTATATATTCAATAAACTTGAATTTTTCTAAATATAAGCACACATTTTTAATTATCTTCTCCTAATCTTCATTTTAAAACGTATTAAATGGCATATTCCTTTCCACCATTTTACTCCTTGTAATTTCATGGACTCTCAAGGTTACACGTGTCCTTTAAAGGATTTGTTTATCTCATTTCAAAAATTCATTAAAATTATCACAAATCTTGCTGTGAAACATTCTCCTTGCAATTTTTAATTACTGTCTAGTTAACAATATCCTTTAGAATGTTGCATACTTTTCAAATGTAGGTGTTGAATAGCTATAATTTTCAAAATTACTACTTTGTTCTACAACCCATTTAATGAGTTAGTAAAAACAATTAATGGAATTTATACACTTTCATGGGCCCCGACAAGAAAAAAAATTCCAAGTAAATGAGCAAGTAAAGGAGCATTAATTAGCATCTAATTTGTAATAGCAGAGTGCACTGCTCAATAATTTGAAAATTAATTGAACTTTTATGTTGATGTTTAAGGTAAAAGCATAGCCAAGTTCTTGTTGATGTAAGATTAATATTACCCTAATAAAAGCTACAAGAATACTGATTTGTTTAAGGAAGAAATGTATATTATATAAGGATTATCAGTAGTATAATCCAGTAAGAAGTATGTCACAGTATCACATGTGTGTGAAATATAGAAGTGCAAAGGGAGAGAGAGAAGGAAGAGATTGTGAGTAAATATTGGCAAATGAACTATAGAGAATTCTGGATTAAAGGGATACGTGACTTGTTTGTACTCATGTTTGCACTCTTCTTGCAACTTCTTTATACATTTGAATTAATTTCAGAATAACATTTGGGGAAACTGGATGCAGAGTATTCTTTCTACCTTTATAAATATACATTTTTTTCATATAATTATTTAAAATTGCATTTTGCCCCTGGAGTCCCGTTTTTCTCTATGGCACATCCTGTTGCTTATTATACTATAAATTGATTTAATACATTATCATCTGTTTTCCCCTATTAGAATGTACGTTTGTGAGGCTAGAGATTTTCTTTTCCACTTCGTTGGCAGTTGTACCCCTAGCATCTTGAACAAAACTTCATAATAACAGGCATTCAAAAACTTTTTGGAATGACGAAATGAACGAATGGCTAAATGAATCTATGATGTGGTGGTAATACGAGGATCAGCATCATATAGTTACATTATGCACACATGTGAAGCACTTAGCACAGTGACTTAAGTGCTTGATAAACGAGTTATTTTTATTAAATAGTTCAGTATGGCTAGAGTTCCTACTGTGCAGTGATAAGAGATTAGGCTGAGGCCAGAGACAAGGACCACATAAGGAGGGGACTCAAGGCTCATAATAAGAAACTTATACTTTATTCCATAGCCAGTGAGGAGTGGTTTAGTCAGATTTGTTTTCATGAAGTTCCCTGAAATGAGTTAAATTGTTTCCCTAAAATTCATGTGTTGAAGTCTTAATTAATCCTTAGTCTCTCAGAATGCGACCTAATTTTGGAGATGGGGTCTTTAAAAAGGTCATATTGAAACAAGGTCATTAGGGTGGGCCCTAATCCAATGTGACTAATGTCCTTATAAAAACGGAATATTTGGAGACCGACTCACAAACAGGGAGAAGGTCATGTGAACATGAAGAGGGCCATCTGCAGGCCGAGGAGAGAGATCTGAAACGTGTCCTTGCCTCCCAGCCCTCAGATGGAACAACCCTGCCAATACCTTCATTTCACACTCTAGCCTCCCAAACTGTAAGATATAAATTTCTGGTTTTTAAGCCACCCAGTTAGTGGCACTTTTTGTTACGGCAACCCCAGGGAACTAAGACAATCCTGGCTGTCATTTTGGGGATAAGTGGGAGGACTGAGTGTCTAAAGCAGGGCAAGTCACTTAACCCTTCTGAGCTCCAGTTTTGCCACCTTCAGAATGGAGATGACATCTGATCAATAAACTTCGTGATTCTACGTGAAAGAGACAACATGAAAAGGTATTAGAAAAAAATGATGACAAATATAAAGGAATATGAAGAATAAGGCACACCAGGCATGATATGATAAATATATTGGAGATCTTTTATTTATTAGAGCTTCTTAGAGTATTCGCCACGAATAAACCTCTCTGATCCATAGGAAAATATCATCAATAGCAAATCACCCACCATTTTCCTGCAGAGATTTCCCTCCTAGCTATCCTTTCCAGTTGCTAATCGACCCGTCAATAAAATGTGATGTGGGTAAAGAATGATATCTCTATGGTCAAAATGGCATTTTCTTTTCTGAGAGAATGAGTGAAACATGAAAAAGTCTATCTTGAAAAATAACTGGCACTGAAAGTGGGGCCAACCAGTCATACTACTCTTGGGTGAATACAAATGATTGAAGGGATCAATGGATGAACGAAACTGCCTCAGGGAGACAAGGTCTTTGAGAACACCCTACTGGCTCTTGATGACCTGAGACCCAGTGAACTTTGTTGTTTTACATAAATGAATGAACATTAGACTTACACCCTGAGGTAGCACCCTCAGATCAGTAGTTAAATCTTCATTTTTTAAATTAAACTAATGAGAAACTTCCCTTTTACAAGTCTATTAGCACCTTACAGTTAAATCCTTAATGGAGTTTCAATAGATGAACACTCCACCTTTTTTTTTTTTAAAGATTTTATTTTTTTCCTTTTTCTCCCCAAAGCCCCCTGGTACACAGTTGTATATTCTTTGTTGTGGGTCCTTCCAGTTGTGGCATGTGGGACGCTGCCTCAGCATGGTTTGACGAGCAGTGCCATGTCCGCGCCCAGGATTTGAACCAATGAAACACTGGGCCACCTGCAGCGGAGCACACCAACTTAACCACTTGGCCACGGGGCCAGCCCCGAATAGTCCATATTTTAAAGAAAATAAATTGCTGACAGTTCACTTTCAGGTTGAGTGTTGTTAGCCTTTCACCTAAATTAGGACCTTGCAATGTTGAGTACTTAAAAATTCTTCAAGAGAAATATTTTGTATGTATCAGCCTGGTGTGGGATGAAGCAAGGCCACATTAGCAAGAAAAGATCTGGGTTGTGAAAACGTTACAAGACTATGAGCTTCTTAATGTCCAGGCCTATATCTTATTTTGATATTCTGCCCAAAGACCTTAAATGTGAGGTATTCTTAATATGCTTTTTGATAAATTAGATGATAGAAACATATATGTGAATCAAGAGGAAATGTGGAAATATGAAGACAAAGAGGCATAATATAAAGAAATGGAAATTAGCCTTTGTCACTTCAAGTCTTAGCTGTCCATATCTTTACACCTGAAACTTCCTCCTCTCATATTACTCATGGGTCTTTCATTATTTCCTTTCCTCTAATCACCATTCCATTCACACCTATTCTCAAGAAGGAGTCTGAAACTCATGCAGATAAGGTTCAATTGACTGATGATCCAACTTAATGACCATCCTAGAATCTTAACAAGAATTAAATTCTTAATTGAACTCAGGTAGACACTTTTGGTTGTCACAACCTCAAATGGTGAGTGGTAGGTAGGAGGTTTTTGCAACTACTAAGCAGAGGCTAGGTAGGCTGCTAAACATCCTACAATTTACAGGGCAGCCCCCCCCTAAAAAAAAGAATTATTTGACTGCAAAAATTAATAGTGATGCAGTTGATAAATCCTGGACTAGGACAATAAAGCACTAAACAGTTTAATTCTCAGCATAACTGGCAGTGATGAGAGTAAGAAAGAATGTTTGTTGAGAGGAAATCAAAGCTGTTGTTTACACGAATCACAGTGTACAAAGTCAATGACAGTCTCCTAGAGAGGCAGTCTAAGTAAGCAGCAAGATGCAGTCAGATCTGCACCCTCAGAAGGGAGAATCAGTACGGTAGGGAGAAGATTGACAGTGGCTGAGTCTTCTGTCAATCTCAAAGCCTGATTTCAGAGTGTGGCATTGGTGTTATCTCCAGTCCTGGACTCTTGGCCTTGGAGTCACACCTCTTTCTTCCAACTTTGCTATTTCTACAGAGCAAAAAGATCATTCATGCTGTAGAGCCATCTGTTATCCAGGAATCAGAGTACTTGGATCCAAGTCCTAGGTCCTCCCCATCTCCACATTCTCCACTGTCACTCATTCAAGGGATTTCATGTAAGTCTCCCATATCTTTTTAAGCCCAAGTTGTCTCATCTGTAAAACAAGAATGAGTCAGCAATAATAAAAGTAATTCAATGACTGGGTTTCTATAAAGCCTGAGACTTACTTGGAATGGAGAAACCAGGAATTACATCTCAAACCTAGCATTCATTACCCATTTTATTTTGAGCTAATTGCTCACTCCTCAATGTTCTTATTTGTGATTCAATCTCATCTGCATCAACAGGGCATTAATGGAAACAGAAAGAAGAGCACTAACCTCAGGTCCTGTCACATTGTAAGTGTAATAAATCATATTGCGGATGGTATTGTTGTTGTTACCATTGATAATCTTCCTTCTGGCCTATTTTCTTTTCTATGCATTCATTGATTCATTGATTGGTTGGTTGGTTGATTCATTCATTCATTTATTTATTCCCTTGTTCATTTACCTTACCAACATCTGGTACCATCTTGCCATGCCCTAGGTATTATAATAGACAAGGCCCTCAGAATGTCTCTTCCTTTGCCAAATATAAGTTGTAAAGCTGAAGCTCTGGACCTGGGACAAGTAGACAGAGCCAGCCAATGTAGAGAGCAAATGAAAGTAACCTGTGCCTGCACCTGATCTAGAGTCATTCTCTACCACATCCATTCCCGGATAACAAAGCAAACCATTCTAATCCACAGTGGCTTCCTCCTAGCTCTCCCTTTTTGTCTTATTGACTTTGCTGTTCCTTCTGGGGCTTGCTTCAGCACAATGTGACATTCTTTATCGCAAAAAACTTCACTGTGCTAGCTCAAGCTCACAATCTTCTTTAATATGATTTAGGCAAAAGGGAAATGCTAGAGAAACCCAATGAAAGGAGAAAATGACACTGTGCCTCAGGATGAACAGATTATGATGATTAAAAATATTAATTTCTGTGTTGGCAGCTCTCCCTAAACACTTCTACCTCTTTTCCTAATAAAAAAATATTAGATAGGCATTTGAATTTTATGGCTGCATAACCAACAAGCACCAACGATGACATACAACAGTACATATTATTTCTCACGGTATGGCTCAGCTTCAAGCTACTGCCACCTACTTCGTGCTGCAGTCCATGGTGAGTGGTCAGTTGGGGCAGCCCTGCTTCACATGAGTTCATTCTGGGGCCCAGACTGAGGGGGCAGGAGACACCCAGGTTAAACTCTTCTCAGGGAGAAGCCAGAGGGGTGCAAGAGGATAAGTGGAAACATACCAGACCTTTTAAAGCCCAGACTTAGAAATGGAGCCCTGTCACCTTTTCCTATACTCTATTGGTCAAAGCCCAAGGCCAAGCACAAAGGCAAGCAGTGAGGAAGTATACTCTACCTTCTTTTGGGAAAAGCTGGTGTGCATTGCAAAAAACAAACAAAGAGCTCAAGAAAGAGACAAAGAACAGGGGCCAGTAAAATAATCTTGTACACAACCTATGGGCTGTAATGGCCTAGAAAATAGTTTTAGGCCCAACTGATGCAACCCAACACGTCAGCCCCAGTCACCACCAATTTGTTTTATTTAATCAACTGGAAATGTTAGGTTAGTTAAAAGGTTTTAAAGGGAAGTATTACACCAAATTGTTCTGACCCAAAGAAATGGTCAAAGGATAATACCTTATCTTGTTATAGTTGTAGTTAACTATTTGTACTGAAAACATTATCTGTAAAGTGAAAATAATCATAAAGTCTAACTCACAGGCTACATACAGGATTAAATAAGACCACACATAGCGATTCTTGACACAGGGCTTGGCGCGTAATAAGTGCTCAATAAATATTAGTCAATAATAACAATGATAAACAAAATACACAGATTTATTCAACATACATTTTAGAAGCACCTAATACGTGCAAGACACAGTGATAGATTATGCCAGAGATAATAAATCTCTGCCTCCAAAAACATGCAGAACATCAGAAGGTGGGGTTAGGAAGGTCCTACTAGTCATCAGTTCTTAATGGCATATTTACCAACCCGATATATACCCTCTTCTTTTCCTTATGCCCATTTCAGTAGTCCAATTACTTGTAATCAAAATAGCTCAAACTAACAGAGAGAAGAGAGCAGCCTTATACTGAGAGGATCAGCAGTGCCAAGATAGATAGCATTGAACTAGGTGGGTCAGGGAAGATGTCCTAGACAAAGTGGCATTTAAAGCAGGGTAGGCTTTCACATGCAAGTATCAGGGGAGAAGTGCTCTAGGCAGAAAAACAGCATGGACAGAGGCACAGTGACCTGAAGGAACAGCATATGTTCAGGGCAGGGAAGCCATCTGGGCCAGAACACAGGAGAGAAGACTGACTTATTTCTCCCACGGACGTAAATGACTGACTCTTTCATATTCTACTTGTGTCAGCTCAGATTTCATGTCCCCAATATGGCCTCTCCTGATCATGCTGCCTTGTCTCCCCGGTTAAACTGTACCATATTTTTGTTTTACAGATTTTGTAGCACTTACATTCTCTGAAATTCTGATTTGTTTGGCCATCTGTTTATGATCTGTCTCTATCTTGGAATATGAGCTACATGAGAACAACACCCTTGTCTGTCTTGCTCCCTTCAATTGCCAGTGTTCACAACACAGTTCACAGTAAACATCTGTTGACATAACAGGTGAGTAGCTGAGGAAGGATAGAAAGTAAAGCTGGAGTCAATAATCAGAGATTAGACAACATTAAAAGCATGATCCATTAAAGAAATAACTGATAAACCAGACTTCATTAAAATTAAAAATGCCTGCCCTGCAAAAGACAATGTCAAGAGAAGGAGAAAACAAGCCATTTTCTCTGTGGGAGAAAATATTTGCAAAATACATGTTTCATAAGGGACTGGTCTTCAAGATATACAAAGAAATCTTAAAACTCAACAATAAGGAAGCAAACAACTTGATTTAAAAGTGGCAAAAATACTTTAACAGTCACCTCAACAAAGAAGATATATAGATGACAAGTAAGTATATGAAAAGATGCTCCACAAAATATGTCATCAGGGAAATTCAAATTAAAATAACAGTATGATACCACTACACACTTATTAGAATGGCCAAAATCCAGAACACTTACAAAACCAAACGTTGATGAGGATGGGGAGCAACAGGAACAATCATACATTGCTGGTAGGCTTGCAAAATGGTACAGTCACTTTGGAAGACAGTTTGGCAGTTTCTTACAAAATTAAACATATTCTTATCATATGATTCAGCAATCATACCCCTTTGGTTTATATCCAAATGGGATGAAAACTTATGCCCACGCAAAAACCTGCACATGGATGTTTATAGTAACTTTATTTATAGTTGTCAACATTTGGAAGCAACCAAGATGCCCTTCAGTGGGTGAATGGATACACAGACTGTGTTGCATCCAGACAATGGAATACTATTCAGTGCTAATAGAAATGAGCTATCAAGCTATGCAGGAAACTTAAATACATATTACTAAGTGAAAGAAACCAATCTGTAAAGACTACGTATTGTATAAGTCCAACCATACGGCATTCTGGAAAAGGCAAAGATCCGTGGTTGCCAGGGGTTGAGGAGAAAGAGAAAAGAATAGGTGGAGCCCAGAGAATTTTTAGGACAGGGAAACTACTCTGTGTGATGCTAGAACAGTGAGTACATGTGATACGCATCTATCAAAACCCATAGAATGTACAACACCAAGAGTGAACCCTAATGTAAATTATGGACTTTGGGTGATAATGAGGTGTCAATATAGGTTCATCAGTTGTAACAAATGTATCACTCTGCCGTGGGATATTAATACCGGCATATGCTGTGCTTTTGTTGGGGCAGAGGGTCTGTGGGAACTCTCTGTACTTTCTGCTCAATTTTGCTGTAAACCAAACACTGCTCTAAAAAATAGTCTATTTAAAAGAGAAAAAAACAGAATGCAGGATCTGGACTTCATTCAGAGAATAATAAAGATGTAGGGGTTTTTGAGAAGGGAAACGTAATTTTCAGAGCTCTGCTTTTGGAAGATTTTTATGCATGCGAGAGGCAGAGACTAGTAGGAAGAGCACTAAGGTCATTGTAAGCATCTGAACAAAGTAAAGTTTATCCAATTTAGTGAATGATCTATGAAAGCTCAGGTTTTCCCTCTACATGATGTTCACAGCAAAAAGAACATCAACTGATTTTTCCGTCTCTCGGGACTGGCTGCTCTGCAAAGACTCTTAATT
Source organism: Equus quagga (assembly GCF_021613505.1). Lineage (NCBI taxonomy): Eukaryota > Metazoa > Chordata > Mammalia > Perissodactyla > Equidae > Equus > Equus quagga. The sequence continues at coordinate 162,058,013 of NC_060268.1, forward strand.
CTTTAGATAAAATTTTTGAAACTAGAAACTACCATCTTCCACACGACTTTTCGATGGCTAATTTTCCTCCCGGTAACAGCCTTGAAAAGAGCCCTTGTCAGTGGTTGGTTGACTAGACGATGAAAGCACAGCAACATTTAAAGTTTCTACAACAAAGTTCAGCTTTTCGTACACTTCCCTACTCCAGGCCCCGCTGTGCGCTGGGCCAGATGTTGGCAACCTTATCTCCCTTCACATAAACACATTTCTATTTCAACGGGTTTCTCACCAATCATGTCATTCAGTCTTTTGTTTCACATACTTTCATGTTTAGTAAAATATGAAACATTGTGTATTTCTCACATTTTGATTTTAAAGTTTTGGAGATTTAGCTAAATTGATGTGTGTTGTATTAGTACCTCTATTTTCACTATCTTATAGCTTTTCATTTTGTGACTATATCACAATTTATTTATCACTTTTTCTGTTGAGCATCATTTAAAAGGTTTTCAATGTTTCCCCAACCACACACAATAACATAAAGGACATTCAAGAATACATCTTCTTTAGTACATGTGTGAAAATTCCTTCAAGGTACGTACATAGCATTAGAATTGTTGGGTTAAAAAGTATATAAATAATACAATTTATTTAGTATTGTCAATTGCTCCCCAAAAGAATGTACGATTCCCACTGCCACACTATATGAAATTTCCAAGTTTGCCACATCCTTGACTGGCCGTTTGGAATAATTTGACTTTTAATTTATATAAGCATCACAAGTACAGAATAACATCTTGCGATTGTTTTAACTTGCCTTTCCCTGAAAACACGTCAGATTAAGCATGTTTTTGTGTACTTATTGGCCATTTATCTTTTCTCTTTTGTGAATGACATTTTCATATATTTTGCCCATTTTTTCATTGGGTTCTTTATCTTTTTTCATTTTGATTTGTAGCAGCTCTCTATAAATTCTGGATACTTATCTTTTGTCAGTTTTATGCACTGCAAATATCATCTCAAAATCTGTTTCTTGTCTTTTTACCTTGTTCATGAAATGTTTGGATGAACAGATGTTTTTCATTGAATGGATTCAAACTTACCCACCTTTTCCTTTATAATTTGTCCTTTGTTGTGTCATTTGAAAAGGAAAATCTTCGCAAACCTAAGATTGTAAATATAATGTTTTACATTTTATTTTAAACGTTTAAAAGTTTCACCTTGTACAGTTGGTCTTTTGTGCATCAGAATTTAATTTTGCATTATTTCTCGTTCTTCTTCGTATGGCCCCTCCATTAAAGAACGTTCCTCCTTTATTCCCTCACTGAATCCTGATTTTTCATAAGACAACTTAGTTCTACTTTCCTTATAAAGCCATCTCCGAGCTCTCAAGCCATCGCTGACTTCTCCCTCCCTGGATTTCTGGACTATCTGTCCCTGAAATTGTCGTTATTTTTATCTGAATACTGGGGATAGAGATACATGCCTGCATTGCCCAGACAGGTAACCTAATTGAGTGAAATGGGTCAGAATGAACACAATTAATGGGGAATGTTGGAAATTGTAAAAGACAAAGGATGCAAGACCCACCTAAAGGGTAAGGCTGCTGCACAGGTCTGGTCAATTATTGCCGTGGGAACAATATGGCTCCAGAGTTTCCAGATCTTCCAATTTTTGTTTTTAAAAGAAATCATGAATTTAGATTTTTATATAAAATCTCCCAATTTTTAAAGTCAGCAACAATTTGAAATGCTTAAATGAGTAACATGGGGATTTGTGATGTCTGGTCTAGTGCAGTATTTCTCAACCTTTTTGTCATTATCACCTCTCTAAGGAGCCTTAAATAATTTTTTTTTCCTAATCACTTTCCCATGGAATTAAATACTAAAGAATATGGTTTTATCAGATAAGGTTGAGAATTAGAGAGAGGGTCCCAGATTATTATAATACTTAAGACTTTTATGCCCCCAAGAACCAACTCTTGCCTTGTTGAGAATAGTCTGATGGTTTCTAATCCATAATGCCTAACCATTATTTTTTTTCCCCAATTAAATCATGAGCTCTTTGAGGACAGGAGCTCTTACTCTGTATCCACACAGAATCTACTACAGGGTCAGGCACATAACACATTCTCAAGAATTGTGAAATAACAGGGAATTTCATAATCACACTCAGATTCTGAGAGAATTTAGAGGAAATTTTACAATACGATCAAGGTGGTTTCCCACTTACTGAGCATTTTTCATTCCAGCCAGACCCACACCCTGTGAAAATGGCAGACAGACAAAACCTCTTCCTGAAGTCAAGGCCATACCTCCTTTCTTGTGGCTAGAATGCAATCCCCTCTGAGAGCTTTTTGAGATGTCACTGGACCAAATGCTATTGGGCGCAGTTCCACAGTCCTCAGAGAAGTAACAGAGGAGTAGGGAGAAGTAGAGAGGACCCCGCTACTTTCTAGGGGAATCCAGGCTCCTCCGAGGATGTTCAAGGCATGGCCATTGCACTTTTAGTTCAGTTTTGGTTCCTAAGTTTCAGTCTCTTCATCTAGTCCAGTTCACATATGGTCCATGAAACATTCCAAATGCTCATTTCTCTGGTCAAATCAGCCCTGGACCAGGAATCAGAGTATTAGATTCAAGTCCTGTATGAGCTCCTGGGCACTTGATGTAAAGTGCTTAGCCACTCTGATTTTTAGTTTTCTCATATGCAAAACAAATTCAATGTTTGCAGAAAGCACACCACATAGTTGCCTAGAGTACTGACTCTAAGTCCATTAGACATGAATTTGACTTCCAAACATGCAACTTAGTGGCCCGATCACTTCGAAAATGTTACATAGCCTCTCTTGGCAGTCATTTTAACAAGTGTAAAATGTGTATAATAGTAATTATTATTCACTTGGTTACCCTAAATATCAAATGAGATCACACTGAACAGCTCTGTGATTATGATTAACTGAGTTAGTAGGCACAAGAGAAATTATTACACTATAAAAGGCCACAAAGATATTACTTTTTAATTATCATTTTCTACAGGATGTTTTGTTCTGCTGTCTGAAGCTTCCAAACCTGAGTAAAATATTCTTTACTTGCTCCTCAAATGTTCAGGTTCCCATGAGAGGAGCATTTTCAGTAGAATCTCCTTTTCCAGAAAAATGTGTATAATTCTTTCTTTGGAGGCTATAATTCCCATACTGCCTTGGAATGGGCCAGGGAGCATGCAAGCAAGCTTGGCAAAAGCACATTCACCAAGAGGCAGCAAATAACAACCAATGACGGTCGAAGAACCTGTCCACACACATGCACAAATAAAAAAGATGCCAAAGCTACTGAAGAAGAACTCCTGAGTGTGTGTGTCTCCTTTTACATCTTTGTTTGCTGGTGTCTAAGTCTATCTCAGCAATTCTTTCTCTTAGTTTTTCCACAGCTTTATTCAGCTATAGTTTACAAATCACAAGGTTCATTCTGTGACTTTTCTTGAGCTCTTTTTTAGTATCTCTGAGGTCTCTCTCTGTGTATGGGGCTAAGTTTATATACATGCCCTTCTGAAGGCATCCAAATATGCATGTGTTTGTATCTCTCTGAAGGCATCCAAATATGCATGTGTTTGTATCTCTGTGTACCAATATCTAAGTCTGTCTGAACCTGTGTCTGAGCATCTCTTTCCTATGAGATTTCTGGACCTATGTGTGTCTGAGTGTGTGTATCTATCAGCCTGTTTTGAGGTTCTAGAAATTCTGTGCTCCTGAATGCATGTCTGTATCTCTAAGGTGTAGGTTCTAAACGTGTTAGCATTTGTCACTCTGTGCCTGGTCTGTGTTTTGTGTTTATGTGAGTCCATATCAGTTATGAGCACTTGCAGGAGTATTTTTGTTACAAAAGACAAGGTCGAGCAAGATTAATTCAGCCCATCAATGTTACTAAATTGTTGAAACAGGGATGGTGGAAAACACAGGTCAGTGATTTTGAATTCTGATTTTGTTTACATTGAGACCCATATCCTACTCCTCAGGTTGATTTTGAGAGGATGTTATATGAACAGTGATTGGTCTTAAGTGGCCCTAGTCATAAGCACTTGTAAAGCTCCCCAGGTAATTCTAATGTACAATGAGGAAATAGAACCTCTGTACCAGTAAAGTGGCTATGTCTCTGCCATTCTTCTGGAAACCTGCAACCTTCTTTCCTTATATTTGACATTAATTATGTCACAGTGGGAAAGGAGGTTAATTTGAGTACTTTTTGGGATGTGAAAAAGAACTTATCTTCACCGTTCCTGTGGTGCAGAGAAGTGTCCCAAGAGACTAGGGCCCATGTGATGGACAACAGCCCCTAAATTAACCTATGAAAACAGCTGAGGAGGAATTCCCCTCCTAGCCCAATCCTCTTCTTATTCCAGTAGACACTTGTCTCCTTTTACGAGTACATCTGCCTAATTAGGCAGATGTAGTGCTGCCTTAATTTCCACAGAAATTCTTCAGACCCACTGTGGATGTTTGGTAAACCCCAAGAGAATTTATTAGTAAAATAAAAATAAGTGCTTCCTTTTAAAAAAAAAATGCATGTTTTGCAACATTTCTTCCATGGAGATGGTCAGGAAAGAGAAAATGTAAAGAGTGGTGCACAGTAAATATCTAAAGTTAAGAGAGAGGGAGAATCTAAGAAGAGGGAAGAAGAAACATAAAATCTCAAATATTTAAAGTCTGAGAGAGAGGGACATAGACAATAAAATAACTACGTATGCGAGAATTAGAAAAAAAGAGTGAGCCCCTTGCTTCAGGGTCCAGACCCCGCTTGCAGTACTGATAGGAGGTCTCTTTGGAGTGAAAGACTGATAGTTGGCTTTTTACAAACCTACCACCCAAGCACGCCCCATAGAGAACTCTCCAAGGTGCTGAGAATTTTAATTCTGACATTCACAGTGATGAATTCAGGTGGATAGCTGACTTTCATTCATTGAGACTAGAGGAAAGTTAGGTTCCCTAATATTCTCACCATCCACTACTACATCTAAAAGTTTACATGGCACACACTAAGTGTTCAATAAATGTTTCAGGAATAAATACACGACTGGTCTGGTTTTAACAATCTGGTAGATATGAATAGGCTACCTGGAGATCTCTCTCTTCAACAGAATGAAACAGAATAATCAATGAGAAAACTCTCTTTGGCCTAGAAATTTCTCACAAGGGAACTATGATTTGAAGAAAAGTATTCCTAAAAAAACAAAAACCTAATAGGATAGAAATAGAAGTAGGAAATATGAGTCAGTGTTTATTGGCATAATTTAATGACGTTCATGCCTGTAGAAGGAAAATAAAGCAGAGAAAATACATTAATACAACAATACATCCGTAACTTTCAGTCATATTTTACATAATACTTTATGGCATCTAAATATAACTCAGTTAAGAAGGTTTGGATGGGTAAAGATAATTGCTAAAATTTACCGAAACTCCATTATGTACTCATACCATGATTTACATGAAAGGCCTCATTTCATATTCTCTTTTACCTCAGTAAGTTGCTTTAGGATACCATAATTTCACAGGTAGGAAAAATTAAGACTCAAGAAGTTAAATTACTTGCATAAGCTCTCATTAGCAGGAGGGAATATGGAATTCTAAAACAGGTCAATTGACTACAGAACCAACACAATTAATCACTACACTGTTTGTTTGCTTTTCTCAACCACAGAAGTACCAGGTACCAACCATTCTCATATCCACTGATGTCTTGATTGACAGATCAATTACTGAATATGATGAAGAACTTTGGATGGGGACTGGTTGAAATGAGTGTTATTCATGTTCCTTAAATACTATATGATAGGACACTTAGAGCTCAAAGTATATACTGTCTCCATAAGTTTGGGAGTAACTTTTTGTGGAATGTATGAGGTTGCTTTCTTGGCAATTTTTACGATAAGAAAGATGACCATCCCACAAAATTTTATACCTATCCCTGGGACCACCAAGTTCTATTTCTGTTATTTTTTGGTTGAGGTATATGATGCCCATACTCATAGAGAAATTTTTCCAGTAACAAAACTACTCAGTGATAAAATTAGGATGAGAATTCAGTTTTGCCGTAACTACAGATCTTTCGATGATATCAGATGTTTAATCTTCTTCTTGAAGTACTGCAGAGGCAGGAAGACAGATTTTTTTTTTTTTTACCTCATTGATCTCTGACTAGAGTAAAACATCCCCATGAGGTTTCTACCCAATGATCCAAAATGAATTCTTAATAGAAAGAATATTTTTTTTTCAAATGGTAACGAAAAAGGACTCTCTCTTCTCCCCCAGACCTTGGCAATTATAACATGTGGGAAATAATTACAAATATTATGCAATTGTATTCCTTAGAATGAATCCTTTGTGACAGCCCTCGCCATCATTTTGGCCTCTGACTTAGAGTGACAGACTCCTGCAGTCTAGGGAGGGATATTTACCCTTACACACAAACAGCATCAAATCTCTGCAACAGAATCTGTAAAAATAGTCAAAACATGAAAAGTAACGAAAAAGTTTTTTCTAATTGTAGTTTCCCTGAAGCTTTCCAGAAACACCAAAATTTTAGGATTTTCATGCAAAGTTATGTAGTCTTTTAAATCAGATCATGATTAGAAATTAGTACAGCAATTTGCTAAATTGATCCTGCCTTTGCTTAGACCAAGCTTTTATCTGACAACAACGGTCTGTTGTCTCTCACACACGACACTCGCCTGCACTTGACACTACTTGCAGCTACTTCACTTTAAAATGGAATGAGCTTCAACTTATTGATGAAAAATCTCCCTTGGAAAGAAAAAGAAAATCTTAAGACAATGGAGATGAGAGATGGAAAATTCTATGTTAAAATTTTGCATGTTTTAGAAGGTACTAATCTGAAAGTGGCCTTTAGATAAATGATACCAACGTCTTGTTCCAAGGGGGAAAGATAAAGAAAAAGTAGAGTGGAAGTGAGGAAACTGAGGCAACATCTAAAAGGGGGAAAGTCCTCAAAAATTCTTCTAGTCTGAATTTAGCCCTGAGTTTCTATGTGTTTTCTTATTCCCAACTACACTGTCAGGCTTCTAAGAAACTTGAAGGTCTTTTATTCCAAATATTTCTCTCTAATTGTCTTTGAGACATTCCTACCAAGGAGATGCTTAACCCATGCTTAAATAGCTCTTGGAATGTTAAATGTACGGACATGCTCATCACTTCATCCCTTCTTTAAATGTTTTTATGATGCTTCTTCTTCATAAACAAAAATTTAAGTGGGATTCTCAACTATTTAAACAAATGAGAAATACTGTCATTTTCACTATAATCAGAGGTTTGCAAACTAAAACAGCAAGATGTCATTTTATAACAAGTAAATTAGCAAAATATATTTCTCAGTGGTGATACCCCATGCAGATTCACAGCTTTTCTTGATATTATCAGAGAGGTGAGATTGCAAGGAAACTAACTGGTGAAAAAAAAAAGTATAAATATACATAGAGAGAGACTGAGAGAGGGAAAGAGAAAGATACCTGCAACAAAGGACAAGATGCAACTATTGGTTTAGATGGGGTAGACACAAGCGGATATTTGTAATAAGAGTTTGGTTGGAAAATTGGTAGTGGACAGGTGTGTACAAATGAGAAATTTTAAAGACCCTGGGATGACAGAAATAAGAAGAATCAGCACCCTCTTTGGGTTTTTCTGTAGTAAGCCCAACAGGTGCTCATACTAAAAATTATAGAGATTCCTAAAAAAATGTCCTTTACAGTGCAGACCTGCACTGCAACCACTGCTAGTTAGGCACACAGCTCCACTGGGACACTGCTTTCCTATTGAACAAATGACTTTATCTGACTTAGAAGGGGTAATGTGTTGAATGGTGCCCCTTCAAATATACGTCCTTGCCCTAATCCCTGATCCCTGTGATATTACCTTATATGGCAAAAGATGTGATTAAGTCACAGATTTTGAGAGGAGGAATTTATCGTGAATTATCTGGGTGGGCTCTAAATGTATTAATACATATTTTTATAAGATAGACACACAGAAGAGAAGACGCATAGAGGAGAGGGTGATGTGAAGACAGAGACAGAGATGTGGCTACAAGCCCAGAAATGCCAGGGCAGCCACCAGAAACTGGAAGAGGAAAGAAACAAATTCTTCCAAAGAGGCCCTGAAGGAGTATGGCCCTGCTGGATTTCAGACTTCTAGCTTCCAGAACTGTGAGTGATTAAATTCATGTTGATTTAATCCACCAAGTTTTGGCAATTGTTACAGCAGCCTCAGGATACTAATACAAAAGGGTAACACTGACACCCTAAGGACACTGGTGAAAACCTATCTCAGCTAGAGGAAGGAAGCAGAAAAAAAATCTACGCCTGCAGATAGAAGTAGGTGCTGGATCCAGAATTACAGCCAAGGAGTGTTAGGAGCACTCACAAGACCACAGATCCCTGGCATGGCCTTAGACTGAAGCTTAATCAGAGTAACGGACAATGCCTTACATGCCTACAAGCATCAAATAACAAGGAGCAGGGAAATAATGCTGGATGGGGAAGGAGAGGGACAAGAGTGTGGAAAAAGACCCTTTCTAAGGTGGAGTAAAAATGCTCAGTGTGGAACAGACATTGAAAAAAGCTATCTGACAAATAAATCCCTGCTTTAAACACAAAGTTTTGCTAGAAGAATTTGAAGCCTGTGGCACACTAAGGATAACCGTATGTATCAAAAGCAGACTTCAATCCCCTCCAACTCCCACTTAGAACAACTCAGACCTTCACTCTAAAGTCCTAGCAGAAGGAAGGTTTTGCTCATAAACTAGTTTCCTAGCATGAAACCAGTTACTTAGCATAAAATTAGTTATCTAGCATAAAACCAGTTTCTACTGTCCTTCCCAAGATATTCACCTTTCTATAAAAAATTATGAGACATACAAAAAGATAAGAAAATCCAACATACTTCCAAAAGACAAAGCAATCATTACTAGACATGACATAGATGTTGGAACCATTCAGCAGAAGATTTAAAATAACTATAATTAATATGCTCAAGCCTCTAAAAAGGTGTAGAGCATGAAAGATCAGAAAAGTAGTTTCAGCAGAAAGATGCAAACTATAAGAAAAATCCTAATGTAAAAGCTTCAAATGAAAAATACGCAACGAAGATAAGGACTGACTTTGAGAGGCTCATCAAAAGATGCAGTAGAGTCAATCAATAACTGTGAAAATATATCAGTTAAAATTACATAGAAACAGAGAAAAGCTAAAAATTTAAATTAAAAAAGAACAGTTTATCAAAGACTTGTATAACACTATCAAATGCTAACGTGAGAACTTGGATCCCGGAAGAAGAGAGGGCTGACGGGGTCAGAATAAATATTTGAAGTAATAGCCAAGAATTTTCTAAAAAATTAAGTGCAGATCTAGAAATCTAAGAGATTTCCAAGCAGGATAAATACTCCAACAGTCCACAAACACACACATATACACACACACTCCTAGGCATATATTATTCAAAAAATCCTAAGACAAAGAGAATGTCTTGAAGGCAACCAGAGGAAGAAGTCATTGTTCAAAATCATGCAATCTAGAAGAAAATAGAATGGTATCTTTAAAGTGCTAAAAAAAAATTAAATAAATATAACTGTCAACCCAGAAGTCTATAAAGAGCGAATGAAAAACTAAAACTCTCTCAGAAAATCAAAAACAAAAATTGAGGGTATTCCTTGCCAGAGGAATATTCTACATGAAATATCACATAGATATGCTACATAAAATATCAAAGGAAATTATCTAGAGAAGAGCATTAAGATAATGGTTAGAAACCTGTGTCCACACAATGAAGTTGCCAGCACTGGAAGTGAAATAAATTAAGGAAGCATAAAACTCGTTTTTCTTATTTTTAATTGCCCTGAAAGATACTGGTTGTTTAAAGCAAAAATAGTAATAATGCATTTTATGTTTATAACATATGTAAATGTAAAATATACAGCAATAATGGCACCAAGGATGGAAGGTAAGACTTAAAAACATACTGTTCTAAGGTCCTAGACTACACATGAAGTGGCATAATATTATTTGAAGCTGGATTCAGATTGTTTAGAAATGTTAAAGAAAATTCTTTAGACATGAAGAATATGTGTATTTATAGAATATGCAAAATACATGAGAGCAATAACACAAGGGTGGGAAGACTTGAGACTACACAGTTGCATGGCTGTTAAATTACATATTAAAGCTGTATAACCTTATTTCAAGGTAGTGTTTAATTGAATAAAGATATATAATGTAAATCCTAGGGAAACCATTCCAAAATTTTTAAAGCTTTAATAATAAGTCTATAGAGAGGATGAAATAGAATCATATATTCAAATAATCCAAGAGAAGACAGAAAAAACAAGAAGAAAACAAACAAAATCAAATGGAACACATACATGAATAATATGGCTGATTTGGGCTCAATTTTTTTCAATAATTATGTTAATGTAAATGGTCTAAAACATCATTTAAAAGGCAGAGATCATCAAATTAGGCAGAAAAGCAAGACTACATATATACTGTCTACAAGAATCCCATTTTAAATACGAAGGAACATCCTTGTAAATTACATTTCTTACAAAAAAATTGTATCAACAATATATAAGAAAATTTCAAATAAAATTAAGACAGCACAGTAAAACAGAAAAGCATCTAAACAGACACTTTGTCAAAGATGATATAGATGTGGTAAGTAAGCATATAGTGATGTACTCAACGTGACTAGTCATTAGAGAAACACAAATGTAAACCACAGTGAGTGACCACTGTAAACCTACTAGAATGGAAAAAAAAATACTGACAATATGAAGTGCTGGAAAGAAAATAAAGCCACTGGAACTCTCGTTCATCACTGGTGGGAATAGAAAATAATACAGTGGCTTTGAAGAAGGAAATAGTTTAGTAATGTTATAAAGTTAAATTTAAACCTACCATGTGTCCCAGCAATTTGACTGTTAGGAATTTACCTAGGAGAAGAGATAATGTATCTTCACACTCATACACAAACTCACGCACAAATATGTGAATGTTTATTGCAGCCTTATTCAAAATTGTCACCTTCTGAAAGCAGCCCAAATATACTTCAACTAGTGAAGTAATGTGGTACACCAACACAGTGGAATACTACTCAGCTATAAAAAAGCTAATAAACAAGGTAGATAGATCATAGATAAACAGATAGATAGAAAGGATAGATCAGCAAATAAACAAACAATTGATATACAATAACATGATTAAATCTTAAAATATTTTGCTAAGTGATAGAAGCCAGAACCAATAAACTGCATAGCATATAATTTAATTTGGGATAGTCAAAATCACACAGATAGGAAAAAGATCAATAGTTGCCATGGAGTATGGATGTAGTGAGTTATTGGCTAAAAAGAAGCAAATGAATCATTTTACCCCTCTGAATGGGATGGAAAAGACAGGAACCAACCGAAATAACTCTGCAGAGAATGTTTTGATTGGATAGTGTAAGACTTAAAATAATGAAAACTCACAAAAACTGTATTCTGGTTGGTACATTTTTTTAAGAGTTAGCAATTCTGTGTGTACACCAGCATTCAGTGAGAGTTTCTCGCTGTCAGAGACGGAAGCTAAAATTAAGAGTAAAAATTAGAATAAATAAACCCTGTTTTGCTAGATTGGAATGAGAGAAACTATTACAAACTATTTTTTGAAAATACATAGAAATAGACACAGAAATAATTATATGTGTGTGCATTGTGTGGGCCTAGGAGCTGTGACACCTTAGTAGCAATAAGAATACCTAACATCAGGACCTTAGTTTCTAAATACTGTGTTCTAAGAAAACAACCTCCTTGGAGAGGTGGTTCTTTTCCGGACAGAGACAGGCAAAACACAAGATGATCCATGATTGTCTTGTGATGCTAGAGAGTGAGGAAGCCCCCCTTGCATCCCTCCATATAGAATGGGAGTATGAGAATGGGAGTTGAAAGGGTGAAGGAGCTGATCTGCAAGAGCTCCAGTGGCCACAGCTAAACAATCTGAGCAACACAAATAATAAAAGTGTGGATCATAATCCAAAGAATAAAACACAGATCCATTAGTTCATGCTAATATAAGCACACACTGAATAAATAAATAAATTGAAAAGAAAAGATAATTCTTCCTTACCAAATAATCTCAGTAAACATGGAATAAATGAGGAAACTAGAAAATCATTGGTAGCATATCCTATTTGGTTTGTTTCTTGAAATACCTGGCTTCAAGTTCTTTGAAACAACAAAAAGGAGAAAGAGAATATTTACATAGTTTTAAAGTATGTCCCCCCCTCAAATACTTATTAATTATAGGAAAATATTATTATTACAAAGAAGGAAATAATACTCTTTCATATGATGCCCTGAGAAGCACTCATCACCTTTACATAATGGATATTTTCAATCTAATTATTAGAAAATATCAGACAAACTTAAGTTAAGGGATATTCTACAAAATAACTAACCAATACTCTTCAAAACTTTGGAGTTGTGAAAAATAAGATAAAATTAAGGAAGTATTACAGATTAGGGGAGACAATGGAGGTATGACAATGATATACAATGTGGCATTCTGGATTTTTCCTGGTACAGAAAAAGGATACTAGTGTAAACTAGTGAAATCTAACGAAAGTCTGCAGATTAGTTAATAGCGTTTTACCAATGGTAATTCTTAGCTTTGATAATTGCACGGTGGTTAAGTTAAAATTAGGAGAAGTTGAATAAAGACTATCTCCGAAATCTTGGTACTATTTGCAACTCTTTTGTAAGCCTAATTAATCAATACAAAAAGTTAAAAACATGTATGAAACAAAGCCTTAACACTTTTGAAAACTTTAAAAAAATTAACTTACATACATTAATTCTATTTTGAAAGGTTAGAAAGGTAAGCTGCTAAGTGAATATGAAAAATAGGTAAGTCATTAGGTTAGGCAAAAGGTGAGTTTGGACAGGTAACTAAGGAGATAAGTAGGCAGATAACTGGAATGAGCCTTTGGACTTAGTTCATTGTCCCACATTCTCAAACTCCTTGACCACGGCCATAGTCCACAATCTTGGGTAAAGCACACAGTGGGGAGGGCTACACTGGGACAGGCTGAGATTCAGGAACTTCAGCACATGATGACACCTTGACTGCAGAGTTAAGAACATCAACTACTGTGTCTAAACTGTTCATAAATTGAAATCACGTTAAATAACATGCCCCACCATGCAGTGTATCTCAATACTGCATCCCAGAATCCCTAATTTCATAGCACTCTGTGATACCTTTGATTCTGCATGGAAATCCTAAGTCCCAAGAAACCTGTACCTACATCCTAGAATCCTTGCCAGCCACGTGGCACAGCTGTTTAGATACAAAACTCAGCAGCAACTGGAATAAAAAAGGAAAGAGAAAAAGAGAGTGAGAGTGGAAGAGACAGATACAGAAAGAAAGAAAGACAGGAAGAAAGAAAGACAGGAAGGAAGGAAGGAAGAAAGGAAGGAAAGAAGGAAGGAAGAAAAGAAAGAGAAAGAAATAAATGAGGGAGGAAGGAGGGCGAGGAGAAAGGCAGACCAGAATCAACACAAAGTACAGATTCACTTCAAAGGCTTCGAAAAACTTAGTTGAACAATCCTGTTTGAAACAGTCCCAGGAAATCCAAAGCTTTAACCAATAATAATTGCTTTCTAAAGTGAATGATAGGGGCTGGCCCAGTGGTGTAGCAGTTAAGTTCACGTGCTCCACTTCGGCAGCCTGGGGTTCACCTGTTTGGTTCCCAGGTGCAGATGTACTGCACTCATCAGCCATGCTGTGGAGGTTCCCACATGCAAAGTAGAAGATGGGCACAGATATTAGCTCAGGGCTAACCTTCCTCAAGCAAAAAGAGGAGGATTGGCAATGGATGTTAGCTCAGGATGAATCTTTCTCACCAAAAAAAAAAGAAATACTCACAGGTCCTACCCTGGTGCCTTTGCGGAACATGAGTAAACTTCTTAGGAGTCTTTGGCTTGCCTGGCTATCATTCAAAAAAAGCAAAGAGAGGTCAAAATAGAAACTGTTTGAATGCGGATAAGTTAGGAAAAGTTTTCAACTTTCCCGGTCATGGTTCAGACATTCAAAGAAAGATCCTTGCTGTCTTTGAACGTTTACAATACGAAGAACAGAGGCTGGATAAAGAAAATGAGGTAAAGTTGCTTATACCAGGGAACACCAATAATTTAAATACACATACTGAATGTTTTAAGCTGCTAAGAAATAGCAATGTCTACTGGAAAGACATTCATGATTTCCGACAGTCTGGAGTTGAGCATCTCCACAGTTAGGACAGGAGCTCAGTAATGCCATCAAGAAACCATTTTTTTCCCCTATCCTGGTCTGCTATCTTCATCCTCATTCTTCTCACCTCACCTTCACAAGATGGTCACAAGAAGTCTAAACATGTTCAATGCAAGCAGAAATGGAAAGGTCTGGTGCCTGAAAACTCTGTCTCCTATTGGGAGGCTCAACCTTTATTAAGAATGCTCCCATTTTATGTCATTGACCATAATTGAGTCGCCTAGACACCCCTAGCCGGAAGGGAAACTGTAAAAGGGGCAACAGAATTATTGCAATTAATGCTGCACTCCCACCCCGACTTGTATACAAAACCAAATATTGTTATCAGGAAGAAGTACTATTAAGTAGAACTACTGGGTTGGCAACAGCTAAGAGTATCTTTCAAGGCTATTTATATTGGCTTAATCCCTTGATCCATCTGAGACTTCCTCTGACAGAGACACTAAGATGAAATTATAAATTCATATGATGAGTCATCATAATATCACCCTTTAAAGGTTAGGTACGTGATCCATAAACTTATTAGGTTGAAACAATCAATATGAAACTCAACCATCTAAATCAGCTTTCCCAAATGTCCTCCACTGATGATTAGTCCAAAAATAAGGCCCAAGGAGAAAATGTTTCTCTTGTCAAATACACTGGAGATTCTTAAAGAACAGTAGTACGTTAAAGGCTATGGCAAATCCTAAAGTCAAAAATGTTTAACATAATATTTCCCAAATCACAAAACATTCTTCTTTGTAACACATATCACCATTCTCTAGAATTAATTTGGACAATATTGATAACCTTCTCTCATAAGCTTGGAAGGCTAATCCTTATTTTCTACAGAGGATTTTCCCATAAACCCACTGATATTTCATCTCATTGCTAACAGGGCTGCTTGTCAAAAATGTTTGTTTTTTTCCTTATTTTTAAGGTTCAAGCAGTTGAATCAGGTTAGAATGAATAAATAATCTTATTCTTCTTTAGTTAACAAGTCTGTGACAGACCCAATAGGTTTTACCAAGTAAGCTGAAATTTTGAAATAACATCTTGAATTATAATATGGGAAAATAAATACTATGTGATGAAATTTAGAGAGATTATGAAAAAGTGGAAATGGACAGTACATGCTGTAATTATTCAAATAAAAATTCCATTTAACTTACTTTAAATATTACCCTTTTTTATATCCCAGCTCTGTTTCAAAAAAAGAAAGTGAGAGTAATGGAATTAGCAGATCTCTGATGATATTTCATTTCATGCCTTTCTCCCGCCTCCAGCCTCTCCAACTCTTACTGTCCAGTCTAGGCAAACCTCAGCTAAGTCAGAATCAGAAAACTAAAGATGGGCTATTTCTTAGGACTCAGTAATATTGATCCCAATGCTCGTGACCTGACACGTTAGTGGACACAAAATGTGTTCTCTTCTGACTATTCTAACTTCACATTTCAAGACTTAGGGAGAGGAGTAATGCCATCATTTGCTGGCACACACGTGAGGCAATGGCAATCAAACAAGACCAGTTAGACAAACACTTGGTTGAGAAATGAAAATTAGAGAATGTTAAGAGTCTAGCACAACCACCACAGGAATCCCCTTATGCTCCAAAAACTCTTTAGAATACATGGCTTTGATTTCTGATGAATTATCTACAAGTAATAGATTTCTCTAACCTGAACTTTTTACCATGCCTGGTAACCTTCTCCCCATAAATATTAAACTCAAATCCACTGGTTGTCAGGAAAGTCAACATCTTAAGACCTAATAACATTTTACTGTGAATTCTGATTGCAAAAAGACAGGTCTATCTGAGTTTTAAAGTTCATATTTCTATATTAAAACACAGACACACACACACAGAGAAATGCTTTCCTTGCTTTCTTCTTTTCCTGTGATTTGGTGTCATGCTCAACCTCACGTAGATGACATAGGCTAAGTGGAGAGTACACGCAGAGATGGAAACCTTGGAGCCTAGGAGAGATCCAGCGAACACATGTCAGGAGGGAGAATCCTGTCAAGAATTTAATGGAACTTTCATCTGGAAGTGGTCAACTTTCTTGTCCAATTCTATGCCACCTGAATGTCCACATCAATCCTGTGGATCCTTCTAATCTTAGGCCATCAAATGGAGCACTGGAGAATTACTACCTTCTTGGAATCCCTTCCATATTCCAGTTCTCCAACATTTTTCTCTTCTGCAAAGCCCCCCTGGCTCTCCTAGCCCTTGCCGCAGGGAAGTTAAGTGACTCATCCCAGGATGCCCCACTATTAAGGAGTAGGGCTCAGATTTAAACAAAGGCGTGTGATTGTCTGACTCCAAAATCCATCCATGCTCTTAATTCCCTCAAAGGAATGACATCCTGACTCTCCTCTAGTAGGAGGTGGAGTTGCGAATCCTAATCCAAACAGTCTAAATGCGAGTTCACACCATTAGTGACTTTATTTCCGGCCTGGAGAGCACACACTGGGCTTGGCGGTCAGACTCTGGCTGGTGAAATCCACCTACTTTTGCATAGTCCCCACTTGTCAGCACTAGAATCACTGAAATGTTGGTGAAGCAAAGGGAGGAACACTTTGGAGAAGATTGGAAGAAAAAAAGCTATCTGGGCACTCGACAGTAACGTCTCTATAGATGGCCAACTAGTGGCTTTCTTGGCAGTTTCAAACCAACGTTTTGGATATGCCCCAAGCAAGTGATTACTATAAAGTGAGATTCAAAACCCAATCAACTTTATGAGGCAGCTTACACATTGACTTCATTGTGACATGTTTGTGTGAAAAAAGCATCATGAAAACAGCTCCATTTACTTCTGGCAAATGTTAGCTTTTTAACAAGTGCCAGCTCTTTTGTAGAAAGCACAAGATGCTAGAATATCCTTCTTCAAGAAACATTCCAATTCTTTCTCTGCTTAGAGTGGCCAGCTCACTCCACTGGACCTAAACATACGTCAAAATACATTTTAAATTATAATCCACACAGATCGTTTTCATCTGTGTGCACTTTGTAAATTTGTTAGCTACTACATTTTCAGATTAAAAAAACACTAAGTTGAGGATTTAAAAAATTTACTTGGAAATATCATTTACAATTTGGTACTGTCACTGCCATCGGGTTTAGCTGTCTCATAGGAAAATGCCCTAGCAGAAAATTCACATAATACTTCCAGTTCCTCGTCATTCCTCCAGCACCACCTCAATTAACTCTTACCGTAACACTCAATGCATCTATTAATTAACCTTTAGAAGAATTGGAATGTCCCAAGGATATTTTTAAATTGAGATCATGGATCAAACCAATCTTCTCAGTGGTGAATATTAGCTTAGGATTCCAATTGTACTGTTTCCTCCTCACTTTGCTCCAAAGGCGCCCGCACTCTTAATAGCCTAGTTTATAGGTTCTCTTCCAGTCTCCGGAAGGAATCTCATCCTCCTCTGGACACCTGTAGTCCTTTGTTTATTCTTGTCTTATGGCATTTATAAACTGCCTTCCTTAAGAGATACTTACTCTATAAGAATGCAAATTCCATGAAAACATATTGGACTTTATTCATCTTTGTGTCTTCCACCGTATCTAGAAAGAGCCTAATTATATTTCAATATAATTATATTGAAATAGAAGTAATTCAATAGGCCCTAACTAAATGAGAATATGTTCAAAACCCAGTACTTTGATAGCCAGCATCATTTAGGTGATCAAACACCACCTAAACAGTCTGAACCATAGAAGAGAATAATAAAAGCACAGTCTTTAATATCTGGCAGACAGACTTAGACTCCAGCTCTGACAGGGACTATCTAAAAAACCATGGGCTTAAGTTTAAGCTGTATAAGTCTGGGGTTTTTATAAAATGGGCAATATAAGCGCAACATAGTTCTTAGGGTTGTTGTGAAGAAATATAATGCCTACCATATAGTAAGTAACCAATACATATGCACTATTTATATTCAGCCAAATAAATCAGAGCGTCCTCTCTGCCCGCTCTCCCATCCCTCGCTATTTCTTAATCTCTTTCTCCGCCTGGGTCAGGATAGTCTTAGGCAGTTGGTATTGAAGTGTAGACTCTGGATCAGCAGCATTGACATCAGCTGGCAGCTTGTTAGAGCTCCTCAGATCCCGCACCAACCTACTAAGTCAGAAACTCTGGAGGTGTGCCCGGCAATCTGTTTAAAAAGAACTCCAGGTGATTCTGAGAAGCCAGTCTCAAATCTCAGTGACTTTTGTCAACCTAAATAAAGAAGTAAATTGAGGTAAGCTCTAATTATCAGAAATTGAATGTATTCAAGAGTACCAAGGGATGGCAATTTGTGAAACTCATGCTGGAGTAAACTACAGGCAAGTTCGTTGAGGGTTTGGGGCGGGCTGTATTTATGGGCAAGGAGTGCAAAGGCAGGAGGAAGTCTAGCCAAATTTCAAGCAGTAAGTTCACAGGTTGAGGATGGGGAGAGATTCTTGGCGAGTGTTCACTGGTCAGGAGGTAAGTCTCAATTTGCTGTAAATCAGGCAATTAAAGAGAAATCAGCCTCTTGGTTCTTAAGTTCTATTCTTCTGAGGGTGCACACATAAAATTCTCCATTTCATATCCTCCAGTTCCATTTTATATTGAAAATCCTTTCATACTTAAAAGGCTTATTTCTCTCTCAGAGTACATGCCCATTAGCTGGGAGCTCTGCTCCAAGTCAACCTCAGTGGGAGGCCCAAAGTGCAGAGCCTCCAGCATACATGCTACTTGCATTTACATGTTATTGAGCAAAGCAAGTCAGATGGCCACACCTGATTTCAAGTGCAATCCTACAACATGCCCAGAAGAAGAAAATGAATATATATGAACAGCCTCAGCGACAAATATAGTTGCTTTCAGCTTTGTGGTTTCTCCCCATGGTGGAAATGGAGATCTTGGTTAAGTCACATGCGAACATTTTGACCTTGCCTCAAAGCAGGAAGGAGGTTATCAATCTCCACTCACGTAGAAACTTGAGTGAGATATTCCGCTGATAACATTTAAAAGGGACGCTTTAATCAATTGCCAAAAGGTAAATTAATGGGTTGAGTTTTTCTCAAATTTAAATCCTTCTTTCTAAGTATTCAATGCTCAAAGCTTGATTAAACTTGTGGTGTTGGATCTAATATAAGATGAAGTCTGATACAGGCTGAAATGTTTTATATTTGTATCAAGATTTCAAGGTATTCTGTGGAGACCACTGTAACCTCTGCCAGATAAAGATATCTGAGCATCACCCACGTGGCCTCAAACGTTCAGCACCACTCCACTCTCAGCCGGCAGGACTTACTGGGAGTCAATAGAGAAAGGCCTTCTCATTAGCACTTCACACCCACCCACCAAATCAGAGAGCCACTGTCTGTGCTTGTGCAAGCTGTGTATTGTAGAACAATAACACACCAAAGGCTACCAACACATCACCAACATCAGATATTTGTAAATTTATTAAGAGAAACATTCAGACAGCTAGGAGTCAGATGTCCATTTATTTTTTAAAGATTTTTTATTGTTCTTATTTTTCCTTCTTCTCCCCAAAGCCCCCCAGTACATAGTTATATATTCTAGTTGTAGGTCCTTCTGGTTGTGCTACGTGGGACGCCACCTCAGCGTGGCTTGATGAGCGGTGCTAGGTCCGTGCCCAGGATCTGAACCAGCAAAATCTTGGGCCACCAAAGCAGAGCATGTGAACCACTCAGCCACGGGGCTGACCCCAGAGATGTCATTTTTTTAATATATCAGTATATTATGACCACATTCTGTCAAAAAGAGGTAAATTGT
Source organism: Equus quagga (assembly GCF_021613505.1). Lineage (NCBI taxonomy): Eukaryota > Metazoa > Chordata > Mammalia > Perissodactyla > Equidae > Equus > Equus quagga. Next base: position 162,078,106 of record NC_060268.1, read on the forward strand.
TTTCAGAAAAGAACAAGGTTTTTGTTTGTTTGTTTTTAAAAGACACAAAGGCAGCTTAAGGGTTAGAGATGACCTGTGTGCTGTTTCACCCACGATGCTACTCTAGGCATTGTGATATGCCTACTCTGTTTCACGACCTAGCTATAGTCTTGAAAAGTTATTTGTAGAACTGTGAACTTTAGCAAATTGAAACTCTCTTACAAAGAAAGTCTCAAAGTATGAAGTAGAATTGTTTAAAAGCTGAGTACTCTAGTAATACTAGCAAATATCACACAGATGTACTCTGGATATATCTTCTCAAATCAACCTATTTAGATACTATTTTTCTGTAAATGGAAGAATTCTACTATTTCAGCTCATTCAGGTCTTCAGAAAATTTTACAAGAAAATAGAGAACAAGAGAATGATCAGTAAGTATTTAGAATGAAGTCCCTAAGTGGGAGGTTCTAGTTCAAAAGGGTAAAAGTTTGGGGAAAGAATTTTGGTTTCAATTTTGTAAGCAGCCTTCCTAAGTCCTGTCTTTGTCATATCTGTTTCTATACTACATTGTGATCACGTTTGGGTAATGGCTCACACTTAGCAGTCCACATGCTAATTCTTAAGCCTCCACATTCTTTTTTTGTAAGATTGGCACCTGACCTAACAACTGTTGCCAATCTTCATTCTTATTTTTTTCTTTCTGCTTTTTCTCCCCAAATCCTCCAAGTACATAGTTGTATATTTTAGTTGTGGGTCCTTCTATTTGTGGAACGTGGGGTGCCGCCTCAGCGTGGCTTGATGAGTGGTGCCGTGTTCCCGCCCAGGATCCGAACGAGCAAAATCCTGAGCCGCGAAGCGCGGTGCACAAACCTAACCACTCAGCCACGGCACCGGCCCCAAGCCTCCACATTCTTAAAAAATATATATAGGGTTACAAGATTCAAGTCTGGCATTCAGTCAGGTATGAAAGTACATGTGGGCACTGATATATATTAGTAAAGGTGAGCTGTTGGTGGACTCACTGCAAGCCCTCTTTGTTCCTTGCATGTTTTGTGAAAGCAGTGAACTTTTTGTTCCCAATCATTATTGCTAATGGGCAGCAGCAGTCCCTGCAGTCTGCCTCAGTCACAACTGCTTCTACTGAACTTCTCCCCAGGCTACTAACAGCTCAGCCAAAACGAAAAGCTTGGATGTCAAATACTCTGCAAATATACTAGTCACCTCTTGAGTAAATCCTGGTCCCTGTGAATGAGCCTTCCTGGGGATAAATCAGACATGATATCTGAGGGAAAAGTCTGTTCTGAGCATCCTTGGGGAGATAAAAATTTGAAAGAACAGAAGGGGAGTTTAATTCAGGAATGTAATTGCAGAAACCACATGTACAACTTCAGAAATTGAAGCCTACGTCTTTCAAAACTGTTAGTCCTTCTTTACACATTTATTTAATTTACCAAAATTTTAGTTTTAGCATAATAAGGACTTTTCCACTGCACGGACCAGGCATTTAAATCAATCCTCCCTATTGCCAGCGAAAGTCTGCACAGGAGAAAAGAATGTAGAGGAACAATATATCTTGCATTCTTCTTGAAGATTGGATGCACTGCTTATAAAAGCTGTGATGCACGTGGTTCAGGCCTGGAACACTTCAATGCAACCACTAAGGGCACGTCATTCAGACATACGAAAGTAATTACAAAATGACTTGAATCTCTTCATATACTTTTTTTGTTGTTGTGATAAGAACATTTAACATGAGATCTACCCTCTTAACAAATATTTTTAATGTACAATACAGTATTGCTGACTAGAGGTATACCGTTGTACAGCAGATCTATAGAACTTGTTCATCTTGTATACGGGAAACTATGCCTACTGATTAATAACTCATTTCCAGAAAATGCAAATCAAAACCACAATGAAATATCACTTCACACCTGTCAGGATGGCTGTTCACAAAAAAACGAAAGACAGCAAGTGCTGGCAAGGAGGCGGAGAAATTGGAGTCCTTGCACACTGTTGGTGGGAATGCAAAATGGTGTAGCTGCTATGGAAAACAGTATGGAGAGTCCCCAAAAATTAAAAATGGAAGTGCCATATGATCCATCAATTTAACTCCTGGGTATTTATCCAAAAAACTTGAAATCAGGATCTTGCAGAGATATTAGCCTTTCCATGTTCATTGCAGCCCTATTCATAATAGCCAAGTTAGGGAAAAAACTTAGACATCCATTGACATGTGAGTAAATAAAGAGAATGTGGTCTACACATATATATATGTAATGTATATACAATGTATATATTATATATATATATACTATATATATATACAATGAAATGCATTCATATTCTTTTTAAACATCTACTATAGTAACCCCTACTCTGCCCTCTTTAAAACCCCTTTAAAAAACCCCAGTTCTATAAAACTACATACCAACCATAACTCTAGGCACTAACGAGAAATAATGTTGGAAAAGAAGACCATTATCTTTTTTTTTCACTTTACCTCTATGGTCTTCCTCCCCTTGCCCTTTCCCCAGACACTTTTCTTGGAGCATGAGGGAAGAAAAAAGCATAAGAGAAGCAGCAGAATCTTCTTTAAAGTTCATGGGGAAATGGGAAAGAGGAATTCTGGAAATCTTGCTTAATCATTTCTATCCAGCACATTAAATTAAAATGTAATACTTGACCCATATGTATTTTTTATAGCCTCAATTTCAACTTTCCTCTAGGTCCAGCAAGATTACCTGCGAGCATAAAACTCACAGGTATTGAAAATCCTTTCTTTTTTGTTTTTGTTTTTCTGTTTAACTTCTACTTCCTTTAAAGTAGTCTAAGTGTCTAGGACTTAGCAGTCGTTATCCAAATTTAGTGCTCACCTACAAAGAAAGATACAGGAGTGTGAATTTAGGGAATATAAAATAAGAGGGGGGTATGGGTTTCCTTTTTGTCAAAATGCTGATAGTTGTTTAAAGAACACTATGGGATCATTTATTTTAATAGCTTTTCATTTCCTGTTTCAGTTTATAATACCTATGGGACTTAGGAAATGTATTACTCTAGACAAGTTGCATTTGGTAAACATTGATCCATTTGCTCTTATTTTGATTGGAGCTGAAATAAACTGTTCTCCTTCCTTATTTTTATTCCCCATCATCCCAGATGGATGTGTGAACTGACCTATGGCTTCTGGTCACAAAATCCTTTCAGCATAATCACTGCCAGGCCCTTGGGCATCTAACTTTCCTACTTCAGCAAAGAGCAAAAAATGAGGGCTCATCTTGCTTCGTCTTGCATGGAAAATAAACTAAAAACCTATTTTAGGAAAGAGGAAAACTTAACCCTTTTGAGGAAACAGTATAACTATTTGTTAAAGGGGGTTCATTAGTTTTCCAACAGATCTCTGTTCAGTCACAGGCTGGCCACTTACCAGCTCCATGACCTTGAGCAAGTGACTTCATTCCACCAGAAACCAGTTCCTACATCTGTAAAGTGGAATTATTAATAGGACTGTCTTCAGAGCATTGTTGTGAGGATTCAATCAGACAATGCTTAACAAACAGGAGATCTGGGCAAAGTCATTACCTCAGCACCTGTGGATTCAGCCCTGAGCATGGTACTAGGAAAGAAGAAATACCATTGGAAAGTGTGTGTATGTGATATTTATACGTTTATATAGAGATATGTTTATAGCTCTGTCTATATATAAAATCTTCAGACTAATGGTATATTGTCTTGGAAATTCATAAAAAATAGTCCACAGTCAACATCCACTGGGAGTGTTGGGGGTGGGAGTGAGTAAGGAATATAGATAAAATATAAATTTTATCTATAAAAAATATATGAAATATGATAACATATAAAGTGATAAAAGAGTATAGATAAGTTATAAGTGAGTTAATAATTATTGAGGATGAGTTAATGTGCAGAGGAGTTCAGCATATTATTCTCTCTTTTCTGGATAAGTTTGAACTATTCCCTAATTAAAATACTAAAACAAACAAACAGAAAGAAAACCAAATTCTTGATATGTAGGCCCCCAGGACTGTGGGAGAAGCAGGAAATTTGCGTGCGCTTGATTTTTCTTCCAAGCATACATCTCTTGTATTTTGGTCTAGAAACAGCCTATCCTCATTCTTGCGTTTATTTCGGCCAGGACATGTTGCTGGGTATGTGTTTTTTAATCAGTTCTAAGAATATGCTTGTCAATAATATTTCCCCATAGAGAAGAGGGAGGCAGAAGGCACGAGAAGGATCTCGAACCCCCAAGGGAAGGAGGGTCTCCTTAGTTACTAACATAGAAGCTGCAACAGGCTTCCAGGAGATTGTAAATCACTTCTCTATTCTTTTGGGACCCTGAGTGAAAGGAAGCCGGAGAAACAGACTCCCTGGGAACAAGGTGTGGCATCCAAGGAGGCTTTCTGGAGCTACAGTAGTAGGAAAGCCTGTGCTGAGAGGAATGTGGCAGCAACTCTGCTCTCCTCTTAGAGTTGGCTTCTGACCTCTTTTATATCCTTTAGCCTAAGGTGCAGTGTACCTTGGGCCTGAGAACTCCCAAGGGCCTCACTTTAACATGACGTATTATCAGTGTTAAGGCCTAGTTTCTGAATAACTGGAGGTTTCCATGTCAATCAACCACAGGTTCAGACTTCTATGACTATGAAAAAGACATAATGTCTTAAGTTATATAATTAATATTTATATCTGTCTTCACTAAACAATTATGAGGATAAATTTCATGACCTTCTTTTTCAGGGCTTCGGACAAAGACTTTAAAGAGAAGATGTACAAAAAATTAGGCTGATTATGTCTTGATCCCAGCAAAAAATTGTGTATTAATTTTCTACTGCTGCGTAACAAATTAAAGCAAATCCTAGCCCCTTCAGAAGCAATAGTTATCAATTGTCTCTCAGTTCTTATGGGACAAGAATCTGGGTGTTCTGGTTCAAGGGCTCTCACAAGGTTGCAATCCAGCTGCAGACTGGGGCTACAGTCCTTTCAAGGTTTACCCAGGGGAGGGTCTCCTTCCAAGCTTGCTCACATGGCTGTTGCCAGGATTGAGCTCCTCACAGGCTGTTGGACTAAGGACCTCAGTCGCTTACTGGCAGCCACCACATACAACTGTGAAAAGAATCCTGGTGATTGGTTTTATTGATATTTTTCTTCTCTTTTTATTTTTGATAGAGTGACACCTACAAATTTATTGTAAAATTAAAGTCTTTCTGCCTGGAGAACTTGCACGCTCATGCTCTCAAAATGCCTCAGTGCTTCTCTGACATCTGTCACCTAGCCAAGCCTCTACTTATCCATTGCATCTAAACTTAAATGGTCCTTCTTCTGGGGACATATCTTTGCCTCCTTGGATTAGGCTGTCTCTGTAATTTAATCTCATGTAGCTCTGCACTTCTACATGGCGTTGATCCACCATAATTGGTAATTATCTAAAGTCTCTACCTCTGCAAAACCGTAAGCTCAGTGTGTCAGGGGCATCATATTTCTTTGGCTTCCTCTTGTGCCCTCAGAGTGAAGTGAAGTGTGAGCACTCAGTAAACACTTTTTAAAAAATATTATTTACTTTGAAAGATTGAACCATTTACCTTGAACTTTGAACCATTGAAAACTATGGGTAACACAAACACTTCCTTTGTTCTAAGTAGAATGTGCTTAACTTCCATTCTGTTATTGTCTAGAAAAAACTTCATGTTGGGTTCCTATTATTTTTATGGGCTTGAGAAATATTTGTACATCTCGAGAAACAAAAATGAACATTGCCAAAATTTATGATTGGTCCAAATGACCTCAAAAAGGAGTTATAATTTCCAGGTTTTCTTTCTTAAACCCCTTTGGTTGTCTGCTTCGTGGACCTATCTTCTGTTTTCTTTTTTTGTGTGTGAGAAAGAGTAACCCTGAGCTAACTACTGCCAGTCCTCCTCTTTTTGCTGAGGAATCCTGGCCCTGAGCTAACATCCATGCCAATCTTCCTCTACTTTCTATGTAGGACACCTACCACAGCATGGCATGTCAAGCAGTGCCATGTCCACACCCGGAATCCAAACCAGCAAACCCTGGGCTGCTGAGAAGCGGAACTTAAACACTGTACCACCTGGCAGGCCCCGGACCTATCTTCTTACAAATTTGACTGCTTTACTCCCAGGAGCTACTAAAGTCTGGAGAGGAGCAGGAAGCACTGGGCCTCTGTCTAGCTGGAGTGGGGAAAGTGTTAAATAATGGGTTCGTAGCACTGTTAGGACTCTGTCTGGTCTATCTGGAGAAGTATACTTCATAAAAGAGACACAATTCCTTTGGAATTGTAGGAAAAAGTAGAGGACCAGGCTTGTTGTGTTTCCTTCATACTGGCTCATGGGCCATGACCAAGACATCAGTGTGATAGTTCCTTTAAGAAGCAAGGGAGAGATGAAGCCCTTAGATGATAAAAAGACACAGTTAGTCTCTTCTCTTCCCTGGACTTGCTGTGGTACATTGGTATCGTCTCTGCCTTGATGGACAGAAGACAGAGAATTCAACCACATCATTCTTTATTTTCATCATTGTGCTAAGAGGCAATATGGCATAACATTTAAGAGTGTGGGAATGTGCTCCTGCTGTGTGCTAGTTGTATGGCCTAAGAAAATTGCCAATCTTCTCTGCTCCAGTTTCTTCATCTATGAAATATGGAAAATAATGGCATCTACTTGTGGGATTACTTTTTAGAATAAGAAAGACAACTCAATAAAATATAAACCCTGGATGACAATAGTCCTAGACTAGATTCTATCACTTAAAAGGTGTGTGAAATTGAGAAATTAATCTAACTAGGAGCTTCAGTTTCCTCACCCATAAAATGGAAATAATAGCACTACTGCATGGAGCTGTTGTAATGATTAAATATGACAAAATACTTTCAACAACACCGTGTAGAACACATAAAGATACAGGCAAACCTCGGAGATACTGCGGGTTCAGTTCCAGACCACCACAATAAAGCAAATATCACAATAAAGTGAGTCACATGAATTTTTTGGCTTCCCAGTGCATATAAAAGTTATGTTTACACTATACTGTAGTTTGTTAAGTGTGTAATAGCATAATGTCTAAAAAACAATGTTCGTACCTTGATTAAAAAATACTTTATTGCTAAAAAATGCTAACCATCATTTGATCCTTCAGTGAGTCGTAATGTTTTTGCTGGCAGAGGGTCTTGTAAAAACTGCAGTATCTTCAAAGTGTAATAAAACACAGCACAGTAAAATGAGGTGCGCCTGTATAATGAAGACTCTCTGTGATTATTCACATTATGTTTCATAGGCAGTATAGTTTATGGAAAAAAAAATCAAACATGGACTAAGGAGATGTGAGTTCTAATCTCTCTGCTGCCTAACTAGCTAAGCTAGCTGAAGTCCTCTTCCCTCTCTGAATCTCAGATTCTTCATCTTCCAAATATGGGACTTGGGCTGGGAGACTGTCCATTTCTCTTACGGTTCAGAGGGAATGAACCACCCAAATTTAAGCGGTTCTTGCTTCCTCCTCCACCATCTCATCTTGATGTACACCTCTGAGAACTTTTCAGTATGCAGCAGTCACAGTCCAGTCAGAGCGTGTCAAGGTAGAACCATCTTCTAGTACAGAAGGTGGTGGGCATTGAGTATCCACACATACCACCTGGCCCCTAGGAACATTCTAGTTGCTCTTCAGCACTGGGGGATGATCCATCTACACTCTCTTCCTGGGTCCTGTATGTGATCAATGGCACTCACTTGTGCTGAATCTATTTCTCCAGAAACACAGACTTCACCAAAGTATCCTGGAATTCAGCAACAATGCATTTAAGAAAGCTCCTCCATTCATAAAGTAGATGCTCAGTAAATGTTTGTAGATAAATTTAAAAATAAATAAATAAAAATCAATGGACAAGTGATAGAGGAACAGAGTTCCAATCAGGGTCCACGGCCCTGGCTCTGTGAGTCCACACTGCACTATTTTATGGTTCCTGGGGTTCTAGGTTCTAGGATGCTACATTCACCCAAATGCATTGATAACAGATTTCAGCATGAGTAAACAAAGGATTGGTAGATAGATACATTTTACTAATTAAAAAGATATTACTACTACTATGTACTTTCTTTATTTTCCAAATTGGCAACTTAAGAAAACAAGGCTCAAAAGTGTAAAGCTGATTAAGTTTCCCATATTCTACCTTTTTTTCTTTCACCTTTTGTAAGGGAACAAATCCCTCAACTTGTTTATTTTTCTTTATTTCCCAGTATCAGCAAAGATTGCTAGGAACACTAGGAAAGGATATCTGCATTTTAGCTTAGAAGTCTCCCTTTCCTGAATAAGCCTTTTTCCTGTATTTTTCTATGAACACTTGAAATAATCCTATGGCCTTTCCCACTCCACCACCTGCTGGGAGGAAAATCAAATCCAAGACTTGGAGTTGCACCAATTCTCTCCATAATTTATTTTCCTGATTCACAGAGGAAGACAGAACCTTGAATTGCACGTTGCCCAGAGAAAACACTGCTTTTTTTTTCTTAAAAGAAACAGAAAAGTTAACAGAACCAACACTATGAAATTTATCAAGAAGGTGAAAGAAGATTGAGGTACTGCACAAGGTGCTTACCATAGACTGATGGTAAGGACTGTGCGATCTGGTTTATAAGGCCTCTGTTCCTTAAGACCATCTGTCCTACAATAGGAGAAAAGCAGGACCTGTGTTTTGAGAGTATCCCTCACAGAGCCATCCAGCATGTTCCAGAGCTAGGAGAGCACTGTCCTCTTCTCCTGGTGGCAGCTGTCATGGTAGAAAGGCCACTGGATGGAATCTAACCAAGCCATCCGTTCAGGTTATGGAATGTGTGCAAATGGAAAAACAGTGCATGCCTACCTGAATGGATTGCTCTGAGGATGAAGTGACATGATGTGAACATGCTTTATCAATTATATGTGGGAAGATAAATGGGGGGAGTGTTTTGTTTTCAATTTATATCATTATCAGCACTGAGAACTGACTATGTGCCAGGTACTGTGGGATTCCATATATATACAAACTCACTTCACCCTCCCCAAACGTTAAGAGATGTGTCCTGATGCTTATACTACAAATGGAGGAATTGAGGCCCAGAAAGTCTAAGTGACTTAACCCCACTCTAGGTTGTTACATGACACTGTGGGGACTCACACTCAACTCTCTGACTCCAAAGTTTAAATTCCACCAATAATTCATCTCTTTTCTTCACCTTTATTTGTCTCACATGTAATACGTATGGGATAAAGAAAGACCTTTGGCACGAAATCTTAACTTTCAGTGAAGTTTGAGCTAATACTCCTACCAAATCATGAAGAGGGAACTGCCAACGAATCTGTCATTGAGTATCAGCCAGTAATAAACCCTGTCTGCCCTGCTGAGCTGGGAACTCAGGACTAGGACTCATGAAGGGAGCAGTGTGTTGAGCCAAAAGGTGACATTTTATGTGGTCTTTTTGTGGGTTGTAACTGCACTCCCTTTAACGCCCTTTCATTTCTCATTCTCAGAGGTGTGAGGTAAGAAGGAAATTAATTACAGCGAGCCAACACTCCTGCCCACTGACAGAATGCTGTTCATAAACTGTGGGCTGGGGATATATGTTTCTATAAAAGATGAAGTGAGAAGCCATTCTTCCCAGGAAAAAGACTGAGACTCAGGTGTACATGCATGAACACACACACACGTACACACATGTACACACACAGGTCCACACACCCCAAACTCAGGAGAGAGAAGGAATCAAACCTTATAGCTGGCACTGCGTCTGACAGACTGTTCCTCAGATTCTAGGTCCATCGTGCATTATCTGTAAAACTTAAATAAGATTCCTTTCCTCTCTGAGATTCAATTTTCCACAACTATAAATTACTTATAATACCGTCTCTTTAATAGGATTGTTATACATTTGCATTAAAGGATACGATTCAAGAAAAATAACTTATCACAGGGTCTGATGTGCAGTGAGAACTGAGGAAATGCTTTGCAGAGCACGTACATTCCTAGGATCCAAATTAGCCATGAGTCTTCTGCCAATGGGATAGTGGAAAAAGTTGTAGGATTTGCATCCAAGGGTAGAAAGTGGAGGCCAGATTCTATATTCCATGTCCTGGGCCTCAAAAAGATGTTACTGGATTCTACCCATGGTAGTGTAGTAGTAAAATTAAGAAAAAATTAAAAAGCAGGGGGCAGAGGGGAGAGAAAGAACATTAAGAACATTAAGAATCAAAATGACCTGGAATCTGGTCCAGGCTCTACCATCGACTGACTGTGACTCAACAGGAGCCACAATCCATCCCTGAGGTCCATATTAAATAAAAATTCCAGCATTAGAGGAGTTGCTTTGTAAGACCACCTTCAACTCTGATAGTCTAAGATTTTGCCTGTGATCCTATGAAAGAGTGTTGATAGCCAATGTTTTATTAAACATGAACCAAAAAAGTAAACAAATACAAGTTTAATAATAATGAAGGTAAATGGATACACATCATCATCAGGCAACTCCAATTCTCCTCTAATAATAAAACGTCGATGTATTCCACCTAGTATGTTCCCAACACACTTGTCAAAACTTCACAGATAATTATTAAGCAGATGGTTCGCAAGTGCATGGAAGGAAGGAAGGAAGGAAGGAGGGAGAAAAATTAGATGCAATCCTTAAAATCCAGAATGACTCTTAAAATGAAAACTCGTGTTTGTCTTTCTTTGTCACCCAATATTGTGCAACCACATGATTCTGAAATGCACTCGATAGGGAAAGAACAAGAGCTAGGGAGGGAGATGAATTATGTAGTCTTATGTTAGCATCTCACAATAATTCATTGCTGTTGTTATGATTTTAGAATATAGGACAAAATTGTATTCTAGAAATTATTAGCTGTTGAGTCTAAGGGTGACTCTTTATAAGGGTCCTCCGGGAAGAACATCAATGACGGATAAGGACACTATTCAACGTACACACATGTAATGTAAGCCTTCAGTTGTTGAATGGGTCAACCTAGATGTTGATATCTAGAATTCTGCCAGACATCTTTTTACTTGGATCTTTCTAGTACAACATTTCTTTTTATTGACTTAGATAAATACATAAAAGACTTATCTCATTTAGAGATAATGAAAAACAGAGGTGAAATGTCATACGTTGGAAAACAATCAAGAAAAAATACAGATTTTGATCAGTATTCAATTCTAGCATTCTATTCTAAGTCAAAAATCAAGAAAATGTCATTGAAATATAGACTATCCAAAATAGAGCAGCATTTCCTAGAAGAGTTTTTTCTATTTAATAAGCCCTTTATGAGTAATTCTAGATAATTATGATACAACTATGCAATGAAACATTTAAAAATCACAAAAAAATCATAAAAAATCATAAAAGAAGATAAACTGATATCAAAAATGGTGATATTGTATTTATAAGTGTGCGTGTGGTGGGAGAGGACATCTGTAGAAGAGTATCGCAATATAATAGTATCTAAAAAAAGGCCATTTTTTTTCATACATGTGTTGCTGAATCTACCACAGGCCAATTTTTTTTAATTTTCAAAAATATATAATGAAAAGTTAAGAATAATTATGACTGGTGAGTGAGATTATGGCTAGTATGTTCCATCATCTCCCTCCTTTACATTTGTTTATAAAAATCTTTGAAGACTTTTAAAAGATTTCTCAAGATTTGGAAACAAAAGCTTTATCACTGAATATAAATGATATTATGTGTGACTGAATTAAGATAAAAGGACAAAAACCATAGGGAATAAAATTTTCTCTCAGTAAGATACTTTCTAAGTAGAAGAACATCTACACTGTTAAGTTGGAGGCTCAAATACCATCTTTCGAGAATATGATATGAGAGGATCTTCCATCAAGTGAAGGATGGAGCCAGACAATGTTTCATGTTGCAACAAATTTAATAGTTCTCACTAGTACTGTTGGGACTCAGCAAAGAGAGACGCAAGCATTCCAGAGCCATTGGTTAAGACAAACTACAGGTGGTGGGGTGCTCACACTCATTCAACTTTGACCTTTAGAGAATGACTCTTGAAGCTTCAGAATAGGAAGAATTAGCCACTTTGCCAAGCACACATTTGAAATGTGGATTCAACATGCTTAGAATTAGATTCTGAGTGAATCTGACAAACCAATAGGAACAGCACATTGCTTGCTTGTATTCTACTTATTATGTTTCTGAAATAACAGGATGTTATACTCTGGTCGTATTTTTGAATTCTAGGATTCCTAAAAATGTTGGTATTAATTCTTCAGAAAAAGTAGGTCCTGGTGACACATAACAAGGAGAATGGACAGTGCTAGCCTCCACCAACACACTGAGACCCACTGATGAGAAGACTTGGGTAGCCTCTGTCTCTTCCTTCTTTCTGCCTTCTTCAGAGTTATGTGCCTACACTGTGTTATGTGCTGTGGAACATACTGTGGAGGAACAATTTTCCTTGTGTTCAAAAATATTTTAATATTCTTGAAGGGAAAGTACCTCATTTGCTTAAATTAAGCAAATGCATAAGTGAGAGTTGATGACAGCACTTTCAGTGTTCATCACACCTTGACTTATGGTGGTGTAAACTGAAAATGTTCAAGGGAAATTTTATGTTACCATAATCCTGTGTATTGTGTAGGGCAGTGGTTTGTATGCCCATTTTGCAGATTAAATATTTCACTTGATGTCTGCTATTGACTGAATTGGATTGTGACTCTCCAAAATTCACAAATTCATATGTTAAGGTCCTAACCCCCAAGGTGACAGTATTTGAGATGAAGCCTTTGGGAAATAATTAGGTTTAGATGAGGTCATGAGGATGGGGCCTTCATGATGGGATTAGTGCCCTTACAGGAAGACATACCAGAGAGCTGCTGGCTCACTCACTTACTCTCTTTCACTCTCTCTCTCTCCCTGCCATGTGAGGCTACAATGAGAAGATGGCTGTCGGCAAACCAGGAAGAAAGTTCTCACCAGAACCTAACCATGGCAGCATCGTGACCTTGGACTTCTCAGCTCTCAGAACTGTGAGAAATAAATTTATGTTGTTTAAGCCACCTAGTCTATGGTAGTTTGTTACGGCAGCCTGAGCAGACTAACACAATGCCAATTTCTATGGTAAAGACAAGGAGCGCACAGACATTTCGGGGAGGAAAACTTTCATGTGAACTGGTCTGCAGGATTTTGATAGAGATTACATGATGTGAAGAGTCCAGATAAAGTGAACCATACAGACTATAAATTACAAGACAGCAAAGACTGTAACAGTCTCGTTTAGTGTTACATGCTTAATACAAAATGTCTGGCTATAGGAGGTACGTTGAAGTTGCTCAATAAATGTTGAATGAAGGAAAAGATGGATGAATAATATAGACTGAAGACATGTGGTCCTGCAGTCCGAGGCCCACACTACGCTCTGTAACCTGAATGACAAAGGCCTGGAGCACTTCCCTAGACTGCTTTATGCAGACAGTGGAATTTCTCCTGCTAGAGGGAGGTGGGAAGGGACATTTAATTCTTTTATAAACATATGTTTATCCCATTCCCACTGTGTGGCTGGTGCTGGCCTGGATGCTCCTGTCCTGGTCAATGCCCTCTTCATTGTTCCCTTGGGTCATTGTAAGAGCCTCTTGGTATCTCCCTTTCCCTTCAGTCCTTCAGGTCAGGAGAAGTGAAGAGAACAAGACTAAGAAATCACATCCTCCTCATAGAGTTTATCAGGCTCCCCCTACTGGTGATTTGACATATCAGCATTCATTTCCTCTGGTACACAGAAAGCTTGAAATGTGACCAGAGCACATGCAAGTGGTATGTAGGAAATCTCACTTTTCTTCCCACTGAATCCAGAATTAGAAGTGCCACAGTTGAAGGTAGTCTTACAAGCCCCAAATTCTCATTTGTTTCATAGATGATGAAATAGAAGCCCAGAGAAATCAAACAGCTTGCCTAAGGCCGTACAGCTAGTAATCGGCAGTTTCTTTGTTGTCATCTTGAACTGGAGTCATCTTCTCCTTTTAGGGAGTGCTGAAGAGCCCAGTGATAGAGAGATGGGGAATCCTGAAACCTTCCAAAGTCAGCCCCTCATCAGAGTCATAAGTCTTCCCTTGAATGGAGTTCAATTGATATTAAAATGAAAATGTTTGGGAGTAGAGGGTGCTGGCTGAAACGATCTTAGTCTTTGCCCTCTGGAGTAAAACAACCCTGACTGCTGGTGATAAGCTAGAGAAAACACAGAAAACAAAGACAAGGTGATCCTGAAAAAGCTTTTCTGTCAATTTTATGTCATCAGCTACCTCTGATGGCAGTTCAGTTGTGCCGTGCTAACTGCTGCACTCGAATTGTGTAAGTAAAATGTCCCCACATATCAACAAGGAAGACATGCTGGGGGTGAGGCTGGAGGATGGCATCTACTTGGGCTATCGGATGATAAGACTTCATTTCTCAACTTCAGGAGACTGTGGGGCTTTACAGAAGAGATAATTGTGCATACAGTGAAAAAGCTGGGGCATCAGGGAAAGGAAGAGGGCGAAGAACGGAATGATCAGTGAGAGGAGAAAGAGGTAGTGGATCTGAGAATCTAACTTCAGGAGGGTTACCTAGAAAGACCAAGGTGACAAAACATTGTTCTCAGTCAATGTAAAATTTTATTCTTTTAATGTAACACACCTGATAATAGGATATTTAAGATATTCTTTTCTTGTGATAGTGTAAAAACTTTAACATTTTATCCCAAAGGATTTCCACAGCTGTGGTGCTATATCATCGTCAACCTCACAGTGTTCAGCAGCTATTATTATTTCCCTTTGGAAGGGAAGCTGATATGTACAGAAAGGTACTATGACCTACCTGAGTCACAGTAAGTTGATGACAAGTCTGAGATTGACTTCAGACTTCCTGAGTCTCAAGCTTCTGCCCTTCCACCCAGGTCAGTCCTATATCCTTTTGGTAGAGAGGTCCATTTCTGAAGGTCACACCGTGAGGTGACTTGAAGAAGAGCAGCTTGCTCTGTAGCATCAGGTTCCTCAAATATCCTTTGGGCAGTGACCAACTGGGGACTTGCTTTGATCTTTCTGAATTAGCTTCAGTTCAGTGAATACTTTTTGAGCGCTCACTATCTGGGAAGACTGACATATTTCTTTCATTTTACTTCTTCACGAATAAGTTATCTGGCCAGGTGGCATGATGGTTAGGTTTATGTGCTCTGCTTTGGTGGCCCAGGGTTTGTGGGTTCATATCCTGGGCATGGATCTACGCACCAGTCATCACACCATGCTGTGGTGGCATCCCACATACAAAATAGAGGAAGACTGGCACAGGTGTTAGCTCAGGGCCAATCTTCTTCAAGCCAAAAGAGGAAGATTGGCTACAGATGTTAGCTCAGGGTGAATCTTCCTAACAACAACAACAAAAACTTCTAGCCCTGAAAATTAAGGTAGTTATTTTGTACCATGTCCTTCAATAGTTGTTTGTCTTAGCTATCCTCATGATCAGATCCAGTTTATGTATTTTTGATAGGAATGTCAGAAAATTGATGTTATGTGCTTTCAGTGCATCATATCAGGAGGCACATTGGTATCGTTTTGTCCCAATATTGGTAATGTTGGCTTTGATAACATGATTAAGGTGGTGTCCAGGTTTCTTCACCATGAGGTCACTCTTTTCCTCCTTGTAATAGTTAATTTGGGGGACAAAATTTGAGATTACATAGACATCTAGCAAAGACAGAGAATGCCCAAATTATATTTTTAAGCATATTAATATAAATATGAGAAAATTTTTGAAAAGCTCTCCATGTGATTATAATGTGCAGCCAGTCTGAGAATTACTATCAAAGATGTACTGACTTGGGAAAATGTCGGTGCAAGGAGAAGACTTGTATGCAGATTGTTATTACATTAAAAACGAAAGAAAGAGGGAAAAAATTGCCAACCTAGTAATATGTATAAGGATAGAAAAAAAAAAAACATGGAAAAATTTGAAATATGGGAAATTGACAAATTTGGTAAAGCTGGGTAACAGGTAAAGAAGCATTCACTACATTATTTCCTATTGCTTCTTGTATGCTTACATTTCATAAGAATATGCCAAATAATATCTAAAAATCTAAGTACATAAAACCCTAAAATGGTATGCCTTCCAGAAGTAAAAATGAAAAATAATCATCATTTAAAAATTCATACCCTTGAATATCATTTCAATTTGTTTTAAAATGTGTAATCTTTTTACAAGATGCTGAATTCAATAGTTTTCCTTTTTTTAATATAACAAACCTAAGTCTCATACTCATACAGCTAGCCTGTGAGCCACCAGTCAAGATAATCTTTCCTGTTCTTATCTGGCTGCCTCATATTGAAGTGACTCCTAGGGGGCTTCTTACATTTTTGAGCTGCTCTTAGTTGATTTTAATACAATGTCCCATAGTTGGTTGGGTTAGGTGGGAAGGAGTAGAGGAAGTGAACTCGATGTTCACCTCCCTAGACCTAGAAGGACCCTCTTTCACAGTCCAGGAATGAGCCCTGATTTAGAGACCTCTCTGTGCTTGGCATAGTCTCCCTGGGATCTCTCCTTTACCATTGTTCATACCACTTAATTAATTAAATAATGACAGAAAGCGTCCTTGAAACCTAGCCAGGGAGAAGACAAAATGAGAGAACTGGGCTCAGGGACAGATACCTGAAACAACGTATCTCAAGAGTCTTTTTCATGCTACCTGGAGGGAACTAATAAACCAGATAGTAATTAAATGCATGCAAATTATATTAAAATAATTACCAGGTCTAATCAAACAAACAACAAACACAATAAATCTAAATTATTAAAAGGAATTGGACAAGATTGTGGGATACTGGTATACTCATTCAATGCTGGCAGCAAATTAAATATTTTCCATCTTTTAAAAGGGCACTCTGAATAGGTAAAAAAGCCATTAAAAGGATATGAACTTTGATTCAGTAATCCCAGTGTTGGGAATTTATTCAAATAAAAAAATAACATTAAAGTAAACAAACAAAAGAGCAAAAAACAGGTAAGTCAAATTCTAGTAGGAGTTTGTAAGGTAAATTTTGGTGTGTTGGCTCAATAAACCATCATGTAACCATAGCAAATGAACTCTCTGAGTCCATGTTGATGCTTAGAGAAGTTGACATGAAGTCATCAGAGTTGGAAGAGCCCTTAAAACTAGCCAAGTTCAACCATTTTTTTGGATGCTCATCTCAGTTTTGGAGCTTGCTAACTAACACAAATCCTAAGGCCTGAAATCTCAGTTGCTCACACAGACCACGTCAGAGCCCAGGCTTTGTGCCCATCCTTGACTCTCCAAGGCTGGCTCCTCGCCAGCTCATCATCAGATTCAGTTTCTGAGATATCAGTGAATATATTGTTGTTGTCCTTACAGAAGTCTAACCAAAGTGACTCTTACAGTCTCCTGTGGTCGTGATCAGGAGGAATTCAAAAGAATAATCCAAAACATGAGTTTACTGCTGGCAGAACCAGGCTCTGCTAACTCCAGCCATTTTTCCTCTGCCAGCCTCTCTGCTTGCCAAAATGATTAATAGAGAAAGAGGGTGTCAACGAAAAATTGCACCAGACATAGTTAAACAGGCAAGAAAGACTTTATTCACAACTATTGCAATAGAGGAGAGAGAATGAACTCAACTCTGCCGCAATGAAAGGCAGTAGAGTTTTTTAAGTTCCAGGTGAGCTGGTGACAAACTACTGTAGGGCATTAGGGAAGAGTTTGGTCAATGTGATTAGGCCATCTCAGTGGGCTAATTTGTGCTTATCAAAGCTAGGCTCCTACTCTGCCAAAGAGAATGGGAGATAAGACTGCTATCTTTCTTGATAATTATATTTCAAAGGGATAGCTCCTGTCCTTGAGAAAGATGTTTCTAGGTTATAAAACTGGCAAGTGTGGGGAGAAGATTCACATCTTAAAGGGGAAGAGAAAGCATTTGCAATCTCAAGTTTTCAAAAGTAAATGCTCTCGGAAAATGGAGGTTAGGAAACTGTGGTCAGAAAGAAACTTGTCTGAAGTTTAGTCAAGCTGACGAGAATGCTAAGGCGTTCTTGGTCAGGAGAGAACATCCATGAGAGGGCAGTTGGCTGGGATCATGTTTGTTTGGGAATCAGAAAAGGATCCTATCTTCCAGGACTGCCTTGTATCAATAACAGTACCATACTGTCATCAATTTTGTTATTTTATTTTAATGGCTGAGTGGATTTAATGTAGTTTTGCATGGTCAACTCCTTATCAATTACATCTGTCACAAGTCATGTGAATACAGACTCTGGGAAGCCCACCCTGTAACAGAGATTTGTGTGTAGGAAATTTACTGGGGAGTGTTTTCAGGATCAAACTCTGGCGGGGGAGGGTGAAGAAAGCAGGGTTGGGTAGAAAGAGAAGTAGAAATGTGATGCAATCTTAATGAAAGTCTCAGTCAACCCCATGGGGAGTTTGGTAGCTAAGAAGCCCCTACAGAGTTGTTCCTTTTTAGGATGGGCTGCCCAGGTCTATATTTGCCTACTTGATGAGTCATTGCATGTGAACTCCCCTCATACTCCCCTGGAAGGGAACATGGTCTTGGGTGAGGCAGTTCTTTTCAGCTGAAGGCAATCACTAGAGTGGGGAACTCATCTGCAAGCTGACCACCAAATTTAAAACATCCATTCAGATTCTTATTACAATTATAAATGATACGTCATAATTTTTACATGTATCCTCACCTGACACCATCATGTTTATTTGTGTATATGTTTGTTGTGTCTCTCCTTTCAAGTGGAATGTAAGCGCCACGAAGCCAGGAACCTTCTCTGTCTTATTTATCCCTATATTTGCAACACTTAGCATGATTCATGGGTTACAGTAAATAGTAGTATTTCCCAAATAAGTCAATAAATGAATGTGTCAAATGCTTTCTGTGTATTAACAATTAGAAAGCTCTGTGAGAGATTTTTGACTGTAGGCCCATAGGAGGACCATCTCTGAAAAGCTCTGGTTGTGTCCATCTCTTGAAGCTGGTCTCCTTTGTATCTTCCTTTAGGGCATTCCGATCATTAGCGCACAGATTTTTGTGCACTTTTTTTCTCTGTGGCACTTACAACAATGCCTAGCATTTATTTGATGTTCTATAAGTACGTATTTAAAGAATAAATGAATGAATGAGATAATAAATTAATCAATCTTAACTCTGCCACCTTGGAGCTACATGAAATGATTCTGACACGCTTCCATATAACAGCTGTTTAGTCCCTGAGACTCCTGGCCTCTCCTGCTTAATCTCTCTAAGACAACAACACTGACGTCTTTTCATCATTCCTCAGATGACTAGTTTCCAAACTCCTTCAACATTCTGGCCTGTCTTCTCTGAGCTAAAATCAAGGTGTTCCAGAGGCTTACTAAGTTTCATTGATTTACATTTCCCTCCACAACTAAGGTAGGAGATCTTGGAGAGCAGAGGCTCTGCCATATTCTTTTCTCTAATCTCTATCATGCGGAGTGCAACACTTCACAACACTGCATGTAGCAGGCGCTTAATAAACATTTGCAAATGATGTTGTTAACCACTTTCAAGATGGCAAGTTGATAAAGTCTAATTAAGCTAATCATGTTGTCATGACTAAATCTCTTCCTCTTTCCTTTTTTCTTTCAGCCCTTTTTTTTCTTCCTTTCTCTGTTTTTCTCTGTGGAATTTACCCCAAGGAAATGTTCTCACCTTCCAGGATCTAATTAGGGCTTTCCAATAATTATGGTAATTGCCAGAAGACATACGATGCCTGTGATTCTAATAGTAAGCACTTTCTTAAAACCAAGATGACTCTTTGCCCACAAATGTTTCAGTTTGTATAGGAAATAATAAAATCCATAAGAGAAAATTAGAAGAATCAATGGGCAAAGTTAGAGAATATGGGAACAAAAGCAGGAATTTGTTGCAAATAAGGTGTAAATAAAACAGAGGAACATAGATTGGAGATAGCTAGAATCTGCAGCTTAATTACTAATGCTCTGCATATTTAATGCAAATGGCCTCATTCCAACAACTCTGGAAATAATTTGCACAATTCCTTAGTCCATAGGAATCTACCATCTACCAGCTGTGCATGTTGTGTAATTACCACTACAACTTTTTTTTTTTCCTAATCCCTCTTGTTTTTCTATTAGTTTACACTGACACTGTGTTAGAAACTGTTTCGTATCAGGCATCCAGTGGTAGAGAAGACAGTCAGAGTTCTGAACTCTTGGGATTTCATTTGAGCATGGGAGATAGATGTTAAACACAAAATCACACATAGATTAAATACAGTGGTGATCCATCTTTCTGGTTAGTCTCAGGCATAAATCGTCTTGGAATAGTATCAATCTTTCACTTATTGAGTGCCAAATCTATGCCCAGCGCTTTGGATGATGGCTCACTAAACTCACATAGCATCCTTAGCAAGTGATTATTAGTTTACTCATTTTATAGAAAAGGATACTAATTCTCAGAATGTAATGAAGAATGTTGATAATATTATCTAAAGTGCATTGACCTTTCATGATATGGCAGAACCTTCATGTACACTATTTCAGTCATTCTCATGGCTATCCCATTAGGATGAAGAAGCTCAGAGAAGTTGAGAGACTTTCCCAGTCATACAGTCAACACTTAGGAGTGGTAGAATTTAGTCTATGGCCAGACCCTGTGTTCTGAACCCCAAGTTGTGCTGAAGACTTTTGGGGAAACTGAGGATTAGAGAGGTAGAGTGATGGGCCCAAGATCACACACCTGGTAAGTAAAAAGAAGATATAACCCAGCATATCTGACTCCAAGTGCATGTTCTTACTACCAAACATGAAGGATTCATTTTCTCAGTGTTTAAACTGAGACCTGGTGATATTTTGATTTGCGCCTAAACTTCTCCAGGAGAAGTGCCTACCCTCCAGGATAACCTTCCCTCTCTTTTTTGACAGATCCTGTGCCTCCCTTCATTCTGCTCCTTCTGTAAATCACTGCTTCTTTGCCAAAACTTCATCCACTATGTCACAAGGCCGATGAGCTCTCCGTATTATGCATCCCCTCACTTATAGACTCCATGGGCACTTCATTAATCTGCACCTGTTTATGTGCTGCTCTGAAAATGTTCCTAAGTCATTTTCATGTGTGCACTCTTGCTCCTTCATTCAGCTTTATGTTCCTCCAAGGCAGGAATAGAGCTCTTCATGGTTTTTGCAGTGGCCTCCACAGAGCCTGGTTCAATTCTTGTGCACAATGAGGTTAGTGAAATCAAGCAACCCTCCTCCCTCCCCTGGACATAGTGATGCAAACCGCACAAAGAAAAGCAGAGGACAGACAGACAAGGAAAGCAAGCACATGCAGGTGCTGTTCTTGTGGGAAAAAAATGTCTTTAGACAGAACACAAGGTAGAAAAGTGTTGCATCTGTCGGGAAGAGTCAGACAATATCTCAGAGGGTTGCACAGGATGGAGAAAATTCTACCATTTTAGAGACGGAGGACATATCAGGGCAGTCAAAGTAAAGATGACACCTTGGTCGAACTGTACAGTATGGTAGAAGGTGTGCATTTGGAGAGGGGAGGATATTGAGATGGACAGAAGAACGGAAACAATGTCTTCGTTGGGGTACTTCAGACATGAGGAAGATGGAACAGGTCCTTCAGGCTGGGCCACTCAATACAGCAATGTGTGCAAACGAGAAGTAAAGTTTGAAAGGTAAGTGGGGTCTAGATATGGGAGAGCTTGAATAGCAGGACTTAAATTTTGAAATCTAATCAATAGAAAATGAGGAACTGTGGGAGTACTTAGTGTCAAAGAGTGGCATGATCAGAAACCTGATTCAGGAAAATTCAACTCTTTTATCATGGGCAATAGATTGAGGGGGGAATATGGTTGGCAAGAAAAGTAATTAAGTTATTCCAGTAGGTCAGAAAGAAGGATCAAAGATCTGAATTAGGGTAAGGGAGGTGTGAAGGAAAGGGGAGGGTTTGTGAGGGCTCCAGAGAGGACGAATGCACAGGACTAAGCACAGACTCTTCCATCGGGGCAGGGGAGAGGGAGGAATGAATGCAGGTCAGGCTGCTCAGCCCAGAGGCTTAACCATAAGCACTAGTGCAGTGTCAAGCACAGAAACTGTAAACATGGAAAGTACAGTGAGTGTGCAGTGAGTAAAAGGTGAGAGGACAGAAGGATCTCAAGAAACATCATCGGAGATGAGAGGCCACTATAGGAAAACGTGAATTAGATTCAAACAAGGAAGATACAGTGAGAACTGGTCCCACTTACTGAATGCTACCTCTGTGCCTGGCACTGCACAGCACACTGTAGATACTTTTCTTGTTGAACTTGTGCAACTACATTATGAGGTAGGTACTATTATTACTATTTTCTTTTTACAGATGGAGAAACTGACAATCACAATGATTAATTAACTTGTCTAAGATCATACAGCTCCTACATAAGACAGCTGGGAATTGAATCAGGGCTCTCTGCCAAAGCCTATGCTCATAATCATTATAAACATGTGCCCAATGTGACAAGTGTCAGTGAGAACAAAGACTCAGTAACACCCATTTATATGGTGACCAAGAGGTAGTGTTGAGCACACAATGTATCCTCCAATTTGTGTGATTTTTGCCAATTTAAAAACAAGGATCCATTAATATGAGCTGAAGGACCACATATGTATACTATAACTATCCCAGGAAAATTAGGATGTAGGGACGTTCTATGAAGAAGACATGGGTCTCCTTCAAAAGAACAGTGTCTACAGATCTGTGCAACTGCAAGCCAGATAGCCATGGACTCAGGAAAAAAGTGGAGATGAGGCGTAGGAAGAACTAATGATCACCTGTCTTCTTCAAAAAATTGAAGAAGTAAAGAAGTAACGAGAGAGGGAGGCTGAGCCTGCATGACTATGGGCTGGGCTGGCATATGGACACGTGGTGGGCACTCAATACATATCTGATGACTCACTAACAGAGACAAAGATAGAGGCTACTTTTGTTTGCTTTTCTTTGTTTTTGTTTATCTTGTCTATTTTCTAAGACAGAAAAATATTGAGTGTATCTGTAGGCACAGGGGAAGGACCCAGAAGGACGAAAGAGATAAATGGTGCAAATGTGAGAAGAGAACATACAACAAGAACAGTTGGAGAGCTCCAAGTTTTCAAGGAGTGGAGTTTGTCTTGGAACAAGGTAGAAGCAATTTCTTTTCTTAAGGAGATAATAAAATGGCCCAAAGATGTACAAGTATGAAAGAGCCAGCTATCTAGCAAGAAGACCCCAGCTGCCTGGGTGAGGACGGGTGACACCAACATCCGTTCTAGTGGCTACTGAGTGCCTGGCACCTGAACAAGCTCCTTAATACAAGTTGGGCCCTTCCTGGCAGAGAGGCCTCAAGTACGGTGATTATCTCAGGATCAAGAAGGCTGCAGCATGGCAAAGGCCCTGGACTAACCCAGGGAAGCCTGGACTCAGCTCCCAGTTGGATTACTCATTTGTTTCATGACTTTGAACAAGGTAGTCTCCTTCTCAGGTTCTCAGTTTCCTCATCTGTCGAAAGGGAAACCAAACTGATCAGTGATTTTCAAATGCCTGTAAGTCTATATAGGCTATGATGAGGTATACTTTATTTTTTAATTTATTTTAATTGAAGCATAATATACTGCAGATTACACATAAAATAGTATACAGCTTGAATTTTCACAGAATGAATTGATTTGTGTAACATGACCTGAATCAAGAGGCAAAACATTACTCATACCCTAAAAATGTACTCTCCCTCACTGCCTTCCAGACACTCCCATCTGTCCCTCAATTATAAGGCATTGCCTTGACGCCTATCTGCTGAGGTTAGCTTCACTTGTTTATATAATTTCTATAAATAGAACTATACAGTATGAACTATTTTATATCTTTCTTTCACTCACCATTAAATTTGTGAGAGTTATTCTTATTGTACAGTGTAATGTTGAAGGGTTCAATGATGTATGTTATAAATATAAGGAAAAAATATGAGAAAATGAAGTATGTTTTTCATAAAGCTAAATTTGCTCAAAATAAGTGATTGTCCTTTCACTTGAGATTATGTGTGTTCATCCTTTTGTTGTTTTGTTGATATCCTTTCTTTTCTGAAATCCACTGTTAACTGCTGGAAGTTTAGCTTTGGTGTTTTGTTTATTTTTTATCTTGTTTTCATTTTAACGTGGTAACTTAGCAAATTCAGCCCCAGATTTTTCCATACTAAAAAATTTGACTAGGCCTTGAAATTGCCAAGCTTGAGTTCCATGGGGCTAGAAGCCCCCTAAATTTCTGTGATTTACAGGCCAGCCAGAGGCTCTGGGCTTTGGTTATTGCTACCTTTGATGGTCAATTCATGTGGACAGACTCTCAGAGGCGCCCATAAAACCCACAGTTAACAATTATTGATATTTCTTGAGAGGGATAAAGAGAGGGGAAAGTTTTTTCCATCCTTGTAATCCACACTCACAAAGAGCAAATAACAGTATCAATTTCCCTGAGTATCAGGTCAGATTATCAGTTTTATCAAAAGCCCTTAACAATGGCCAGAAAGTCTAGGAGGGGATGTGTGGTCCACATGTAGGAAAGGAAAAGAGAACAGAGGTATCAAGCGTGAGATTTCTGTGCCCCAATGGATTTCTGGAAAAGGAAAAATGTGCCCTGGGCTGGTGGTCCTCAAGAAAAGCCTCATCACCAGAACTAGACTTTAAAGAAAATGTAGGGGCTCCTTGCAGGCACTTAAGTAACAAAAACGATTTATTTAATTCCTTGGAAAAGAGGATAAAATCAATCATTCTAGTCAGAGTTGAGATAGCATGCCTTGTCGCAAAGAAGAGTCACACACATGCTCACATATGGAGAAAAAGAAAAGAGAAAGGGATTCCAGTACATTCAGTTCTTAAGAGATAACTGGTTGAAGTAATGGGATCTGTGATGGAATTTTCCATCAAGATCTGTTCAAGATAGGAGCTTCCTGCTGGCAGAATTCAGAATTTCCTTCCCGAAAGGAGCTCAATTACATATTCAGCTTCTTTCCCTTGAAGAAAGCCATTATGGGGCAATTCTACTTTTAAAGAAAATCAATTTGAGGCTCTCTGTTGCATTACTAGCTGTGAAAAGATGCAGCACCCAAATTATTGCAAATAGATGGTTACCCTTTTTCAACTGAAATGAGACGTTTTAAACATAGCTTTTCAGAACCTATGTGTTATATAAGGCCAAGATAGACACACATACACACAAACACACATACACATAATATATGTAGTCTTTACATTTGTTTCTAGAAGAAAAATTTTGTTGCTCACTGGTTAGCATTCACCACTTCTCCTCCTCTGTTTCTGTAGCATTCCATCTCCTATTTAGGAGAATTCTCCAAGACGTGAGATATTGGCAGAAGGGAAGTTCAACCTCCCTCTGCCACCTCTCCTTGATGAGAGCCAGAATAATTAGTTTTCACTTCCTGACATTGCCAAAAAATAGGAAAAGCTGTTAGATGACCCCACAGCCCAAGGATTCAAAGCTAAGTATGAAGTTTCCTAAGAAGAGGCAAATAGAGGGATCTTAAAATCTCCTAGAGTGGGTACGGTTTCAAATAATATAGTTTGATACTAAAGTGCAAGAATAGAAATAACTATGCTGTGTTTCTGCTTCAGGATATACTATTCCTGATGCCCTTATTTTAATTTTTATAGTCACTGAGAGAATTCTCTTTTAATTAATAAACATTGTTCATATAGCAATGAGGGAACATTTCTTCTAATTAGCATCAGATCTGGCTCAGATCTGTCCTCTAATTCCTTATGTCACAGGGGAGAGGGTGGAGTCCAGGAGAGGGAAGGGCATGCAGACTTGTCTTCCCCTTTATACCCACAAGGCATTTCCTCCACTGATGCCCAAAGACTTGACTGTGGGAATGTAGTCCTCTCCCTGCCATAGGATACTTGACTGAGTGTGCCTCAAACTCTGCTGTTCTTGACCCCTGAGAAAGCCTAACAGGGTTCTGAACTTTATCACTTGTGGCTGCAAACGCAGTTTTCTTCATAACAGAAACATGGATGTCCCTTTCCTCCCAGCTCCCCAGAACTCCTCCAACACACCCAGTTCATCTGGAAGTCTGTTTGAGTCTGAAAATGACCAGAGCCCCCCTGAGGATGGCTGCAATTAGAGGAAAACAGAAAGAGTTGTGGAGTGACAACTGCCTGAGGTAAAATACTGGCTCTGCCACTCAGTAACTATACAATCTTCTGGGAGTCACTTAGTTTCTCTAAACCTGTTTCCACATATGTAAAATGGAGCTACTATACCACTCAAACCGTAGGTCTGTTGTGAGTATTAAATGGAATCATACATGTGTAGCCCTTAGAAGAGAGCCTGACACAGAGAAAATCTCACTAAATATTCACTCTTATTCTGTGTTGACACATGAACTTTCCAGAGAACTTGATGTCAATGTTTACAGTGATCCCAGTGGAGTCAAATGGCCCTGATCCAGACAATGTCACCTTTTTTTCTTATATAAAGGTGACACAGGTGACCCAACTTCCATATCAAGTTCTCTTTGAACGAGGCTCCCAGGGATAGCAATGGGCTGCACTGGTGCATCCACAGTCTTCCTTACCTGGTTGCTGCTGAGGCCAGGGCTGCAAAGAAATAAGGAGTGGGTCTCATGGTTCCCCTGAGAAGGGAAAGAGATCCCAGCATGCCCACTGGGATGGTCAGCAACATAAACACTCACAAACAGAGAAATTGTGTCAAACAGTAAGATAAGCAGTGTTAATCTAGGCTGGTGGTCACTTCAGAGAAGTCCATCAAAAAGCGGAATGCCCCACCAAATGGGAAGAACATGAACTTGTGCCATTTGAGAGTGAGCAAACCTGGATATTCCGGCAGATGTTTGACATCAAAGTGTAGCAGCTGTAGCCAGGTCCAGAGAGAGAAGCTCGGGATCGGAAAAGAAAGACGGTAGAATGGTAATCAACCTCTCCATGTACAGGTGTTTGTTGTATCTTAGATTTTCTAAAGTTCACCATACCTTTAAGGCAATATTATTTATCACCACCATACCTTTTAAGTAAGGAAGAAATTGAGGTTCAGAACCAGAGAACTTAGCCGACGTCACACAGCCAGTGGAGCCAGAATTTGGGTCAAGTTCTTTTTGACCCCCAAACCGTGCTCTCTCCACCCCGACTGGTAGTACATTCGCCCTTCCAGGGAACTACAAGGCATCTGGGCAGGAAATCAAAGCTATATCTCAGAAAATGAGGATAAATCAGTAGCTTGATTCTCAAGCCTGATAATTAATAATGCCAAAGGCACTTTCTTAAACATAGGCACAAGGCAGTAAGAGGACTATCTTGGCAGAAAGAGGGTTCAGAATCAGCTCAGCACTCAGCTACAGTATGCTAATTCCTCTTGACTGAGAGCTGTCCCCTTCAGGATTTTGACCATGAAAGGGGCAATCAGGATCCCTGTAGCACCATTCTTGTTTCAAACAGCTTGGGGACACCCTCAGAGTCTATAGAAGGTGATTTAGAGAAGCTTGTTTTTGGAAGGAGAATATGATTTTTTTTTTCAACAGATGAAGATTATTTGGAGCCAGAGATAGGACTCAACCGGGGGAATGTTTTTGGTCCAAATTAACATATAACAATGAAATGACAGTTTTGATTTTCTTGTAATGCTTGTGAACGTCTATTAAAAGTATAAATGTCCAGCATTAACCCCCTATACCCCATTCTATTAAAAATTTTAAAAGATTTAGGTAACAAAATAAAATATTAATTTGCATCTGGATAGAAACAATAAAAAGCAAAATATACAATGAATGTTTTTAACTGTAGGATTTAAAGTCTCCCTTGTTATCTTAACGCTATTTATGGGGAGCTTAATAAAACATTGCCCCAATTCAGCATAAGGAGACCCTAGGGGACCCCATATTTTATCCCTTCAAACTCTAAGTGTGACAGAAAGCTATGTTTCTGAAATCTTTGTCCTTGTGATGTTCGGGCAACTTGGAGGACCCTGATGGGTCGCCCAAACTGTTCCTCCTCTGGTCAGCTAGGAGATAAAACAGGACAGCAGTGACTTGCTTTAATGGAGGGGACTGTTGGCCACAAATTCTCCGGGTCCTGCTGTTCTCTATGAACCTGAAATTCTGATTCTGTATTGTATCACGCTGACGACCTTCATCTCTGCAGCACACTGGCTCCAAGGAACTGGACTTCAGCTACGCTTGGTGAAGTCTTGGTGAAATTTTCTACAATAAGCAGGATTTTTGCATTTTAACATCTTTGAAATTCAGGATGCATCTAAGAATGACGGAATGCAATAGTCATTGTCAGACAGGTGGCAGTTATAGTGCTATTAGGTGAAAACTTTCTAGAGACAGCTTCTGGAAAAAATCAAGATGGCACCATCATCAAAGCACCTTAGAATCAATGAAATATGAATTTATATAGCTAACATTCGTTGATGGCATTCCATGGACTGGTGTACCAGTTACCTATTGCCACATTAAAGCTTTCTAACCGAGGCTGGCCCGGTGGTGTAGCGGTTAAGTTCTCACGCTGTGCTTTGGTGGCCCAGGGTTCACAGGTTTGGATCCTTGGCACAGACATAGCGCCACACATCAAGCTATGCTGTGTTGGCCAATCTTCCTGACACACAAACAAAAAAATCTGTCTAACCAGAACAACCATAAAACCTCAGCATTATACAACAATCAACATTAATTTTTGCTCATGAATTATGGGGTGATTGAGCAATTCCACTGATATAGACCAGGCTCAGCTGGGCTCACCATGTGCCCGCAGTTAGCTATAGCTGTGTAATTGGTTCTGCTGATCTTGGTTGGGCTCCCTTATGTTTGGAAGTTGGCTGGCTCTATGCTGGTTGTTTAGGGCACATTTCTCTTGTGGCCTTTCACCCTAGGCAGGTTATCCTAGGCTTGTACTCATGCCAGCGGGATTCCAAAAGAGGAGATGGACCCATACAAGCAGTTTTTCTTGTTTCTGCATAAATAATACCTCTTAACATTCTATTGACCAAAGCAAATCACTTGCTTAAGCCGAGAGTGAGCTTTAAAAACAAACTTGAAGTTTTTCAGCTCTTCTCCTGAGCTCTCTTTGGCGTATTGAAACACTTTGCTGGAGATGGACATCTGCTTCCCCTTTAGGGATGGTGGTCACTTCTCAGTCTCCCACCTGATCCTGCCCACCTACTCATGAGCCTCATCTTCCTGATATCTGTGGCTTTACAGACTATGCATATTATTCAATTCTCAACATCGACACCCTTAACTATCATTGTAATTAAAAACTACGGTAGAGCCTTGAAAATAGCCCAACACATCTTCCTCTTATACTCATCCATCTCCACAAAGGCAAAAGTGCTAGTGCTATTGCTAAACAGTGCATCAAAGTGCCTCAGACAAGATCCTTGTGAGAATTCCATCACACTTCTCCCAAGGAACTGGAAACTCACCAATGGTTGATGAACACCAATGCCAAAATCTTGCTCAGGATTGGTGATCACACTCTCAGTTCCTTTTAAATCTCCTGTCAAAATTTCCCACTCTGAATCAACCTGATGAGAATGACTGGTAATTGTTGGAATCCAGTACCATTACTGCTAGACTGTACTAATTCCTGGTCTTGTACAAAAAACTTTAAGAAAAGGAGAAAGTAATGTGTCAAAGAAATAGAGTCTGGTCATCTGTATTTATTTTGTAGTTTTAGCCTAATGACCATTTTCTCCAAATATTTTTTTTTAATTATTTATGTAAAAGTGAGGAAGAACATTTCTTTCATGCAAGATTTTCATCCTCAAATCATCCTTTTGAGATCTTGTGTATTATAACTTTATTGTGGTCTTCCATCTTCACAGGTCATGTTGCCTAGTTTATTTCTCTCTAAGCTAAATGCTAACTGCTGACAAGGTCCAGGCGAAAAGCTTCAGACAAGCAGGGCACCTGGATATTTTTATTTCTTGTGCTTGAACAATTAAATAAAACTTTGCTCTGTAGGCTGCCTTGGGAAATGACAAGCTGAACAGCCTGGTGAACAAACAGTGGAGTTGCCATCACACTTGAGTTACAGTCTGTTTAAACTTCAAATCAGCTACAATTCAGGGCTCACACTTCCTGAGCAGGTGGGATGGAAGAGACTTCAGGATATCGTAGAAACAACTGCATGAATCCTAAAGAGGAGCCTTCCAGACCTTTAAAGGAGACACCAGACAAATAATAAATTAAATCCCTTCATAAATGTTCAAGGAGAAGCCTCCTTTAAAGTCTAATCTTATGGAGTACATTAAAGATACGTGCAAATATAAATCAAAGGCATCCCAAAATAATCTCTAATGAATCAAAATTTAGACTACTATTGTGAAACATCACTTTAAGCTTCCCTGGATTGGTTACAAATATAACCCAAGAACTAGACGAGTATTTAGGTTTCACTATGGTATTTTGAATAAGTGGTTCCTAGAAGAGCATGAGAAAAAATATCTACCTATCTATCTGGCTAAGTTGTTTTTAGGTACTTTTTTTTTTTGGTAGGCTCGCCCTATTTGTGCAATTTAGTTTGCTGCTATTTATGGTGATTTATTTGACAATTGTCATCTTGGGTCATAAATACAGCCTGGTTTCCTTCATTTTCTGGGTCTCCAGCTTGAACAAGTAATATATCACCACCTCTGCTTTAGTGGATGGCCAAAGATATGCTTTTGTTTGTTCACCTTTCAAAGTCATCCAAACTAAAGATGCACTTAAGAATTAACGAGAGTTCTTAAATACAGCCACATGAAAGACTATTTTGCAGCCATTAAACAGGATGAGGTAACATTAGGATCAAAGAAATGAGATACTTAGGTATAAATCTAACAAAACATGTTTAAGAGCTATATGAGAATAATTACCAAACTCTGTTGAAAGAAATCAAAGAAAAACTATATAAATTGAGAGATATTCCATGTTCATGGATAGGAAGACTCAATAGTGTTAAGATGTCGGTTCTTCCCAACTTGATCTATGGATTCAATGCAATCCCAATCAAAATTCCAGTTGTGATATGGATATCAACAAATAAATTCTAAAGTTTATATGGAAAGGCAAGACACCCAGAATAGCTGAAACAATATTGAAGGAAAAGAATAAAGTTGGAGGACTGACACTACTTGACTTACGACTTATTATAAATCTACTATAAGGCAGTGTGGTATTGACAAAAGAATAAACAAATAGATCAACAGAAAAGAATAGAGAGTCCAGAAATAGACCCACAGAAATATAGTCAACAGATCTTTGACAAAGAAGCAAAGGCAATTCAGTGGAGAAAGGGTAGTCTCTTCAACAACTGATGCTGGAACAACTGGACATTCACATGCAAAATAATGAATCTTGGGGCCAGCCAGTGGCCAAGTGATTAAGTTTGCGTGCTCCACTTCGGCGGCCCAGGGTTTTCCCAGTTCGAATCCTGGGCGTGGACATGGCAGTGCTCATCAGGCCATGCTGAGGAGGCATCTCACACAGCACAACCAGAGGCACTCACAACTAGAATATACAACTATGTACTGTGGGGCTTTGGGGAGAAGAAGAAGAAAAAAGATAAGATTGGCAACAGGTGTTAGCTTAGATACAAATCTTTAAAAAAATAAATAAAAAAATAATGAATCTAGACACAGACCTAACACCTTTCACAAAAAATAACTCAAAATGGATCAGAGACCTAAAAGAACAACACAGAACTATAAAATTCCTAGAAGATAACAGGTGAAAACCTAAATGACTGAGTTTGACAATGATTTTTTAATGAAAAACCAAAGAAATGATCCATGAAAGGCTCAATCTGCTTTGAAAGACAGTTTGGCAGTTTTGGGGGTTTTTTTAAAGAAAACTAAACATATTCTTATCATACAATTCGGCAATTACATTCCTTGGTATTTACCCAAATTAGTTGCAATCTTATGTCCACACAAAAACCTGCACCTGAATGGTTACAGCAGCTTTATTCATAATTACCAAAACTTGGAAGCAACGGAGATGTTCTTCAGTAGGTGAATAGATACACAAATTGGTACATCCACACAATACAATATTATTAAGCACTAAAAAGAAATGAGCTATCAAGCCACATTAAGGCATAGTGGATTCTTAAATGCATATTTCAAAGTGAAAGATGCCAATCTGAATAGGATACATACCATATGATTCTAAACATATGACATTCTAGAAAGGGCAAAATTATGAAGACAATAGCAAGATCAGTGGTTTCCAGGAGTTCAGGGGAAGATGGGATAAATAGGTAGAGCACAGAGATTCTTTAGGGCAGAGAAACTATTCTGTAGGATGTGATAATAGTGAGTACATGTCATTATACATTTATCAAAACCCACAGAATACACAACACAATGAGTGGTAGATAATGCTGTGTCAATGTCTTTTCATGGATTGTAACAAGTGTATCACTACACTGTGGGATGTTGAATGTGGGGGAGGCTGTGTGTGTGAGGAGCAGAGCAGTTATGTGGGTACTCTGTTCTTTCCACTCAATTTTTCTGTAACTCTAAAACTTCTCTAAAAAATAAAATCTGTTACTTTAAAAAAAAAAAAAGGATGAGGTAGAGCTGCATGGATTGATAGAAAAAATGACAAATCTATTGTCAGGGAACAAAGGCAAGTTTCATAATATGCATTGTATGGACTGATTTCTGTGCATGTGCATGGCTGTGTATTTAAACGTTATTTTATAAACACATACACAATCCTTCAATATGTTCTTGAAATCATCAAAGGAAAACTATATACTAGTGAATGGTGGTTATCTATAGGTGGCGGCTTAATCATGGGTGACTGTCACATTAGATTCTATAATTTACATTGCTTGATATTTATAACATTAATATGTATTGCTTCCATAATCAGGAAAAAAAGTGGAATAAAAAGAAAAGAAAACAAGCTTTACAATCAATTAAGCCAGACAGATTGAGGAAATGCCAGAGTTCTCTCTTCAAGTTGGGGCAGGATCGGGGGGTCGGGGGAGTGTTCTTCTGTCTGCAAAACTTCTGCACAGACACCTCATCAATAGCAAATTCTCCAACATGCACAGCCAACGCTTGAATCCAGCTCATCCAACAGTGAGGGAGACAGCTCTGGGGGCAAAGAGAGAGGACTGAGAGGAAGCGCAGCCTTTCTATTGTATTTACTGATCAGACATACAATGTCATGGCACTTAGGCCGTCATGAATATTCACCTGGAACGTAATTACGTTGGAGCACTGACCGTTTTACCATCACCGGCCAGAGCCACACGGCTTCCAAGCCTTCCCCCATCCAAATTTTCAGTTCCAAGTGGGCATTCAATTGGTGCAGTGATTTTATTCTTGGATCATACTCAACAACCACAAAAGAAAAAAATAATGAAAAGTTTGCAAGAAAATGTGAAATGAGTAGTTTAGTTATCATTATGTTGACATTTTTAGAGTTTGAAACCTCCCCAAAAAAATTAGGGAGGAAGGAAGGAAGGAGAGGAAGAGTAGAGGATGTCAGGACTCTGAGATGTTAACTTTTTTCCCTTTCACCCCAAAGCATGCTTTAAAAAAATGTAGCAATGAGTCAGTGCTGTTTGAAGGTTGGTCTGGCCTCTCTGCTGAGAGCATGGTGATGCCCCTGTTCTTTGAGATCCTTTCTGACCACTTCTCAGAGGGGCAGACAGAGAGAACCAGCCTCCACTGAGAACTGTAGTGTAAGCTCCCGTGTGTGAGAGGCATGGGGATGCTGGGGTCACACACATAAACAAGTTAAGTGCTGGGACTCCAGAGAGGCGGGAGTCTTTGCTTTGCCACCATCTAGGAAGCATCCAGCAGGGAGAATCCCAAGCAATGCTTCCTTTAGGAGGGGGAGACGAGTGCTCCCATCAACCCTCATTCCTCATGGGTGCTTTTATTTAATACCACACATAAGGCCCAAATGGTACTCTTCCCTTATGAGGTAGACAAAGGCTCCTGGGATGAAACAAGTGGCTACCCAGGTTGAAAGAGACCTCTTACTCCCGGCCACACTCTGCTTGCTAGGCCTGCCGTTTTGACTTCTGACAGTTGCGTTTTGTGAGACTTATGACCACCTACTTTGCTCTGCCTCTGGAAGTTTTGTCCCTCTGGCTCCTGTTATGTCTGGGCCCATTTGGTCTGCCCTGTGTCTGTGCCAGTTGCGACCTGCGGCTTTGGTCTCACTTATGGTCTGTTTGCTCTTACTTAGGGTCTCTTACTTAGGGTCTGTTCCCTCAAACCCTGCTTCTGGGCACCCAGCTGGCCATCTCCTCAGTATCTACACCCTTTACTGAAAGAGTCTGGGCTTGACTAACACCCAGACTCCGGGAGGGACCAGCTGCTTTTGTGAAGGGTTTCATGGACCCAGCATGATCAGAGCTAACTTACAGGGGCCATTTCCGCCTCTCTCCTCTTTCACTGGAGAACTGGGCACATACATAAGAAACATGCTTGTCATTTCCTTAATGCTCCAGAAAATATATGCAATGGGCAAATGGCCCTGAGGTCCATTGCAATTTTTATAGGGGACACCACTTCATGGAGGGATGTCCCCACTTTACTGTGGCTCCTGCTCTGCTAGAAGCCAGGTACCCACAACTCTCACCCACAAAATCCAACAGCTTCACAGTACTTAGGGAATAGAGAACAGGAATGTCTCCTGGAGGTGGCTCAACAAAGAAAAGTTTTTGCATTAATCTATTCTTATTTTTAAGCTTATCCTACTTCTTAATTTTTTTCTTTTTTTGCTGTGGAAGATTCACCCTGAGCTAACATCTGTTGCTAGTCCTCCTCTTTTTGCTTGAGGAAGATTCGCCCTGCACTTCCCAATTTTTTTAAATGCGAAGAGTAGAGAAGACCGGCTGTAACTCTCTCCCACTCCTGCTCCTCATACCTTTTCCCTTCACTGCTTTTTCATAAGATAATTCTTATCTACCACGTTTGTCTGCATTAGGACCATAAAAGTTTAAAGATCTACTTTCCTTGGTAGTTGAAATTATATGTAGGAAGGGGAAGAACAGAGACCATTCACTCCTCTTTATGGCAGCTGACCACCATGAGGACCTGCCCATCACATCTGGGTACCCTCACTACTGGGACCAGTGGGTCATGTTAGTGGAAGACTTTTCATCCTTTCTAATAGGTACACGAGGATACACAATGAGTAGTTTCTCATCCGCACAAAAAGAAACCTGTTACAAGAGGAAAGTCTGGACAAACAGTGCATTGGAAGCAGCCCAGTACACTAGGCCCACGAAGGCTCAAGTTTCTCTGGGCTGGAGATGAAGCACAGATGGAGTGAGGCTGCGTCCGGGCTTAGCCTTTTGTATTGGCTTTTGAAAATTCTATTGGGGCCAAGCCACCAGAACATTCTGTTTGGTTTTATTTTGATTTGTTTTAACAGTCAGCCATATGCTACTGCCTCAAATCAGCCAGTCCCCATAGGCGATAACACAGTTTTTATCCATTCCACAAGAGTGGTATTGGCCTGTGACTGAGGAATGCAGCTGGTTCTCTATTAGTGGCAGTGCCTTTGGGGAGATGTGGGATGTTTCTTTCAAAAATGATCACTTCTGCATTACAAAAATTCCTTCATCAGCCTTGCTACAGGTTTATGAAGCTACTGTTTGCCAATCGTGATTTTGAAAATTACAAAAGATGAAACAATTCTTTAAGAAAAACCCAATATCTAAGAGGCTAACACTCCTCGGAAATAGAAGTGTGAGGACAAGGTAAGGCAATCGTCTTTCAGGCTGAGTTGATGGCCTAGAAATCTTTTATTGTGTAGGGGACATGATCCATTTCTTAAATTTACCTGACAAAATTCACTTGGGGAGTTTGTTAAAAATATAGATTCCTATTCTCTATTTTGGTGGCTGGTTCTGTAAGTCTGCGGAGGAGTGTGGATACTGCCCCCTGAGCAACTACCCCAGACGACTGATCTGACTACATGATAGCAGAGCCTTCCTGCTGCCAAAGTTATGCTCAAAGTTAACAAACTGGGCAGCCCCAGATTATGTTAATGGAAGACATGTCTGGGATTCTTTGATTTCCGGCTCTGGGTTCAAGTGTATTAAAAGTTTTCTTCTTGACATTGAAAGCCAGTGATTTCTTGATATTTGAATTTCCTTGATGAAGAAAATTCTCTGATGTCAGAAGAGAGACGTAGCTCAAGCGCTAGGTGGGCGCAGTTGGTATCAGTAAATTAAACAACCCAAACTTCTTAAGTACAGAAATCACCAGAATAGTATTTTAAAGAAGAATTTGTAAAGTGCAGATACACACACACATGAATCAGCCTGTTTTTTCAGCTTTTGGTAGGATCTGATCTACACATCCTGTCAACTCTGCCCACTTTGGAAAAGAAGAAAGGGGTGAAAAGATTACCCCAATGTGTGAAAAGGAAAACCCTACAATGGGAATCTCAAGGTGTCGTCCTCTCCTGTATTCCATTTCTCATAGAGAATAGCCCTAAAGCTCCTCAAGACTGGCTACAAATTAAGGATTACAACAGGGGGTTCATTAAGTAAATTATAGTGTATTCATTCAACAATACATTATGATGCGACAATTATGATAACACTTATAAATAACTGGTAATGGCATGAGAAAAAACAACATAATGTTCAGTAAGAGAGCAAAATGAAGAACCACGGAAACACATGTGTCACATAATTTCAATAATTAAACATAAACACATCAAAATATATGTGGAAACAACCAAAGTATAAGGTATAAAAACATAATTTTATTTTCTTTACAAATAGATGGGTTACAAATGACTTTCATTTTATTCTTTAGATTTTTTTTCTAGGTTTCCCTTTTTACTAGTGCTATGAGCACCAGTACTCAAATACCAGGGTACATGGACAAAGCCAGGATACCAATAACTCCAACAAAGATTCAAGGAGACAGACCCTGGAGTGATAAAACAGGAGGGAACAATGGCCACTTCCCCTCAACTTTCAGCCTTTGTGACCGGACTGCAATCTGCAGGGAGCATCTTCTTAACTTCATTCAACACCATAGTTTGCCGGGAAAATGGATCACAGCAAAGCCAAGTCCAGTCCAAAGCTTTGTTCTCTGAGAAGCTCTTATAACCTCCCTCAGGGGCTCAGAGAGGCTCACTCCATGCAGCAGCCCCACTTGTCTTGACTGGGTCTGAGGCTGGGAGTGGGAGCTGCTGAAACAGGAAGGGAAAGGCCATGCGCTTCCACTTGGATGAAGAAACTCTTGATACCCTCAGTGAGAACAGGAGCCTGCCACAGGGAAGCAGGGACCTCCTGACGCTGGTTCCAGGAAAACTGCTGCGCTCACAGCTATGTGGCTTCTGAGGAAATACGTGAAGCACTCCTGCCAAAGAAAACCCAGGGGCACAGTGGCAGGGTGGGGAGGAAGGTGATCTCTTTCATGCTGGTTTCTGGCAGTTTGGCCCTGGACTATAGTGGCTAATATTGCTGTAGTTGCTGCTACTCTGGCACAAAGAATCAGGGGAAAGAAAAAATGAGAAAAAAATTCAGGTAAGACATAACTGGGAACATCAGACAGGTTTTCTTTTTCTTCAGAGAACTGTCATGACATTAACACTATATTGACAGTGCACTCAGCATTCTAGTTTCCATGTTTGGTGGTTTCATTCAAGCAAGGGCTAGGAAGAAATAAAAATCATCCCAATTAACATTTATTGAGCACATATCATGTGACAGACACTCTGCTAGAACATTTCCCATGTGTCGATTCATGTCAGCCTCTTGGAGATCTTATGAGGTGGTTATTATCATTATGCTTATTTTATAGATAAAGAAACATCCACAGAGAAGTTTCAGTAACTTGCCAACAGTTACCATTTAGTAAGTAGTAGAGCTGAGATTCAAACTCAGGCAGTGCCACTCAGAGCTCATGCTACCCCGAACTGTATTATGTATTGACTATATTAAGTATTATGCATATAGCCCAGATGAGGATACTAAATATTCAAAAAAGGTTATATGATTTACGCACGTGTCACACAACTGGTGAAGGACAAATCAGAACTAAAACTAATCTTCTAGATCAGGTCTGTCTGATGATCTTCCCTCAGCCTAAAAAGAGAATTCCCGACCAGTGCTCACAAATCATGAGCACTGGCATCTTACAAAACTTCCTGGTTCAGAGAAACTTCCTGAACAAACTCTCATAGGAAATATTGACACAGATATTGAACCAAACATTCACTGGACATTGACAGTGAGCCAGGCCCTCACTGTGCCAGCCGCTCTCACAGCATATGGATTCCTCACAACCAGCTTTGGAAATGGGCATTTTTATCCCCTGATTTACAGGAAGTAAGTGTCACATTTGAGGTCACAGAGCCAGGTTGACAGCAGAGGGGGAATTTGAAGCAAGTCTCCTGACTCTTACTGTAGACCTCTCTACCTCCTATCTCAGTTTACCTCCCCAAACGGAAGAGAACGTTCTTGAAACAACACGATAGTTAAAACTATTTAAATTTTAATCTTAGCCACTTTGACCTTAATAGAATGCTGTTAAGTTTTTCTCTAAATGTCTTAGCCTTTAATAATTAATTAAATGGAGCTCATAAACAGGATGAGCCTGACCCTACCAGTAATGAGGTATTTTACTCTCCCTCATATAATTTTACTGAAGTCTGCAATCACTTTTCACAAAAGAAATGTCCTTCTCAAGGAAGCAAGTTGGTTTCTCTAAGGATTGGCTTCCATGTTACTTTCTCATAGACTGTGAGCAACCTGAAACGCAGTCCAGTTCAAACTGTGGAGGCAAGCCTTTCCAAAAAGAAAGGAACAGATTCACTTTTCGATTGAGCGAGAGAGAGAGAAAAAGAGACAGAGACTGAGAGAAAATGATTGTGTATCACACAGCAGCTGATGTGGTGGGAATGAACTCATCCAGCCCTTGGCACTTAACGAATTACCAGTTTCATGGAGATGCTTTCAGCGAAGGTCTAAAGTCAGTGGCACACGGAAGTCTGTAACACCAAGACCGTGTAAAATAGCAGTCTGTTTTCAGAAGAATTGCACTTGAAGTGGAAGCCAACTGCTCATGCTAGAATGGCAAGGGATTCACTGGACAGAGACCTTGGGGACACAGAGGTGCCCACTCTGGGAACAACCTCACCACACATTCTGAAATAGAAAATAATACCTACAATAATAATGGATTCTGTTACAACCCATCAGTGAAAGAAAGTCCCCGTCATTACCTATAGAAACCTAATACTTTTAGTAGTTGATTATTACTATTAATAGAAACCCACCAATTCAATCAAAAGTTGTGCTTTTTACAGAGTAAGATAAGCTGGTTTCTTAATTACGTTTTTCCATTAGCCACATTCATAACTTGCAGTGGGAATGGAGCATTAAAAGTCATTGCTGTGAAACATTGGTCAAATCACTAACAATAAGTCACACATTCTCTATACTCTTTATATACCACCTCTTGCTATCTATCGCTCTCCAACATTAAGATCCAACTCCAATCTTAGGTTCTCTTCTGAGATGCTTAAATGAAGGATAATTTTGAAGGAAGCAAGATGTGAGAGAAGAAAATCAGCAAAGAAGGGGCAGCCTTCATTTCTCACTCATTTGTTAATTCATTACCATTTGAATAAATGAACCCCTCACCTCATAAGATCACGAGGGCACTTGCTGGTATAGGGGATTGATTGTTACTTTATTGTGGTGGGGCAGAAGACATTTAATGGTTCCCTCAATTTTATTTTTTTAACATTAAAAACCCTCTTTGCCATGGAATTAACATATACATCTTACAGTCTTTTATGAGAACTGAGTTATATTAGGATATTTCAAGAAAGGGTGGATAAGCAACAGAAATGATTCCATTAGTAGCAGACTCAGAGGATAGAACCAGCTGAGTGATCTTAGCTAGAGCTTAGGTTGAACTGAATTTACAAATTCAGTTCTGTTGACTTAACTCATTTAAGGTTTACAGTTGCCTAGATTCACATACCGCTCAATTGCCATAGGTAGAAGCATGGGCATTGCCTTTCTTGACTCTTCCTTTTCCCACCGTCCTTCCTAGATTCCCCATGGTTACTTGTTATACATCCTAAAATCTGTATCAAAGCTTTCCACTTTAATTTACATCCATCCATCTTAATAAGCAACCTGCTAATTCTGGCCACCATAGCTTCTTGCCCAGATTAGCCTTCTAACTATTCTCCTTGCCTCCATTCTAAGAGACCTGTATGTCTACTTTGTTCCACAAACATTTGCTGAATTCTGAGGATGCACAGGAACACAAAGAGGCAAATCTGCAGTCTTGTTGTGCTTAGTAAACAAAACCCACTAGGAGGAGGCAGGGGCCCGGCACAGGAAATTGACTAAAGTCCTAGAAGGAATGGTGAATTGATACTGAGAATCTAATCACATTTCACCTGGGGGCATATCCTAATATTGGGCAAAGCTAGAGTCTGAGGACCAGTCTGGACAGTAGGCAGAAAACTACAGTTCCTTAGCTGACGGAAAAACTAGCAGCTATTTTGGCTATTTTTTGCACTGCTGAAGTGACAAGGGTGGAGGTTTGGTAGACATCAAACTACAGCCATTTTCCACAAAAAAAAGAAAGGGAGGAGAGTAGTGCATGGGATGGGAGATCAAAGCTAAGCTGAATATCTGTGAAGAGAACTGAATTTCTAGCTGGTTTCCAGGGCTGAAGACACCAGATACCCCAGAATCTCAATCAAAAGCCATGGAGAACCCCACCATGGTAGCAGGGGCTAATCAGAAAAGATTGAGTCTTGCTATAGCTGAAACCCAGACAAAACCCACGTCAGTCCTTGATAAGCCTAAGATGGTCAGTGCCCCAGCTTATAAACCTAACAGAGAAAAAGAGAAATCCTCTCTTTTGGAAAATAATGTCAGTTATAGTCTCTGTGATTCTTTTCTATGCTGTCTAGCATACAACAGAAGACTGCTAAACATATAAAGATGGTAGATATAAAGACC
The DNA here is from genome assembly GCF_021613505.1 of Equus quagga. NCBI lineage: Eukaryota > Metazoa > Chordata > Mammalia > Perissodactyla > Equidae > Equus > Equus quagga. Next base: position 162,119,137 of record NC_060268.1, read on the forward strand.
TATGATGAAGCCATATAACTAAAATAATAAGATATTAATACAAGGAAAAACCGACTAATTGATCAGAATGGAGAGTTCGGAAAGACATCAACAAATAAACAGTCAACAAATTTGTGACAAAGTAACTCAGTAAAGTAGTGGGGAAAGAATGATCTTATCAAGGAAGAATCCTGTGTCAACTGTATAGCCATAGAGAAAAATCATGTATGTATGCATCTTCACTTTATCTCATACTATACGCACAAATCAATTCAAGATGAATTACACATTGAAACGTGGAAGATAAAGTAATAAATATTTTACAACAAAATATAGGAAAACCTTTTGATGACTTTGATGTAGGCTAGTTTTCTTAAATCAGTCCCTGAAAAGTTCTGAACAGCAACTAACTATATAGGAATAGATTATAACTAAGAACTTCTATGCAGTAAAAGACACCATTAAGATGATGAAAAGTCAAACCGCATAGTAGGCATACATATGTACATATGACAAACGACTCAGCCACATTAGATACATAACAACAAATATAGCAAAAAATGATAACTTCCAAAAATCAGTAAGAGAAAGACAGGTAACAGAATAAAATTCAAAAGAGTTGAACAAATAATTCACAAAGGAGGATATCCAAATGAACTGACTTCAGTAGTAATCAGGGAAAGACTTATTAAAATCACTATGTGATAATGCTTCATGATCAAAGGATAGATAAAATGAAAAAGATGAAAAATATCAAGTGCAGGCGTATGTATGGTAACCAAAACTCTCATTCACTGCCCATGGGAATATAAATTGGTACAATTACTTTGGGAAAATATTTGGCAATATCTACTAATGCTGAATATAATTGTCCTCAGAATTGGACACGGGTCTATATGTTCACCAAAAGACACACATGAGAATGTTTATAAAAGAACTATTCATATTACTCTCAAATTATACAGCTCATATGATTTAAAAATAAATACAATATGGAAGAAATTAAAAAATATAATATTGAAAGTCATATATAAAAAAGGACATAGAATTGAATTCCATTTATATAAATTTTACATAAAGTATAAAAGCAAGTAAAACCAACCTATGCTATCTGAAGTCAAAACAGAGGTTATCCTGAAGCAGGGACCTGAATACAAAAGGACATGAGTGGGGCCTCTGGGATGATCCTGATGTTCTTATCTTGACCTGAGTGCTGGCTACACAGGTGTGTTCATTTGTGAAAGTTCTACAAGCAGTATAATGACGACACGGGCACTTTTTTATGTACACTTACCTTTAAAAAATATGCAGGCGCCGGCCCGGTGGCGCAGCGGTTAAGTGCGCACATTCTGCTTCGGGGTCCTGGGGTTCGCCTGTTAGGATCCCAGGTGCGGACATGGCACGGCTTGGCACGCCATGCTGTGGCAGGCATCCTACATATAAAGGAGAGGAAGATGGGCATGGATGTTAGCTCAAGGCCAGTCTTCCTCAGCAAAAAAGAGAAGTTGGCAGCAGTTAGCTCAAGGCTAATCTTCCTCAAAAAAAAATAAAAATATGCATAGTGGGAAGAAGAGATGGATGGGAGTCTTGGGAGGAAAAACATTTTAAATGTCTTATAAGAGTTAACTTTCTTGTTTGGGCGCAGCTCTGAGAGAGACATTAAGGTTAAAATCATAAGATATGCACTGACCTAGTTTAGGTACACAACCCCTCACTTTTTATGTACAGATCAGGCTGATTGTAGATAACAGTGATGTCATGCACTCTAGCACATATCATCACACTTCCTGGGGTAACAATATTGCACTAATAGAAAATGACAACTGACTTGTCATATGGCACCCAATAGCCACATTGATTCAGGCCACAGGCCCCAAAACATGACAGAATCACCCATTTTTGTCTTGTGTAGAAGCAGCAACATAATAAATATCAAGGGAAAACTCTGTCAAAACCATGCTATTAAAATTCTCCTGTGAAGAGATGAGAAAGCAAATGTTTGTTAAGATTTAAGGCAAGTCTTTATCTTTTTGGGAGCTCAGATTCTTTGGTCTAGTCAGAGACATGATAGTCAAAAGGAAAAAGGAAATCGAACATGATATTTAAAGATTGTTAGACTGAGTCCAAATGGCATCGAGATGGAAATGACTAACAAGATAAAAAGACTGGTCACATCTTGTTAAATGTACTGAGAACCACTAAGGTGGACCTAATTCTCATAATAAGGAGGGAAAATGGTTACAGGTATCCTCTCCCCCTCTCAAGGGTCCCTGGGATGGCCAATTCCTAATCTTGTATAAAGGCCAGGTCAAATATTAATTCCTTGTAAAATCACTCCTTCCCTCTCCCAGGCAGCTTAGTTGACTCTTCACCCATTTTTGTCCTCATAGCACTTTGGACAAATCTTTGTGATACTTATTATGCACTTATCATATTAAATTGCAATGTTTTCTGTCTGTATAACTGTCTATTCCCATCAGCATATGCAACCTCAAGGGCAAAGGCTACATCTTAGCATGTAGCACAATCATTTAAAATGTTTTAATGGTTTTATTACAATAGGAATATATACACGTGGCAAAAAAAATTCAAAACAGCATAGACAAACATAAACGGAATGGTTAAAAATTCCCTCCCCATGATCTAGGCCAGAGGTCAGCAAACTCTTCCTGTAAAGGGCCAGATGGGAAATACTTTTAGCATTGCATAAGTGGTCTCTGCTACAACTACTCAAGTCTGCTGTTGCATCACAGAAACAGCTACAGACAATATGCAAAAACAAGTGAACGAGGTTGTGTTCTAATATAACTTTATGTAGAAAAACAGATAGCAAGCCAAAGTTGTCCCATGGAACATAGTTTGCCCATCTGTACCCTCGACCATAGTTTCATGTCCTAAATGGACAACTGTCAAAAATTTCCTATAAAATGTATTGCTAGTTGAGTAAATCCTTTATGCAGCCCAAGCTAAACAAAATGTAGCTTTTACAAACTGCAAAAATACACAATGTTTGACCTATGCTAGTTTCTTCAAAGAGGGAAAATTCCCAATTTGCTTTGCTTTTTCCATAGAGGAGAGAAGCATATGTGGCTACCAACAACTTTTGTCGAGCGTCTGCAGTCAAAGAAGGCAAATTTATCGAAGTCTTTGGTGCCACCACATCTACTCTTCAACATTGGCTCTGAAGTACAGTTTTCATCCAGAAATGAAACTGTCAAGTCTAGTTTGATGCCCAGATGAGCCTATATAGTTATCAAATCATTGGACATCTAAATTACAACATAAGCTCCAATACCAGGACCCTGAGTTTTTGTGGGTTACCTAGAAATCTAACCACTTGGGTGAATACTGTTTTAAAGGTCAAACCCATTCCAAGCCAAAAAGGAAAAACGCGTGAAATATCCTCTCTTTGTAAACTCAGGAGCCACACGCACATACCTTTGAAAGTGAACTGTGGTGGCTACTGTGTTACCCCTGTGCCCCGCAATCTGGCACACATCTCAGGGGTACTTTAGTAGTGCGATATGATGTCTATGAATAAAAAAATAAGAACTTATACCAAAACTTAAACAAAAAAAAAATCTCATCAGTATATTAGGAAAGTTTCTAGTGAATGCTAGATCAAGTTCTACTCTGGAACTTTTAAAAAACATTGATGAATTACAAATTCTCCATTGTCACTGGCTTTCCTTGATTGCTCCTTCTTCCTATGATTCTCTCTTTGGATCTCTGGGTCTCCATGCTTCTGATGTAGCCTCTTTCTCTCTTCCTGCCCCTGTCCTTCTCTCTCTTGCTCCCTCTCCTCTCACTCGTTCCCAACTCCTCTCTTGCTTTTCCATCTCCCTTGCTCTGCTTCTCTCATACTCTTTTTGTCTTCCTCTTTCTCCATCTCTCTGTATCTCAGTTTCTGTTTCCTCCTCTTCCTTTCACTCTTCTTCTTCAGTTGCCTTCCACTTAAGCCATTAAATCAGTAAACTTCTTTTCCATGGCCAGGAGAGACCATCTAATGACTCACCTCCGTGGGTGAGAGGTCACAGGTGGAATATAAGGCTCAACTCACTATCTATACATATGGCTAAGGGTGTGCATGTGTGTGGGTGTGTGCGTATGTGAATTTCTATGCACAGATAGATAGGTAGATGGGTAGATGAATATCAAGACCAAGCTAATGTCTGATACTTAAATTGAGATATGTATGTTCTCTTTCTTGGAATTATAGGTCACCAGAAAGTCTAGTATATAGTCTTATTGTTGCAAGTACCTCCATATCTGTCTGTTCTCCAATTAAAAAAACTGATGAAGAAAGGCCTGGAAACAGCTGCTATTACACATTCAGAAGAAAAAACATAAAGTGATATTTTTTGCCACCTTTTTCATTAAACTATCTAACAACTCTAGTAGAGAGATTTGTGTATGTGTGTCAAATTTAGGTGCCTAGAATTACATATAATGAATCTGAGTTCACAATCTCTTTTTGTTAAGTTTAAATATTTAAAAAAAAATAATACAAGTAGTGCATGTTCATGAAAGAAATATCAGAAAATACAAAACAATTTAAATGATAATCAAAACAGTTATAATCAGGGGCTGGCCCCATGGCCGAGTGGTTAAGTTAGCGTGCTCCGCTGCAGGCAGCCCAGTGTTTCGTTGGTTCGAATCCTGGGTGCAGACATGGTACTGCTCATCAAGCCACGCTGAGGCAGCGTCCCACATGCCACAACTAGAAGGACCCACAACGAAGAATATACAACTATGTACCAGAGGGCTTTGGGGAGAAAAAGGAAAAAAAAAAAAAAATCTTTAAAAAAAAAAATCAGTTATAATCAAGGGTAACATTTTAGCTCTATCTTTCCAGATTTTTTTCACCTTTTCTTTCCATTATTTATTTATTTTTTACAAAAATAGAAAGAGATTCACCAGTTTACTGAGTCCCTGTTACATACTAGATGTCCTGTTAAATATCTGAGATACATCAGAGAACAGGAGACAAAAATTTCTACCTTCATGGAACTTAAAATCTTACTATTTTTGAAATTTATGTTTTATTTTTTCTTTGCTGTGTATATTTTCTAAGTCATCAAATCTGTGTCTATAATATATTTAATGGCGGTATAATATTTTATCACATTCATGTACAAGGTCATGGGTTTTGCTTTCTTGTGGACCAAGTGAAGTTCAAAAAAAGAAAAAAAACCAGCAATAATTTACTAAGTGTTTACTCTGAGTGTATAGTTATAAATGCTGTAATGAATGAATACGAAAAAACAAAGAACATTTTTTTAAAGATGAGAAAGGGCCTCAGCCCTACAAAACATGAAAATGAAAAAGGGAGAGAGCATCATTACAAAAGAGGTGGTAATGTCACAAACAACATATAATACATATTTGCTAAGTGGGCATTAGGCATTATGCTTATTATCATGATTGTTGTTATTAATTCACTGATGACTATAACCACAAAGTAATAATAGTAATACAATAGCTAACATTTCTTGAGGGCTTACTATCTGCCAGTTACTGTTTTAAGCACTACATGTATATCAACCCATTTAAGTCTCATAACAAACTTTTAAGAAGGATATGTTTTACATATGAGGAAATAAATAGAGGCATGGAATCAGACTTATTTTCATGACATCACAGAGCTAGTAGATGTTGAAGCAATGCTTCAAACCCAAGGAGTCTGCTTCCAGAGTCTTTACTACTAATCACTATGTTATAGTTAGAAAAGTTCACCCTTTTATCCTCAGAACACAAATCTCGTTTCCATGGATACCCAGGAAAGACAGTACCTAGAACTCATTCCCATTATGTAAATGACAAAGCAAAGTGTTTATTTCAACAGTAGAAAGACGACTTTCCAGGAAAAGGTACTGTCTTTCCTCTTTCTGAAGAGCTGGCATGACATCCCATATTGTAGGTGCGTCATCGTCTCCCCGCCAGCCTGCTTCAGAGGGTCCTACCGCACTGTGTTCACAGATTCCTAGAGAAGTTGTTGAAAGCTGTGGACTTCAACTCTTTCCAGAAAAAAAAAAAAAAAGTTCATATACACACAATATGCAGGCAATCTGAGGAAGTTCAGGGACCAGGAAGCCCATAGAAGAATCCTCTAGGGAAATATTTTTCAAACTTTAGTGTTAGAAAGAATCACCTGGGGGGTGATTAACACACAAAATTCCTGCTCACTGCCCTGCCCCCTCCAACAAAATACTATCTGGAGCCTAAATTTTCTTCAAACACCCCAGGTTATTTAAATGCTGGGGCCTGATGACCATGCCTGAATATAGTTTTAGTGGTCATTGAGAGAGCCCGGGTCTGCCCACTTCAAAATCCCTCCATCCAGTCAGCAAAATGCAGGGTAGGGCAGGTGGAGATCAGCGGCAGTGCTTCTAAAGCAGAGTGACAAATGCCCTCTTGATGATTCTAACCAGGAGAGTGGTGGGAAGCAAAGAACCAAACAGAAGATCGTTTACTTTCCCAACAGGCAAGCCCTGCATCACATGGCCTATGGGTCTGAGTTCCCACATCCTCTGGTATTCTAATGCAGAAGACGACCAGAGCCCTCAAACCTTTGGCTCCTGGGCACAGTATGATTAGCCAATTACCTAATACCCAGTCTGAGTAGCACTATCTTAAACTGAGTGTCCATGTTGTTCCTGCCATGTCTCCAGGGTCAGTAGCCGGCAGGGAGAAATCAAGTGCCAGCTCCCACACATTCTCCCTGGATGACAAGCTGGAGAGGATACACATTAGTGATGCTATATGAGCCATTCACAGGGATGGATGGAGGTCGTGAAACAAATAAAACAGGTCAGCAACCTGAGACAGTGTGACATGGAAAGGGGCACACTTAGATTTTTCTGCTCCTGTCAAGAGTTCTCTCAACCATCGCTCTGAACTGACTTGTGAATTCCCTAAATATAATAAACCCACACACAGCGGCAGTGTGAGCCAGCAGAAAGAGCTTTGGAGCTGAACTCAGAGCAAACCTCAAACCCCTGTTCTGCCACGTTTCCCTAGGTAATTTGGGGCATGTTTCTTAACGCCCCTGAGACTCAGTTTCCACAACGTTGGAATGAGGAAAATATCTACTTCAAGAGTTGTTGTGAGGATTAAATGACATAATGCAGTGATATTCTGCATTGTGCTTACAGAGAATTGCTCAAAAGATGTGGTAATTGTTATTATTGTTGCTAAAAGTCAACTTCTGTTATCACATAGATAGCATATCTGGGTGGAGCAGACCTGTTCTCCTGTTCAGCAAACTCCCCTCTGCCCTGTCTCCAACCCCCAGCCTCCATCAGATACAAGAAGAGCAGAAAGAGTCATTGATGACTCACTTAGAATTGTCAATATCTAAAACAACACTTGTATCAATAGGCAATGGCACCTTACTTGCAGTAAATCTTATTAGTACCCTGTATGGTCGGCCACTTTTTAAAGGCTAATAATGACCCATAAATCACTCTGCACCAAGCAACTTGCCTAAAGCCCAGCACAGAGAACTTGAATAGGTTCTCCTAGAACCCAAGAGCCCTGAGCCTAATTTCTATACTTGTCCTCAATAGTGGTCCCTGAGGGGCAGAAGCATAGGCTTCAGTCAAAACATAAACTCTGTCCCCAACCCATGGCGAGAAAAGCCCGAGCAAGTCCAGGTGTCAGTGGCATAAGGCTGTGTCCTAAGTTTTAGTCCCTCTTCTTGCAGCAGCTGACCTGTACATCACCCTGCGAAACCAGCAGATCCTCAGGGTCATCTCCCACGAAACGTAGGTAATGATGTCTGTCCTTCTTATCTCTTAGGACTATGATGAGAATAAAACTAAAGGAACCTGGCAAAATTCTTCAAAACCGAAGCATTTTGAAAAGTGAAAAGGCACATTACTGATTTAAGGTCGTATAAAAACATCGAGCAGATCTCAGCAGAAACAGACATGAAACCTTTAAAGTCCATGTAAAAGTTCACGCAGGGTTTCCTACAAGAGCATTCCGGTCCTTTTATGCCTACCCACATTTTAGAATAAACTCTGCTCTTTCAGTATGAACTTAGCACAGTAAGATTTTACCTATGTTTCTGGCCAAACTTTTAACTATTGCAACCATCTAATCTGAGCAGAGCGAGTCCTGGTCAGGAGTGACCATTACATTCCAAGAGTCTGGTTCCTCCTCACACTGACCACACCTCTTCTCGGCCATCACTTTTGGCCACCGCAGGGATGCTGTTTGGCCTGTTTCCCCTTGGGAGACATAGATGTATTCTCTATGTTTTCTGGAGGTGTACGACACTAATTAAGAAACAGAAAGGCAGGTCACAGAATTTGTATATAAATTTGAAGACAAAGCAAAGTGGCAGTCTGGGCAGCCTGTTTTGAAAACTGTGTTTGAGAAATAAATCAGGAAAAAAAGAATCAACAACATCCAAGATGAGATTTAACTGTTTGAATGTGCAAATTAAGGTAATCATATCTTTAAGGAATGGCATTGATTTTCTTTTTGACACAGATTTTCCACTTCTCATTAGGCATGCAATATACTTGTAATCATTCAAAACTGATTTTACAGATTAAGGAATTTTAATCTTTTTCCTCCCCATATTTGCTCTTGAAGTTCTTTCCCCTACCATGCACTTATGGTCATCTCAAAACTCCCCTTTTAAAGTTCTCCCTATTATTCATGGTCCAATTTAAGCATCACCCTTGCCACAAGCCTTCATAACCAGCCTAGCTAGAAGGTTCCATCTCACCATTAATTCTCTAGCAGTTCTGCCATCGGACGACATGCATCTTCTACTCCTTCATATGAATGTTCATAACTTTTTGTACCACTTCACACACCTCTTGACCAGTTCCTGAAACATATTATGTGCTCAGCATATATCTGCAGAATTAAAAGTTAATAAGATCATTTGTATAAGGTTGTTAGTGTCGTCCTGGGCATACAGATAGTACTCCTTAAATGTTAGCACTTATTAATATCATAAATAAATGAAAACACTCCATGTACTTTTTGCCCAATTCTATTCTATTCATACCTTTCTAAAAAAGAGGTGCCTCATTCTCATAGTCAATATTTAATTATCTTTTCTAGAAGGTACCAGCTCATTTCAAAAAGAGGTTTAATTTCTACTCTCAGATGATGCATTTTGTCAGTAAAGATGGCATGTTTGCCAATACAGAGATGATATAAAACAAACTACTGTGCAAATACTAGTACCTGATTTAAATAATGGCATTCAAATTTCAGGAATTTCTGTAAACATCTATGTATAGGAACAATAGGGAAGGACCTAATCACATGAAATGTAAGGTTTGCTCGCTCCCAAGTCAAGGACACAGATCACTGTGTCATCTTTGTTTTCCCAGAACTTTACTTATAAGCACAAAGTACTCAACACTCTCAAGTGGAAGACACTAACACACTGGGTCAGACCTGGGTGGACTTCAGAGGAAGTACTGACTATGCCTCACCAGACAGCAGAAAGCAGACAGTCTCTCTACTTTTAAGATAACTAGTAAGGTGGGGCCAGCCTGGTGGCACAGCGGTTAAGTTTGCATGTTCCGCTTCGGTGGCCCAGGGCTGATCAGTTTGGATCCTGGGTGCAGACTTATGCACTGCTTGTCAAGCCATGCTGTGGCAGGCATCGCACATATAAAGTGGTGGAAGGTGGGCACAGATGTTAGCTCAGGGCCGGTCTTCCTCAGCAATAAGAGGATTGGCAGTAGATGGTCAGCTCAGGGTTAATCATCTTCCTCACAAAAAGAAAAGAAGAGATAGCTGGTAAGGGCATTCAAACTGAAGTCCATGTGCCTCCACATCTAGTAAGCTTTCTTATTCCACTCATCGTGCCTTCCCTGTCGTGCTCTATTTGCATTCTTGATTAGGACGAGAGCTCTGATCAGAAAAGGAAAAACGTGAGTTTGTTAAAGAAAGTCAATTAAGGGTCAGGTGAAAAAATCTTATACAAATGATCACCAAACCCGATTTTCACAGCCAATGTCGAAATAAGACAGATTTTGTTAACTCAGAAATGTATTAACCAAGACCAGATCTCAAAACGTGCAGATGACCTTCTGCTCAATGAATCCCTCGAGTGTTGATTTTAAAACTCTCTACAGATCAAGAGGGGAGTGTGAGCCCAGTGCAATCAATCACTGTCACCAACGGAGTAAGGGATGCAATGTGACAGGCACAGGTTAAAGGCATTCCTTTTTCAGAAGGAGATGGAGTTTCCATAGCCAGGATTTGCCTCTATCCAACCTCCTCTGAAATCCATTCTAGATGAATAATTTTACAAACAGATCTTAAAAGGTTCTCATTTCTAAATTCTACATTAAAATCTACAAAACAAGCACAGATTTTGGAGTCAGACCAAAGCAATTTTCAAATTGTGCCCTGTCCCTGACCCCCCATATCAGTTTGGCCAAGTTACTTATCCTTTCTGAACCTCCGTTTCCTGTTTTGTGCAATGGGAGCGATAATCCCACTCTCACAAGATTATTGTGAAAATTAAAAAGATGATGAATATGAGGCATTTTACCAAAAAATTGGCCCAGTTTAATACCAACATTGTGTTGATACATCTCAGGTCTGAAAATAGCTGAAGGAGAAGACATGCATGTCAAACAATCAGATAGTCATGCAATTTGATAAACGTGGCATCAATACCATCATAATGATGTAAGTCAAGTAATGTACTACAGACAACTGTCTTTGAGCAAAATGCTAGTGAAAAAGAGACTGGGAGTGAGAAAATGAAACATTTAAATTATATTCAGCATAAAAATGTGAGGAAAGATATTAATGCTTACCACCTACCTAACAGAAATTTCATAGGGATTAATGAGTTAAGGCTGGTTAGCATTTGGAACTCAATGGAAGAAAGCAATACACACACACACACACGGCACTAAATATCATATAAAATTAAATTATGTATAAAATGAGTGGCACAGAAGCAATATGTTCCTGTTTATGACAAATTATCTGTACTCAGCATCCTCCATGCCATAGGATTTTCTCATTTGGTTCAGATCTTGCAAAGGCTCTCATCAAGAAAGGCTGTCCTTTATGACAAAGCTGCAAAGATGAGCACCTGGATTTAAATAATGGCTCTCAAATACTGGGAATTCCTCTAAATGCACACGCACACGCTACACACACTCATACAACAGGAAAAGGTCTAATCATGTCCAAGATCAAAGTTACATCTTCAAACGGCTGCCCCACGAGCATCAGCAAAAGGCACAGGAAGGAGAGGGGAAAGAGTCAGGGAAACCATTCAGAATTCTTGAAAAGTTAGGTGGGCAGGCTATGATTACCATAATTTCATACCTTTAATTCAGGTGTTATTCTAATCATTAGTCTTTCTCAGCCACGGCTTTTAGCTAAAGATCAGACAGGTCAAACAGATGTGTGATATCTAAGTCCCCCTGCTTTCTGGGGGAAGAAATCTAAGTGGCAAGTCATGAGTTTCTGATGTTGTCTTCAGATTTGGGGTTGATGAGCTATTCCCTTTAGTGATTGAGAGAAAGGAAAGTGTTGGGCATGGAGTGACACATGTGTATAGGATGTTACATCAATGCCCTTTCGTGTGTATTAGATATGTGATTCTCCTGATTAATCCTGATTGGCCCTGACCTTGCTTTACAGATGAAGAAATTCAAACTCAGATTATTATATCTACTTGCCAAAGAAACATGAAATTAAATAGGACTAGAATTCAGATCTCCACTCTGCTATTCATTTCATCAAGTTGCTTCCAACTAAGAAGTTACTTCTGATTCCCCATACTCCAGTTTACAAAAATAACTTTAAACTTTACCTTCTCCACGATGCTCAGACATAAATTTGGCTAGATGAAATTAACTGTTTTTGAGGATATATATATATATATATATATATATACTGGAAAAGTATTCTGTGTGTGTGTGAGGGGTTGGCATTAAGAAATAGAAGACTTCAGACGAAAGAGAAAACTCACTGTTTAGCAAACTTTGGGCGCTCAAACATTAACAGCCACCATCCCTATTACTTCCTACCATAAGTAGTCTTAGTAGACCAACTGCATGCCGCCCATCCAAGCTTTGAGCCACACTGTCCCTATTCAGCTTCTAAGCATATGAGTGTATATGCAACACACACACACACACACATACACACACACCCTGGCCATACATTTCAGCCATTTTTTTTAAATGAACAAGTGGCTGGTTTGCCAAAGATGTATTTTCCCCCCTCTCTCATTCTGTCCAAAATCTTTCAAGACTAGGTAAGGGATAATTTGCAGTTTGGATTACAGTATCTATTTCTAGTCCAAGCCCTTTGCTTCATGGTACTCACCTATCTGATGTGTTTGAAACTTCCCTTTAAGCCAGAAATTCTGAGTTAACTGCTTGAAGTGAAAAACGTTTAGAATTTCATATTTAAATAGGATAAATAATTTTAGTGGTAATGATATTAAAAATACAATTATTAAAGTAGGGAGTGAGGGCAAAGGTCTCCAGGAGCTCAACAGAAAGAATCTCTGCTGCAGTCATTTCAGTAAACTTGCACATGAACAACACACAAACCTTGTGTCCTCAAGGCTGGACATTAGGGTGTCACGGATGCTCTCAAGACAGGGCTATCAATCTGGAATGCTGTTACCACGATTTGTATCAATATACATATGTACTAATAGAATTCCTACTGAGAAGATATTTAAAACATTCAAAACTTGTATTTCAAAAGCTAATGATGAGCATAACCAACGTGCTTGTGTCTGGAAAGGGTTCTGGCAGTTACATTACAAATAAAGACATGGTGGAAGGCGCTGAGCTGGATAATCCGTGCATATTTCAATGAGTGAACTCTCAATTTCCTGATTGAGTCCCCACTTATTTATTTATGTGCTTATTTTTTGCCCATCCTTGATCATAATGTTCTTAACACTTGCTTTATGGTAGCCTAGAGAACTTTCTGACACTTTTTAAATGTTCTTTAATCATTACGGCCAAAGCTGCTCTTTTACTATTTCTGCCAATAAGAGTTTCCAGGTTCTTTTTAAACTGACAGCTCTGACAGACTGAAGAGCTAGAGCTGCAGATTTATTCTCCAAAATCTAAAACCTCCCCTGGCATGACCCCAGATCACTGACTTTCTCCCCAATAGCCTCTCTGGGTCCAGCAGCAGCCCACCACACACCCCTCTCCCTATCTCCCTAGTGTCAGCCTCCTGTAATCTGTCAATCGCTTTCACCTTATAAGGAAAGGTCAAGCCTCTATTTGTGCTCTTCACTAGAGGTCAGGCAGTGGGGGAGTGTTGTCACTGGGATATTGATGTTTCTAGGACTGGATGACACTGGAGAACAATCAAAAGTTTACAAGTTGCAAAGTTCCAGCTCTAAACACACACTGGGGCGGGTGGAAGGTAGTGCAGGCTTTCTCTGCGCTGGCATCCCATGAGTTCCCAGAGAGGGGGACTAGATGAAAGGGCAATGACTACCCACGCAGTTCTCACCCACTCTAAATTACCTTGTAAATATGTCGTCTTAGAGCCATCAGTAAGTTTGTAGCAAGTAAACGGGAAATCACTCCAGGGAATGTCAGATGGCCCTAAAAGTTAACTCTTTCACCCCTACCAACCGGATACTTAATATCCTACTCTTTGTCTGGCCTTCAACCCCACAGACCATTGCGACAGGAAACAGGATTTGCCTGCTATCTTGGAAGTGTTTTTCAAGGTTGAGGCTTGGAGAAGACGGAGGTCCCGGAGGGATGGAGGCACATCTTGAAAGTGATATAATTCCTGGAGAAGGTGGGCAGAGGCTTCACTTTGCACCCTTCCCAGTCAGAAGCCTCAACTGCCCTTCTCCACCTGACTCCCCCCCCCCCCCCAGCCCACTTTAACGCATCCCACCCGTTGCCTCTCACCTCTCTGACGCGTCCCAGCGCCGCTTCTCTACTCACAACGCTGTTGTGGTCAGACCAATGGAGCGGCTTTTGTGTGCAAAGTTCCTCGTCACTGCTCACACGCTGTCAGCCTCAGCTCCTCCATCCCGGAAGCCTGTGGCTTTTTCTTACTCTTGCTCCGGAGTTACAGGCTCCCGCTGCCCAAAGCGGATTCTACTCCTGCTCGATCCTGCTCACCTCTCCCGAGGCTTCTCTGGGAAGAGAAAGGAAGGGAGCAGCAGCAGGAGCCGGTCCCCGCAACGACTGGTGATGGGATCCACGGGGTCGGAGCCCTGGGACCGCGGGATACAGCAGGAGCCGCCGCCGCGGGCGCCCGGGGCGCGATGGACCGAGACCCACGCAGGCGAGGAGCGCTCTCAGCCGGGCCGCGAGCCGCCAGCCGCGCCAACTTTTCCCATCCCGGGAGCGGAGGGCAGTCCCGGACCCAAGGTGGCGTGGCGGCGCGGGGCTCTCCGCCGGTGGGCCGTGGGGGACAGGCGCTCGGGACCCCAACTCCATCCAAGTCGGGCCGCGGAGGAGGTTAGCGGAGGCGGCCGCGTGCTTTGCACAGAGCCAGGCGCCGCCACGCGGGCTGGAGCCGGCGTCCCGCGGCCCCGGTGCAGCCGCCTGCGGAGCCCAGTGCGGGGCCGGGGGCGGCGGGGCTCAGGTTCAGTGGCTCCCCCTTCCCGCCGCGCCCCCGCGGACTGGGAGCGGACCGCACGCGCCATGGACCCTCCTTCTCCTGCTCACCACCTCTGGCTTTGTCCTCTTTCTGTCCGTTCCGCAAGGAGTCTAGTTTTCCTCTGCCTCCAGGACTCGCCAGTGACCTTGGGAGGAGAGGAATTGGGGGATTCCTACACTTTCCCTCTTAGTCTCTGTGAATTGGCCCCTCGATCTAACCCAGAGCACAGGCAATGTGTCCTGGCCTGGGAGAGGCGCTAGAAGTGCGGTAGAAGGGATGGCGTGGGGTTGGGTGTGTGTGATGGATAGATATCGATGATCTATCTACAAATATCAATAGACAAATAGATACCTATGGATACATATCATATATCTACATAGATCGTATATTTATAGATCTAAGATCTATCTATTTATCATCTCTCCAGTGACGGTGATAATACGTATATTTAGGGGTTTTTCTATCAGTTGCCATTCTTTGTTCTCTTTTCCTGACCCTCTGTAACATTCATTCTGTCTAAAATCAGTGTTCTTGCATAATCCCATTTGAAAGAGCACTTTGCTACTAACCGTGTTCTAAATGTTGTGTGGACGCACACTTCGGAGTCTTCTAAAACACTACGAAGTCCTGGGGCGGGAGCAGAGACCGTGGGGAAAAAAAAAAAAAAGGAGCTCAAACTGTAGGCTTGGGAACATTTTGGTTTTTGCAAACTGTTGTAGTCCCAGGGCTTAGCACAAAACCCAAGACCCCACAGAACATCAGTAATCTATTAGAGACATATATTTATTGCATCTATTATATGATTGTTTGTTGGATAAATTCAGATTTACCTGTGTCAGTCCTCACCCTTCTAGCAGAAAACATGCCTCTGAAACCTTGGGATGAACTTTCCATATGGTTAGCAGTCTTCTATTTGTGAACAAGGTTCTCTGTCACTAATTCACTGTGAGATCTCAGGGAATTACCACCCTCCCTTGCCTACGCTTGAAAATGGGTTGTAAGTGAGGAACATTCTACAAAATAAGGGACCAATACACTTAAAAAATATCAGCATCAGGTAAGGCAAAGAAACTAAGGAGCTGTCCCAAATTAAAGGAGATTTAGGAGACAAGAAAACAAACTGTGTGATCCTGGATTAGATCCTAGACCAGGAAAAGGACATTAGTAGACCGATTGGCAAAATTAGAATAAAGTCTGTAGATCAGTTTAGAGTACCATATCACATTTAATTTCCTAGTTTTGAAATTGTCCTGTGATTGTGTGGTGTTTGTATTTGTAGAAGCTGAATAAAGGGCATATATGAATTTCATTTTTGCAACTTTTTGTAATCTGATACTATTTTAAAATAAAAATGAAAAAAATGTTATGATAAAAATGTAATGAAAGAATTGGATTAAATGACCTTTGAAACCTTTCTGAGTCCAAAATTCTTCAATTGTATGACTATAATATCTGCCAAGCCAGCTCTCCTGTTGCTGCTGTTATAAAGTTCAAATGGAGATTTTGGGGAAAAAGGACTTTGAAAATTGCAAAGTATTTCTTAAAATCCAAACCTTTCAAGTAGACGGTTTATTTCTAGAGGGGTGAAATGTCTTCAGATTCCTTTGCAGTCTTCACAAAACTAATGATACTTCTGTATATAGATGGAGGTACTCAATATTCAATAAATGAGTGCCAGAAAGAATGATAGCTATAACAATAAGATAGGAAAAATTATAACTTCTAAATATATACTTTGTTTCCTTCATGTTAACTTCATTGAAAAAATATAATTTCTAGACCTGTGATGGGACCACTTGGAAGATAACAGAGTAACTATTACTCATTAATAACTAAACCTTTTCTAACTTATGAAAAGGAAAGTTCTCTCACACGAGCTCTTTTGTAAGATGTATTTTGGGAAGAATCTTCAGAGCTATTCTTTAGACCAATCTAAGACAAGAGCAAATGCAAGAAAAGCAGCCATCTCAGCCATTAAATTTCAGTGCTTCTATGAACAAGAGAGTGTCCTAAATGTCAGGCTGACGAGTTCAGTCATTCAAGGAGCCTGGGATATTCTTTCAAAAATACTTTTACTTCCCATGAATAAGGGCATATCCTTGGAAATCAGACCTATCCTCTGCTAACAAAGCAAGATGCTGTCCAGTTGTGGTCTATAGATGGGAGAAGGGAACCTGTAGTCTCCCCCAACTCAAACCACAAATGTTATTTGTTAAAGACTAGTAAAGCTGTTTCTCTCTCCTCTCACAATGCTTTCAGAGATTTGCAGATGCATTTGCTTAATGTCTTTTCTACAAGCCTTCCTAACTCCTATCTAACCATGATAAGTATATGAAAATGATTCCAAAGGTAGGAAACCAGATTGAAAAATCAAAGTACAAGTAGCTCCATATACAGAGATAGAACTGGATAAAGCAAAGGAACAAGGAAAGAGGGAATAAATAAATTTGAAGAGTAGGACTAATGTTGATTTTGAAATAATGCTCTTAATATTTTAGCCCTAGATTATTTATCATCCTCCTAGCATGAAAGCAGAATGGCTATCGAAACTAAAATAATTTCCAGAGATACTTCTTAAAGATACAAATGCTATGGTTTGGTTTTGTTTTCCTCCATACAAATGTTACTTTTCCCAACCTCCCAAATACATGTATCTAGATCATCTACTTAAAGAGGTGGTCTAAGAGATTCATTTATGGGAATTCACTGAGGCTGGGCAACATTTTTCAGGATATTTAACATATAAACTCTACCTTTTTAGGACAGTTGTACATTTACAGAAAAATTGTGAGGATGCCACAATAGGTGTCCTGCTTCTTCAGGGGCGAATTGGTCAGTGAGGGTGGTAATCTGACCACTGTTGGTCACCTTATATCAATTGAGTATTCAGCAACTCAAGGGGGAGTTTCACTGATAGGAGAAGGCAGTGTTGTCTCCACCTCCAGTACTGAAGCACTGGCTCAAATATTTTGCCCAGGGAGAGAAGCAGACCATAGAACAGAGAGGTCCAATCCCATCCTAATTCCCCAAGGAACTGATTGTATTTTCAATGAAGTATGGAGAAGTTCAAGCCTAAGGGCACTCTGAAAAGCAGTAAAAGTTATGGGGAAAGGTAAGTGGGAGGAGATGGATAGAGTGATTCACAATAAACGCTACATTAGTTGTCTTCGTTTCAGTGGAGAGAAATGAGGACAGTGCCAGCTGGGAAGAGGCCTCCTGGGTCAACAAATATTAGACACGGATCTCAGGAACTATCCCTTCAAAGGAGTCTGAATTTGATTGGATTGTTCTGTAAAGGAATTTATGCCCCAAGGCATTGTTGAAAACAACAGAGCAATTGGCCAGCAATTAATGGAGATAACAGCTGTGTGAGATCAGAAAAAGAGACAAAGCAATCTCTACTATAATCACTGTCATCATAGAGTGGCTGTGGACATAGTCATGTGTGTGTCCCCTGGGGAGCAAAATCAGAGGCTTCACACTGGGTGTATGTGTGTGTAGGAGGGGTAGACTTCACTAAAATAATCCAGACCAGCACTGAACAAACAAGCAAGGAATGAAATAACAATAATAAACCCAGGAAAAGGAGGGGGCAGTGTCTGGAATTGCTGCAACATATTACCTGTAATGTCCATTTACCAAAAAAAAAAAAAAGAGACACATAAAGAAACAGAAAAGCATGACCCACACACAAGAAAAAAAAGGCAAATTTTGGAAACTGCCTATGAGAGCCATCACATGGCAGATTTAACAGGCTTAAGAGTAGTCAATATAAACATGCTCAAGGAATTAAAGGAAATCGTGATTACAGTAAAAAAAAGAGAAAAAACAGTATGATAATGTCATTTCAAATAGGCAATATCAAAAGAGACAAAAATTATAAAAAAGAACCAAATGGAAATTCTGGAGTTGAAAATTCACTAGAAGACTCAATGGTGGATGTGAAATGACAGAAGAAAGCATTTGAGAACTTCAGATAGATCTATAGAGATTATGCAGTCCAAAGAACAGAGAGAAAAAGAGAAACGAAGATAAATGAACAGAGCTTCAGAAAAATGTGGGATACTACTAAATTCTCCAACATACGTGTAATGGGAATACCAGAAAGAGAAGTCAGAGAAAAGAGCAAATAAAATATTCAAAGAAATGGTGGCAGAAAACTTCCCAGCTTTATTGAAAAACTTTAATCTACATGTTAAGGAAACTCAACTTTATTGGATTTTCCAAAATATTTCTTTTGTGGTAAAGTCTTAAAATACAATATTAGATCAAATTATTCTTGAAATGATCTAACATACTTTATTTTAGTTTTGTCATTTCATACATTAGTCTTGAAGTGAACCATCTTCAACCAGCCCCTACAGTTTTCTAACACACTAGTCCAAGTTAAAAAGAATATGATGTATTGAATTCACAAAGCCAGTTCTGAAAGGCAGACATGAAAAGAGTGAATTGGAGAGCCCAATTGTTCATCATAATTTCTTTGGGATGATTAGCCGGAGGAAGGGCAGCAAGAGAAGTGAAGCTATTAGTTCTTTCCACCTGTTTTCAAAGAGCGCATACAAATATGAATGAGGTTAATTGAATCCAAATTCGGTAGATTTAGAGGCCGTAATATTCCAACAGAATATGTCAGTATAAGTTCAAGTGGCCATTGCAGTGACAGAGAAATAGAGAAGTCTCTTTGTCACTACAGGTTTTGAATAGAAGTAGGCTGCAGCTAGGGGAGAGGAGAGATTTACATGCTAAATTAAGTTCAAACTTCTGATTAAACTTAGATTGGACATTCTACTTCCTGATTTGAGATTGTTTTGTGACTTAAAGTAGAATTTCCTCTTACCAAAAAAATGACATAAAAGACACGGACTTAGGGAATTTTCACTCAGGACCAGAGAAAGATCTGCTCCTAAACATTTTAAAGTAATAGTGAGAGAGAAAAATAAAGTTGTGTTTTGATTATGTCATCTGTCATGTTTAATCAATATACTGGTTTCACACATCTTGCGTCTTAAGCAATTTGCTTCAAATTCAGGATGTCTAATGAGCCAGAGCTGAGCTAATAGCAACTTTATGCATGGATGAATGCCAGATTTTCAAGGCAACATCAGCTGTGAGTTTAATTTTTAAAGCTTTTGTAATGATATGGAGTAATTTTGCAAAGGCAATTCAGTGTAATGAATGAAGATTTTCTGCCTTTCGTTCTAGTCCTTTTTTGAAGTCCTAAGTCTGCCACACACTGGTTGTGTTATATGGAAGATATTTCACACTCCATAGGACTGTGAGATGAATGGCTGGTCTGGATGATTTTTAGTATTGATGGGATACAGTTCCATAGAATTATCTAAGGGTGTTGATATCTGAATGAAATACAAATTTCTGTTTCTGTCCATTTACTTGTAATGTGACCTTTGACAAGTTGTTAATTTCTGTAAAACTCACTGTCTTATGCTCAAAATGACTGCTACAGAGTGTGTATGGACTCAAAAATATTAATATTTGAACATCTTTGAAAAGTTTAAAATGCTCTGGACAAGCAGGATATGGTGGTAATTTTAAAAGATATTCTAAACCAATGTTATGTGAACATTGACCAAAAACATTCCATAGTACTCTCAATGGTGGGAGGGAATTCTAAAGGTTAACAGGCATATCTGCTCCCTTTCCTCAACCCATTCTTAGCCTTAACTAGATGCTATCATTTTCTTAAATATCACAGGCACAGATATTGATCAAAAAACCAGAGATACCGAAGCCAGATTCTCAAAAATCTATTTCATTTTAAACAAAAAGCAAATGACAATATTTTTATTATCAGTGCAATTACCAAAGGAAAAGGATTACTTTAAATATTACTATGATGACAAATTACCACATTAAGCAAGTTATAAGATTATGTAAAAGAACTTTTAATTCTTATTTTTAGGCAACACCTATTATTTGACTATCTGTTCAAATTTACCTGAATAATTAGGGCAAATGTTTAAAGAGTAGTTTGGAGGTTAAGAGGTTGCCCTCAAAAGTCAGACAGATTACCCCAGAATTTCAGTTTCACTACTTTCCTACTGTGCAACCTTAGGAAAATAAATTAATCTCTAAAATTGTTAGCTTAATGTTGGATTTATTATAAGAGAGAAAGAAATATTTTCTTATGATGATGATAAAGTATTTTAAAAAAAAGAAAGAAAAGGAAAATAAAAGAAAAAAAGCCCTGTTTCCTTAAGAGTAAAATGATCTGCAAGGAAAGCATACTGCTGAAACATAGTGTGGACTATACATATGAATAAAAGTCTCTACTTCTATATTGACTAATATTAATCTCATAATCTTTATCAATTTTCATAATTGAGCTTGAAATCATACCAGCTAAAGAAGTTTTTCTTGGTTGATAAGCTTGGATTCATACTTATTATTATATTGACATCAAATGAAAAATACACAAAATATACCATGCTAAAACTAATCAAAATAAAGCAGTAGTTAGCTATATTAATTTCAGATAGCATTGACTTTAAAGCAAGGAAAATTATCAGGGACAAAGAAAGGCATTTTGTAATGATAAAGAAGTCAATTCTCCAAGAAAATGTTACAATCTTTAATGTGTATGCACCTAACACGAGAGCATCAACCTACATGAGGCAAAAACTAATATAATTGCAAGGAAAAATACATGAATCCACTATCAGAGATGGAAATTTCAACACTCTTCTACCAAAAGTGGACAGTATTAGCAGGCCAAAAAAAAAAAAAAAAAAAAATCAGTAAGAACAAAGTTGAACTCAAAAACACCATCAATCAGCTGGTTATAATTGCTATCTATAGAATAATTCATCCAACAACAGCAGAATACACATTTTTCTTAAGCTCATATGAAACATTCACTAAGATCACATTCTTGGCCATAAACACATCTTAAACAGATTTAAAAGACTAGAAATCATGCAATGTCTGCTCTCAGGCCACAGTGGAATTAAACTAGAAATCTATCACAGAAAGATGAGTGAAAAGCCAAAAATATGTGGAGATTAAATAACACACTTCTAAATAACACATGGGTAAAAGAGGAAATCTCAATAGAAATTTAAAAATATTTTGAGCTAAATGAAAATAAAAATCAATGTATCAAAGTTTGTGGAATGTAGTGAAAGCAGTGCTTAGAGGCAAATTTATAGCTTTGAATGACATATTATATAAGAAGAAAGATCTAAAATCAGGAATTGAAATGTCCATCTTAAGGAATTAGGAAAATAAGAGCAAATTAAATCCAAATAAGCATAAGAAAAGGAATAATAATAATCTGAGCACAAATTAATGAAATTAAAAACAGGAAATCAATAGAGAAAATCAACAAAACCAAAAATGGTTTTTAAAAAGATCAACAAAATCAATAAGCCTCTAGACAATGAAACTAAGAAAAAAGAGATAGGACACAAATTACTAATATGAGAAATGGAAAAGGGGACATAACTACAGATCCTACAGACATTAAAAGGATAATAAAAGAACACCGTGAACAACTCTATGCTGACACATTTGCTAACTTAGATGAAATGGAGCAAGTCCTTGAATGACACAATTTGCCAGAACTCACACAAGAAGAAAGAGATAATCAATAGGCCTATATATATTAAAGAAATTGAATCAATAATTAACAACCCTCCAACACATAAAGCACAAGGCCCAGATGGATTTACTGGTGAAATCTACCAAACATTTAAACAAGTAATTATGCCAATTCTCTACCATCTCTTTCGAAGGGTAGAAGCAAGAATCAGAGGTAATACTTCCCAACTCATCCTATAAGGCCAGCATTACCCTAATACCAAAACCAGTCAAAGACATTACAAGAAAAGAAAACTACAGATAACATCTCCTGTGAACATAGGTGCAAAAATCCTCAACAAGTTTTAGCAAATTGAATCTAACAGTATGTTAATGGAAATATACACCAAGACAAAATGTTCTTTATCCTAGGGATGCAAGGCTGGTTCAACATTTGAAAATCAACTAATGTAATCCATTGCATCAACATACTGAAAAGGAAAAATCACATGATTATATGAATAGACACAGAAAATGCATCGACAAAATCCAGCACCTATCCATGATAAAAACTCTCAGTAAATTAGGAAAAGGAGAACTTCCTCAACTTGATAAAGAACATCTACAAAAAACCTATGGCTCACATCATACCTAATAGTGAGAAACTCAAAGCTTTCCCACTAAGACCAACTTACAGAGTAAGGATGATTTCTCTAAATAATTGTAAAGATATTCCACGTTCGTGGATAAGAAGACTCAATGTTGTCAAGATGTCAGTTCTTCCAAAATTCATCTATAGATTTAATGCAATACCCAATAAAAATCCTAGGTTTTTTTGTGGGTATTAACAAACTGATTCTAAGTATATACGATCAGGCAAAAGTTCCAGAATAGCTAATGCAATATTGAAGTAAGAGCAAAGTTGAAAGACTGACACTACCTGACTTTAAGACTTCATGTGAAGCTTCCATAATCTAGACAGTATGGTACTGGTAAAGAACAGACAAATAGATCAATGAATCATCAAAATGGTAAGTTATAAATAGACCTATGTAAATATAATGAACTGATATTTAACAAAGGAGCAAAAGTAATACAATGGAGCAATGGTATTCTTTTCAATAGATGGTGCTGGAACAATTGGACATCCACATGCAAAATAATGAATCTAGACACAGACCTTATACCCTTCACAAGAGTTTTGCTCTG
This sequence comes from Equus quagga, assembly GCF_021613505.1. Lineage (NCBI taxonomy): Eukaryota > Metazoa > Chordata > Mammalia > Perissodactyla > Equidae > Equus > Equus quagga. The sequence continues at coordinate 162,142,471 of NC_060268.1, forward strand.
ATTCATTAAATGGGAGATGGGTCAATTGGACCACTTTCTTATGTTATAGTTTGCTCAGTTTAACAAGGAAGATAAAAATTCAAAGTAATAGTGTCAGAGCCATAACTAGAATGCTTTTGGTATTTAGAGCATAGCAATAACAACAAGGAAGTTCACACATTATTCTTGCAGTGCATCCAAGAATGATTCCATAGGTAAGATTCTCTGTAATAATGCTGTCAATTATATCAGTTAATCCCATGGCTGAGGTAGGTTTCCAATGCTTTTGTGAGATTTTATGCTATTAAAATACTCTAGATCATAAACAAATGAAACATTCTTTCTTTGCAAAACCAATGCTGTTTGCCAAGATCAATAAATTACATCTGTTGAGTTTTTGCAGGCATGGGAGGGGCAGAATATCAGTTCATCTGCTGGGAACCATGATACACCTTAACATTATGATCATCAGGGATGGTAGTATAGTATGGAGCTTGGTTATAGTCAAAACTGGATGGCCCCTATGAGTAGAACTGAACATGGTATAACCTCTGGATCTCTAAACTCTTACAGAACGAGTTAAATAGACATTGGGATTTTCAATACATTTACAAATGCCTGGTTATTGTAATTCTTCTTTATTATTTGTATCTCATTATTTTCTCTGCAAATTTATTATTCTGCAAGCCTATAGATCAGGACAGGATATTAGGCTAAAGAGGATTTCTTTGGAGTTGTCTTGGAATGGACTATTACTTTAAGAGCAGATAAGTCAGTTTAGCAGAGACTGGTACTCAATAACTACTCAATAAATACGAATTTATTATTATTACCCTCTAGTTAATATTTCTCTCACTTGTCCATGTAGTTCTGGTGCTTTGCTTGCTGTGTACTATGGTCTTTAATAACATTTCACTGGATTTATCTGATGCTTTAAGGTCTTTCTCTCTCTATGTACTACAGACTAGGGTAAAAAAGAGAATGTTTATTTTTCAATATTGTATCTCTGGTTTCTAGTATTGAACCTTACATTAAACAAGAAAGTTTCATAAATAAATTTCTCCTTATTCAGTAAATATTAATTGGTCACCTATAACTAAACGTAAATATTAATCACTGTGAGGAAATAAAACAAAGGTAAGGATAATGTTTTCAGACAATTAGATAAAAGGAGTAAGAGAGACACATAGCTTTAAAAGACAAATGAATAGAAGGTAAAAGTAAAAAATGGTGTCAGGAACCAACAAAGGAAAAGCTCCTGACATGTCCCTTTTTAAGTCATTCATGCAGCTAGCACTTCCTCTGAGACACCGAGACAGTCGGGGACAGTGATTTCAAACTCTGAAATTTGACTAAGAAAACATTTTATTCATTTTGTAAATATGTGCTCAGAAGTATACTTTTAAGAGCTGTACCCTGTAAGGAGCAGCAGTAGCAGTACTATCTGTACAGAAATGATACAGCCAAAGAAAGAATGTGCTTTAATGACTATCCAGAAATGGCACAGCCTAGATTTATTTTTTCTTCTAAAAGATGTGTGGAAAATAAGAGGTTTTCAAAATTAAAAAAAAAAAATTCCAGATAGGGAACTTGACTTTTTCCAATAACGTGATCATTTAAAAGCATCAGTTTGGGGCCGGGCCCATGCCCAAGTGGTTAAGTTCACATGCTCCACTTCGGCAGCACAGAGTTTCACCAGTTTGGATCCTGGGTGCGGACCTAGCGCTGCTCATCAAGCCATGCTGAGATGGCGTGCCACATGGCACAACTAGAGGGATCTAAAACTAGAATATACAACTATGAACTGTGGGGATTTGCGGAGAAAGAAAAAAAAAGAAGAAGATGGGCAACAGATGTTAGCTCAGGTGCCATTCTTTAAAAAAAACCTAGGTTTATAAAAAAAATAAAAGCATCAATTTGAGTCTTCATAGTTTACCAAACTACAGCGTGAATAACCATATCTCGTCTACTCTAGGCATAGGATTATAATTATTCCATAGCTTTAAACATCTATGATGATTAAGTAAACAGGTTAAATTTATCTGAATTATGTTTTAAAGCGTCAATAAATAATAATAATAATAAAATAAAAATGCTTCCTTTCAAACCAACATGTTTCAGAGGCTTTAAAGTATATCACAACATTAATTCTATCACTCATATATAAGGACCAAGCCCTAATCCTTCTGGTGATAGAAGAAATGATGTATTACAAAGATTCATTGGTGGTTCATTTTTTTCTAGGAGAAAATGTTATAAAAATATGGACAGAAATTCCTCAGCTATTCTAAAATTTTATTTTGGTATTAGAACAGAGCAATCCATTACATAGTGACCTTGAATAAGAGCAAATAAACAAATTAACTAATAATCAACATTCAACATATATTTTAATCATCGTGTCTAAAGCTGTTTACTATCCAAGAATATTTGTGTAATCAGGATGTCAACTGGGGAACTTGTGGCACCATGATGATTTGAATAATGCTCCTTTGACCCCCTAATTTTATATCCTGTAGAAAGAAAAGCCACCTAGTCTTAGATAATTGTAGCATTTAATATGGGAGAAAAGGCAATACAGGGATAACCATAATAAAGGAAATGATTCTGCCAATGACAGGAACGAGGTTAAGTATTTCACAAAAATTCATAAACAATAGAGGAGGAATACTTCTAGCTGTGAGAATCAGCAAACCGTTCTTAGACAAGAGAGGATACAAAGAGATAACCCCATTAAAGGTAGAGGAAGGAGTGTGAGCAAAGACAGTGTGGCAAGAAAGCAGAGAGCAGTTCTACTGACCCTGATGGAGATATTGGTACTGCGTGAGCCATCTCACCATAAAAAATCAAAACCACACAAAATATCTGGGGCAATTGAACTCCCAATTTATTAATTTCCTCCTTTTTTCATAAAATAGAGATTCATTTAATAATCTTATCCTTTCCTTAAAAGAGCCAAATTAAAAATGTGCAGATGGTGCTTTTTTTCAACTATTAACAATACAGCTGTCCTCTTACTCTAGCAATGGAGAATCATTAGCAAACCCGATGTAAGGAGATGAATGATACTAATAATAATCATTGCAAAGTAAAACTGCTCTAAGTGGCCTACAAGCGTCATCCAATACCTCTGTCTTCTTCCATATGGGAGGATTTCCATTAACTTTTGGTCTACGCTCTTAAAAAGAGGAGTGAATAAATGCTTTCCAAGTGCATTGCTTTCAAGCCTTTATTTTCTTTAATATTTCATCATTCTATGATTTTACCTAAAAAGACATTAGACATACATCATCACTAAAGGAATATTTGGTATACTGTCCAGTCTGACATGGACATGACTAGTTTCATCTCTTTGAATTCTACATATCATCTCTCACACTTTAAAATACAAGAATAACAGAGATCACACATGGTAAAAGGTTGTGTCAGTAATTAAATGGAAGATTCCAGCACAGAGTTGTGGTTTGGACTAGATTGCATCCAAGGGTCTTCCTCAGAGATCTTTTTACTAGGAGTGCTTCCTAAATGTCTTCCAAGACCATTTTTTCTTATCACATCCATAATTCAGAAGAAAAGCTTGCTGAATCCCAGAAACAGAACTTTTGCTTGATTAGCAAGGATGTGTCTTTCAGTTTAGTTAAAACTCTGTTTGCTCAACTTTAAAATGAACACTGGGGGTATGGGTAGTAATATTGGGAATGTAGTAAAATTGGGGGCATAGGCCAGTTCATTCCTTTCAAATTTATTGGAGCTAGGACAACTGGTGTCTTATAAAGTATTTCATAAACATTAAGGATTTCTGGTATAGGCATATACCTTGTCCCGGAAATTTTCAATCTAAAAGGGGCTTTCAGATCACCTGACCCCATGCTATCATTTCAGGGATAAGAACACCCTTGCTTGGGAAGTCACTATGCCCTAGTCGCATGGCTATTTAGGGACGGAATCTGGAGTAAAACTCAGACTGATCCTTGGGCTTAAGCCCTTGTTACCGTACCATAACCAGCTCACATATTTAGGAACAGTCAAATTCTTTGTCTTCTGTCCTCTACCAGGAAATACACAACGGTAAAAACATGTACCTCTTAGGTATTTATTGAAATGGTTGAGCTCAGATTTATGTACATAGTTTGACTTTTTTTACCTTTCCTGAATTCCATTCTCCAGGGGACGGAGGTAAGTCAGGGTTTCCCAGTCCAGTTGTTAATATCATTTGGAATTTTCTTGTTTATATTCCTGTCTGTGTCATATTTAATGAATCAAAGTCTCTGTTTAGGGTTTAGCGGGGCTGAAGTTTATCAAATAAGAGTTTGCTATCATTTACATACAAACAAGGCAAAAACAGTTATCTTTTCTACATCTCTCTATCCCTTTAATTCCAGGAACCTTAAGATTGGTGGCCACTGAAGAAAAAAAATGTTGCAATGAAAATAATAATAAAAAAGGGAGATACAGGCTAAGACCTACTTTGTTTGATAACATTGTTCCTAATTTCTTTGTTGATCTAATGCCAAGGGAAGATTATACTCACTACTCTCTCCAGTTTCCAAATATATTTTCTCCTTTTGAAGAAAGATTCTGAGTGTGTAGTGTAAATGTCACCATTGTTTAAATGTCATCCAGCTTGTTTATGCATTTGTGGTTTGGGCAGCGAAATGCATGGCCACTATTACTGCATTTTTCCTGGGGAAGGACAAAATCAGGAGTTGGAAGGAAGACTTGCCTTTTTTTTGAAATATGACCTTTTAGAAAGTAAGCCAGTTTACACCTGTCTCTCTAGGAGTCCATCCACTTTTCATATTGGGCTGTTATTTTTGCCAACAAAAAGCACATGAATCTGTGAGAAATATAGATATTTGAATCTAAGATTGGACTTGATTGTCATCAGGCAAACTTTCCAGCCCTGCCTTCCATTATTCTCCTTTCCAGACCAGATGAGTTGGCAAACTGGACAAATTGTTCTTTCGTATGCAGTTATTTTCAATTATTAAAATAGAATAAATATCAAGGACCAGGTATATATCATGCTCCATTCTATGAGTAGGGACACATGAGTAAATAAGATAAGATTTCTGCTGTCACATATCATACATTCCAGTCGGGAGGTGTCAAATGGTAAACAAGTAAACTGATGATTAAACAAGACAATACATTTAATGAAAGCAAGGGCTTGCATACGAGAAAGGAGAAGGGGTGGTCAGGGATGGCTTCTGTGAAGAGATGTCATTTAAGCTGAGACAAGAAAAATGCCAAGTTGAATAACCAGAAACAGAAACACAAATACTGTATCATCTCACTTACATGTGAGATCCCATAGAACAACCAGAGAGCAGAATGATGGTTGCAGGGGCTAGTGGGTGGGAGAAATGGGGAGATGTTGATTAAACGGTACAAAGCTTCAGTTGTGCAGAATAAATAAGTTCTGGAAATCTAATGTACAGCATGATGATTATAGTTAATTACACAGTATTGTATACTTGAAATTTGCTTAAAGAGTAGATCTTAAGTGTTCTCACCAAACATACACAAAAATGGTAACTACGTGAGGTGATAAATGTGTTAATTGACTTGATTACGGTAATGATTTCACGATGTATGTGTATATTATACTATCACATTGTGCACGTTTAAAAAAATCACATTGTTCAACCTGGATATATAAAATTTTTTTGTCAATCCTACCTCAATGAAGTTGGAAAACATACTAAGTAATAAAAAAAGAGGACAATAGGAAAGAGTAAGCCATGTGACAGAGAAGAGTGATTCAAGAAGTAGAAACAGCAAGGACAAAGATCCTAAGAAGGGACTGAGCTTCACATCTTAGAGAAGGAGAAAGCAGTGTGGCTGGTACAGAGTAAAAGATGAGGGGAAGGGTGTGAGACTGGTAGAAACATATTTAGGAGACAAATCACATGGGTCTTTATAGGCTTAGGCAAGGACATGAGTCGTACCTACAAACAACTTTAAATTTGGTGGTGAGTTTTATTTTAAGTGTAGCAAACAAACAAACAAGAAACATTAGAGAAATTAGCTAGGAACTGAATTATAATTTATCATATTTTTTAAAAGTTACTTAATTTTTACAGTTCAATCCAACGTTATTTATGGCCTGTTTTGAACTAGGTCATGTAATAGGCATAACACTGTAAATGAAAGTTTGGAGCAAGGTCCCTGCTTTGAAGAACTCCAAACCTAGTGAGGATGTTACATCATAAATATCACAGTGGAGACGAGCACAGGGACTTATGGTAGACAGACCAGATCAAGTATAACAAGGAAGCTTTCTTAGACGACACAACCTCAGCCAACTCTTGAAGGTGAAGGACATTACAGACAGGGTGAATAGCTTGATTAATGGTATGAAATTATAAAACAGCATGAGGCAACATGCAAAATTCAGTATTGCTGAGGAAAAAATAAAATCATTAATTACAAACTTCTGTTTTGAATGTTCTTTCATTCATTTCCCCAATCCTGGGTTCCAAATGTGCGTATGTCTCCACCTGTTCTTATAGGTTCAACTCAAATATCACGTCTTCCCTCCATGAAGTATTTTCAGATGTCCACAGAAAGAAATGTTAGCACCTCTCGAGCTCATAATGAATCGCCACCAAATGCTAAGTTGTTTTTTTTGAGGAAGATTAGCCCTGAGCTAACATCTACTGTCAATCCTGCTCTTTTTGCTGAGAAAGACTGGCCCTGAGATAACATCCATACTCATCTTCCTCTACCTTTTTTTATATATGGGATGTCTGCCACAGAATGGCTTGACAAGCAGTGCGTAGGTCTATACCTGGGATCTGAACCATTGAGCCCGAGGCTGCTGAAGCAGAATGTGCGCACTTAACCCCTGCGCTACCGAGCTGGCCTCTGCAAATGCTAACTGTTTTGGAGCTAAGATCCATATCTAATTTATCTCTATTCCTACTGTGATGCCCAATATGGGTTTACACATAGTCGATGGTGAGAAACATTTATTGAATAAATGAATTAAACTAATCTGTGAGCAGAACCACCTCTAAGTTCATTACCAAGATCAGCTTTTATCTCAAATTTCTTTTTCGTTAGGTTGGACTCAGTCTTACAAATAGTTCTCCAAACACACTAGGCTACCATAACTTTTATTCGGAACATATCATTTTCATTCACCCCTTTCAGTTCCAACAACAGTATCCCTACTCATTCTTTCTGGTAGCTAGTACCTAGAATCTTAGACATGGACTAGATATTAAGAATCATCTATTTCAGTGATCTCAAACCTAGCTGTACATTTAAATAACTTGCACACTTTTTCAAATATCTGTTTCTGGGCTTCACCCTTCAGAAATTCTGATTTAATTGGTCTGAGGTAGAGCCTGAAACCACAGTTTAAAGCTACTGAACTTCGTTATATTGCATATTATGAAACTCATTACCTATTACAACTGAAGAAAATCTAATTCAGAAAGGTCAAGTCACTTGGCCAAGAGTGACAGAAATAATATAATCTACCTGGAGCCCAATCCTTATTTGCTTTCTTCTTAAATTACCAAGTACAAGCATCCTCAGTCATGCTTTCTGAATGCTGCCTCCCTGTCCCCAACAACATACAATACTCACCCTGAGAATAAACACATATTGTTCTAGAAGTGATGCTTGACTTTCATTAAGCCCATTCTAATGGCCTAGGTTTGAGGGACACCATTTTGCTTTCATGACAAAATCAAACTCCATTTGAGAGTTCAGAGGTACATTCACTTATCCAGAATCTAGAAAAAGCTGGAAGTAATTCCAGAGGTAAGCACAATAGAAAATCTTTATAAAGATAATCTTGTACTGGATGATTTTTCTTTCTGAGGTTGTTATGAGGATTAAATGAGATGTCACATAAGGCATTGGGCAAAGCTCTTGGGTCATATTTTGTCTCAAACAGTCATGAAAATAACTGTCATCATTGTCTTGGATTGGTGCTGAATTGGCAACAATGCAGATGCACAACAGAGGAAGGAAGGCAATCACACACATCATGCATCTTACGTGACTCTAACATCATTATATATGGATAGTTTTATTTCATTCCACATATGAAGTATTATTGTCCCTAGTTTATAGATGAGAAAATTGAAACTCAGAGAGACTAAGTAACTTGCTTAGCATCATACTGCTGGTAAGTGATGGAGCTTGGTGTTGAGCACTGGTCTAGGTGCCACCCAAAGCATATTTGATTTTTGACCATACAAGATTTCCTCATTTTTGTTACAACATTTTGTTAAAGGAGTTAGATTAAATGCGTGAGTAACTGACCATCGATTAGAAATGAGAGCTCCCATTGTTGCAAACCTGACAGCTGAAATTAAATAAAAGAGACAAATATTATGGACTTCCACAAAATGAGCATTTCTGATGTTCCAGCCTAAATGTCTCACAAACCCATGATATGAACTCTCTACGGAAATGAAGATGGTCCCATGGTCTCTACACACGACATGTCCATTACTGTCTCTTTGCCTTTGGTCATACTGCTGACATCACATAATGTCATCTGTCTTCCTAGGTCTTTCAATATCCTCATGCTTTCAGGATCAACTTAAATCCTACCTTGACTGCAAAAGAACATAAGTAGACCATTATCTTTCTCCATACACAAAAATGGACTCAAAATGGATCAAAGACTTGAAGGTAAGACCTGAAACCATAAAACTTCTGGAAGAAAATATAGCAATACACTCTTTGACATCAGACTTAAAAGAATCTTTACAAATATGATGTCCTCTCAGACAAGGGAAACAAAAGAAAAAATAAACAGTGGGACTTCATCAGACTGAAGAGCTTCTGGAAGGCAAAGGAAACCAAGATCAAAATGAAAAAACAGCCCACCAAGTGGGAGAAAATATTTGCAAATAATATATCAGATAAGGGGTTAATCTCCATAATATCTAAAGAACTAACACAACTGAACTACAAAAAAACAAACAAGCCAATCAAAAATTGGGCAGAGGATATGAACAGACATTTTTCTGGAGAAGATATATAGATGGCCAACAGGCACATGAAAAGATGCTCAACATCACTAACCATCAGGGCAATGCAAATCAAAACTACACTTACATATCATCTTGTGCCTGTTAGAGTGGCTATGATCACCAAGACAAATGACAACAAATGTTGGAGAGGATATGGAGAAAAGGAAACGTCATCCACTGCTGGTGGGAATGCAAAGTGGTGCAGCCACTTTGGAAAACAGTATGGAGCCTTCTCAAAAAATATAAAAGAGAAATACCATAGGATCCAGCTATCCCACTATTAGGTATTTATCCAAAGAACTTGAAATCAACAATACAAAGAGAATTATGCACCCCTATGTTCATTGCAGCATTATTTACAATAGCCAAGATGTGCAAGCAACCCAAGTGCCCAGCGACTGATAAAGAAGATGTGGTATATATATACAATGGAATACTACTCAGCTATAAAAAACGACAAAATCATCCCATTTGCAGCCACGTTGATGGATTGTGACGGCATCATGTTAAGAGAAATATGGCAGACAGAGAAAGACAAACACTGTATGATTTCACTCACATGTGGAATATAAACAAACTTACGGACAAAGAACAATTTAGTGGTTACTAGGAGGAAGGGGGGGCTGGTGGGCACAAGGGATTTAGGGGCACATTTATATGGTGTTTGACAAACATTAATGTACAACTGAAATTTCACGATGTTATAAACTATTTAGACCACAATAAATTGTTTTTTTTTTAAAGGTATCTTCTGTGAAACAAGGCCACATCATGTATGTGGACCTTATGAGGGACGTGAAGTAAGATCAGAAAGACTTCAAGAATCAAAGCTTCAGCTAAAGCTGCTTCTTTCTTTCTCTTTCTTCCTCTCTCCCTCCCTCTGTTCTTTATTCTCATTCTTTCCTCACACGTGGTTTCTCTGTGCCACATCATGATGTGGCCTCGACTCCCTAAATCATACATGTCCTTCTGGTTCAAGTGCCCAGTACAGACTCAGATAATTCAAATTTTGTGGGAAAGAGACTTACTGTCCCAGTTTTGTTCGAGTGTCCATTTCTGGTCCATTCAGACTGTGACCCAGTCACAGCTGTTGGGGGAGGGTAGGTGGTTTAATCTACTTCACCATTTGATAAACACTGCCTTTTCTACTTTTCAATGTATAATAATTAGTACTGACTTCACATAAATATAAAGCTCTTTATGGAAAAGAGAATGGCTTTGACTTCTTTGTGCCCTCCACAGTGCAGGTATTCAGCATCCTATGGTTGATTAGTTTATCAACTCATTGAAGGAAGCTGAAGGATGCTAGTTAGGAATATCCTTGAGTCTTAATACGTTGAAGGGTATGTGAATAGACGTTCTAACACCCCATACTTTGCGAGAATGAAGACAATGTCGAGCTAATATCCAAGGAGCAAGAGAGTTGCATTCAACAGCCAGCTGTGAGCAGAACAAAGTGGGACACGGTGTGGGGGACCTGGGTTAATCTGATCTCATTACATGAAGAAACAGTCCCACAAAGTTACCCTTGGAATGTTAGACTATATTGCCTCTGTGGACAAATATAAAGGGATGATTTTGAAGGTTTCTAAATAATTTCCAGGTCAGGGTGAACAAACTGGAGGAAGAGCATGGCCTAGCCTCACCACTTCCAGGAAATCATATGTTTGGAAGACTGGGCAGAGTGGTATGATGCTGTGGCCAAAGATGCTCTTTCCAGCCTATTTTCTATTTTTCTAGTGGCCCTTACTTTCTGTAACAGAGCAATAATTCCCTAGTTATGATCAACATCTATGCTGGAAAAGCCTCTGAGAATAGCAATTATATCTTACCACTCATGAAGACCTGTGTTGCTCTCCTCAGGAATGAGGCATTTTACACCTGTCTCTGTAGACAGGGTGATTTTTATCTGTGTGTGTGTTTCTCATGGTGGCTGGTACATGCCTGAGAACATAGTGACCTTCCCACAAAGTACACTTTTTATGTTCTATTTCCAATGAAACTTGTTAACTCATCTGTGTTCTGGTGGTCAGTCACTATCTAGCAAATAGTGATAAGAGTTTGGGGTCACAGAGGAAGACTATGGATGACAAAGCAAATTGTGTGTGTGTGTGTCTGATGTGAATGGTTTTCTTTCCCTAGCAGAGGATCACCAAAATTCAGTGGGAAATAATAAAAGAACCATTAAAGTGAAGGGGTCTTCCTTCTGACCAAGAAGAGGACTATCTGAGAAGCCAAACCACCTGTGCATATTTGGATAAGCTTGACCTGTATTCTCTATGCCTTAGGGTATGGTGATAATTTTTACCTGCAATACTAATGACAAACAGAGCTTTTTAAAAATACCGGAAATAGACTAACCATGATGGCTGATTCAAACCTGGTCATGTCTTAAACAAGCCACACGAAATTCATATATAAATCAAATACATATCCTGAGAGATCATCCTCATCCTGAGAGAGGATGGATATCTCCCACTTGTAGGAGACAGAATTCCTAGATGGTGCCAAGTTTCCCAACCCTGTGTATAGTCCTATTCCTATTCTCTTCTGAGGCAGAACTGGTGAATATGATGGGATAGTTACTCTTGATTAGGTTGTGTTATAAATGGCAAATGGTGATAGGACAGTCACTCCCATGAATATGCTCAGAGCACTGGAGAGAATTAAGAAGTTAGACACATGCAATCCTGCTGAACAGAAGAAAGCAAACAGCCTGGTTGTGAATTGTCTTTGGAGCCATAAGTCAAGGAATTGAGGTCAACTTCTAGGAGCTAAGAGCTATCCCTGGCTGATGGCAAGAAAACAGCTTCTCAGTAATACAGCTGCCAGGCAATGAATTTTGCCAACAATCTGTGAGCTTGGTAAAGGACCCTGAGCCTCAGATGAGAATTGAATCTCTGGCCAACATTTTGATTTCAGCCTGGTGATACCTTGAGCAGAGTACTCAGCTAACCTGTACCAGGACTTCTGATCCAAGGAAGTTGAAAGATAATAAATGGGTGTTGTTTAAATCACCAAGTTTGTGATGATTTGTTACACAGCCATAGGAGGCTAACAAACCACTAAATAAGTAGTCAATACATTCATTTAGTAATTTAATAAGCATTTATTTGGAAACTATTACATGCTAAACAGCATAATAGGTAATGAAGAGTCAGAGTCAAACATGACCACCATCCCTCCCACGCGAACGAGAAAAGATTTTCATTAGGATCTAATTTACATGTTAAAAAAGAGCTAACTCTCTGAACTTCTCAGAGTATCGTCATCTGTTTGTTAGGAACAAATAAGTAGATTCAGATAACTAAAAAAGATAACTAGAATTTACACTCAGACTTCAAAGAAGTCAAGGTTATCACAGGATAGAAAATGATTGCTTCATATGGCAACTCTTTTCCTTCCCATCCATTGTTCTCTCCTTTTCTTTCCAAGTCAGAGACAAAGGCAAACGTTCCACGTTATGAGAAAGATATTTGCAGGGTAAAGAGTGTTCCAGTTTTCTGAGATGTCCAGACTCGCAAAAGCATCCTTTTTTCTCCCACAAGTCCCTGGCTCCACAAGCCATTGGTTCAGATTGTCACTGTAGAAACCATCCATGGAGTCCTGGCTTCAGCCACATCAAGCTTGGGAGAGACAGGGAATAAATGGCATATAGCTACAGAGTAAAGGGTTGAAGAGCTCTTTATTTCTTCCACTATAGCTCAAGCAGAAAGCATCCCTCCCAAACACCATCTTTACCCCATTACCTTCGCACCCACACAGTCTGTCTTCATTGTTTCACACCTCTGCCATTCCAGGTGGCAAAAGTGTTATTTTCTTTATACTAGAAGTTTTAAAATTGAATTTAACTTGTACAACCTGAAATACAATTCATTCCTTTGGAAGTTTTTTTTCCCCCCTCTTTCAGCTTCATTTGGAGAGATTAGGAAAAATTTATCTTTCTGTGAAGAGACTAATGGTCCAAACTGAGAGACTGATAGAGAGAAAGGAAGAGAATGAGAGAAAGGAAGAGAGAGAGAAACTGAAGGGTCAGGACCTATTGCATCATTGAATAGCTGTCATATCCATGTGAGGCTCAGCATGGAGCATTTACAGGGACATGAAAGTTACCTAAGTTTCGATTTGCGGACATGGCACCTGGGCAGGAGCGGCTCCATCTTAGGCCTAGAAATTCGTCTCAACAATACAAACTCTATAGTTAATGGTATAAACAATTATTTTCCCTTGAGTAAGAAATTATTTAGTTTCTCCTCACTGTCATCACTTGTACATTATGATAGATTACTTGCCATGCAAATATGAGAGTTAACATAGGTAAGCCTCTAGCTTAATCCCTGATATAAAAAATTCAATAAGTTGTAGCTATAATTATTATCATCATAATGTACAGTTGCATATATTTTAAGATAGATGTCCTAAAACAAAACAAAGAAGAAATATTTTTATTATTATTTTATAGACGATTCTGCCTCCCACACACCAAATTACTTCATTGACAACATGGAATTCTTCTTCTAATTATTCTCAAATTTACTCAAATATAAGCTTAAAGTACCTGACATTCCTGACTTTGTCATCTTCTCCCACCATGTAGATTCCAGTGTTCTGTCTGCAGAACTGGTCCTGCTATCTGTGTTGATAAAATATGGCCTACAAAATGAATCCCAAGATTGCAATCCTTGTCGCAAAAATGAAACTCAGACATGGCGTGTATCCTTTGTCAGTTTCAATAATGTCAGGTCTCTTGCACCCAAAGTGTTTGATAGGTTGTAAAAGGAGATGCTTCTAAATGAAGAAGATATGAGCCCTCTATATGTACCTGTCACTTGTTGAGGGAGTCATTCTTAAGGACTATATGAGTGGTGATATACAGAAGACACAGGGCCACTTTGATAAACAGAAAAGGTCATTTTAGGGTTTTAGGTAGTAGTAAATAAATCAATCCATCAGTCTTGCTGTAAAGATTTGGGCCAGGGTAAGCAGCAAAAGACAGCCTAAAATACTCTCCCAGAAGAGGTCTCCCTTCACCCCAGTTTCTCCATGTAAAATCTTAATAAGCTATGTTTTAATAGTATATTTCTCCACTATAGTCTATTACACTCAACCCAGGCAACCCTATCAGTCAATGGAGCTGACATCCTTCGGCTTACAGTATTTAGAGAAATTAAACTGTCAGTCTTCATTTCTCCTAATGGCTATACCAACATGTCCCACTTTTGTCTAAGAAGCTAATCTGAATTTAAAATCAGCCTGGTGGCTTCAGAGTCCTTAATTTCAGATTTCTATCTTCTGATGAGACGCAGGTTACTGTAGTCCAAGCCATCAATACAAATGAAGTCTGATCACATCAGCGTGAAAAAAAAAGTACTTTTCTTCCTTCCTGCCTTGAAATGCTCTAATTAGGAAGCTCAAAATTATTTCAGGTCCAGAGATGACCTCATTGTTGCTGAGACAGGTGGGGAGAGGCCGGTGAAATGTGTCTCAGGATCATGGCAAACAGCTGGGCGATGAAGAGAACTCTTCCATCTATGAGGTCAATACAACCACTCACCCAGCCATGGGATCACCCCAAACCTGCACCACTGAGGACTTCTCTGGAAGCAGCATTGTGTTACCTTTCTTATCATTTTATAAGCCTGAGCCCTGTCAAATGGGGACTTTGGAGGTTTAGGATCTCACACAGCTATCCAATCAATGGAACTCGCCACATTAAACTACAGCAGCAAGAGAAAAATGGGCACTGATTTCCATTGTCTTCCTTGACCCAAATCACCCGGTGGGTGAGTTTGACATTGAGGGTGGCCCACGCCCATTTCTAGATTATATCATACTTTTGCTTTTCATTTGCTCAGCTTCCCAGCACTGTCACGTTACTTTCCATCACTCCAAACTCCCAGCCAATATTTAGTTCTTACCCTAACTTGTGATGCTCTTTAAGCCATCACCACGCCTTTGCTCATTCATAATAGCAAAATTTCTCTTCTCTCCCTGCCTTCAGGAAAGGCAAAACCTACTATTCATTCGGCAATCCAGGGAAATCAGTTTAATCAGCTAATAGATTGGCAAATCTCAAAGTGCATTCTGAACCAGCATCATTAGCATCACTGGGAAACTCGTTAGAGATGCAGATTATCACATGACACCCCAGATTTACTGAATCAGAGCTGGGGGTGGGGGTGTGGGGATGGCCTTGCAATTGTGTTTAACAAGCCTTCTGGTTGATTCAAACACACAGCAGAGTTTTTGAAACACTGAGAGTAACTTAATCTAATCAAACCGATTCTCCTGAAAATGTGAATGGCTGCTAGATTCCACATTCACTAAACATCTATTTTTTTTTTAAGTAGAGTACTTTTTAACCTAGAATAAAGCTTTTTTGGGACATGGTTATTTCTTATTCATGTTTATATGTCCCAAATGCTTAGAGATATGCCTTGAATACAACGAGGTTATAAAAAGTGATGGATTTATTTTAATCAAAAGAATGTCAAATTGCAGTTAAACTAATGGAAGCCACCCTCCGTCGAGGTAGGCCAGCCGTGTGATTAAGAGGAGTAGCTTTGTGGTCAGATGGATGTGAGTTCAAGTTCTGACTCTGAAACTGGTAAACAATTAGCTATTAATGATTAGGTAGCTAGTAACTAATGTTTTTTTTGCAGTTACTAATTATAGCTCTCAGTTATTCCCCCACCCATTGTTAACCCTGTCCAACTCCCACTGAATTCCTATAGATAAGGGCTCCCTGGCACCTGGTTCACCATGGTAATGGATGTTTGAGTTGTTTTTCAAGAATTAGGACCCCTTGTCTAGTTCAGGCCAGTTGAGACCAATAAGCCATCAACTGGGCTTGCACAGGTGCCTGATAAGATACCTTTTTGATGTCAACTGTCTAAAAACTCCACTCTCAGATGACGCTAACGTCACCATTTTGTGAACATGCATCCTGAATGTTCATGAAGAGCCATGAATTTTGACTACGCTTGCGCAGATCATCAATTACCTCACTTCTCCTTACCTGCAACCATCTATCCTCACACTTCAGACCATCTGGTCCCCTACCCCATCAATATCCTTGAGTCCCCATTTTCAGAGAGGTGGATTTGAGACCCGTTATCCCATCTTCTCTCACGGCTGCCTTGTGATTAAAACCCTCTCTCTGCTGAAACCTTGTCATTTCTAGGATTGGCTTTCTGCGTGATGGGCAAAAACAAACCTCGTTCAGTTAACAACTCTACCAGTTTCTTAAGCGTTTTCTTGGGCAGGTTTTATTGATCTTTAAGTTTCTAAGTTTTCTCACCAAAAATTGTTGATAGCAAAACTATCTCAAAAAGTTGTTTAAGTTTGGTGATGACTTTTTAGATATGACATCAAAGGCATGATCCATGAAAGAAAGAATTGATAAGTTGGACTTCAATAAAATTAAAATTTTCTGCTCTGCAAAAGACACTGTCAAGGGCGGAGAGGATACATGGGAAATCTATGTAATTTTCTCTCTATTTTGCTGTGAACCCAAAACTGCTCTAAAGAAAAAAGCCTACTTAAAAAAAAAAGGTTGTTGGGGCCAGACTGGTGGCATATTGGTTAACTTCATATGCTGTGCTTTGGCGGCCCAGGATTTGCCAGTTCAGATCCCGGGTGCAAACCTAGGATTGCTTGTCAAGCCAGGCTGTGCCAGGCATCCCACACATAAAACAGAGGAAGATGGGCACAGATGTTAGCTCAGGGCCAATCTTCCTCAGCAAAAAGAGGAGGATTGGCAGTAGATGTTACCTCAGGGCCAATTTTTCTTAAAAATAAAAGTTGTGAGAATTAAATAAGATGATATCTGAAAGGTTCTCTGTATAATTGTAGGAATAGTGTAAATATGTAAATAAAACTATTATTATTATTATTTGTTTCTCTCTTATTTAATACAGTTTTAGGGTTTGTCTTAATGGGTTAAAATAGACCATAGTATATTTGTTTTCCAGGAAACTGCTAGAAAAATAAAACTTTCTTTATTTTTATTGCAATAACATTGGTTATAACATTATATAAATTTTAGATGTACATCATTATATTTCGATTTCTGTGTAGACTACATCATGTTCACCACCCAGAGACTAATTACAATCCATCACCATACACATGTGCCTAATCACCCCTTTTTCCCTGCTCCCTCCCCTCTTCCCTTCTGGTAAGCACCAATCCAATCTCTGTCTCTATGTGATAGTTGTTGTTTCTACCTTCTATTTATGAGTGACATCATATAGTACTTGACTTTCTCCCTCTAACTTATTTCACTTAGCATAATACCCTCAAAGTCCATCTATGGCGTCACAAATGGCCAGATTTCATCCTTTTTCATGGCTGAGTAGTATTCCATTGTGTATATATACCATATCTTCTTTATCCATTCATCCCTTGATGGGCACCTAGGTTATTCCAACTCTTGGCTATTGTGAATAATGCTGCAATGAAGGTAGGGGTTCGTATATCTTTGTGCATTCATGTTTTCATGTCCTTTGCATAAATACCCAGCAGTAGAATAGCTGGATCATATGGTAGCTCTATGCTTATTTTTTTGAGGACTCTCCATACTGTTTGCCATAGTGGCTGCACCAGTTTGCACTCCCCCCAACAGTGTATGAGAGTTCCCTTTTCTTCACATCCTCTCCAACACTGATTATTTCTTATCTTATTAGTTATAGCCATTCTAACAGGTGAGGTGATATCTCATTGTAGTTTTTTTTTCTGTTTCTGTGTGGGGTTTTTTGGTGAGGAAGAGTGTCCCTGAGCTAGTATCTATTGCCAATCTTCTTCTTTTTGCTTGAGAAAGACTGTCACTGAGATAACATCTATGCCAATCTTCCTCTATTTTATGTGGGATGCTGCCACAGTGTGGCTTGACAAGTGGTGCAAGGTCCACGCCCAGGATCTGAAGCGGTGAACTCCAGGCCACGGAAGCAGAGCATGTGAACTCAATCACTACACCACTGGGATGGCCCCTCCTTGTGCATTTGATTTGCATTTCCCTGATAGTTAGTGATGTTGAACATCTTTTCATGTGCCTGTCGACCATCTGTGTATCCTCTTTGGAAAAATGTCTGTTCAGATCTTTTGCCCATTTTTCAATTGGGTGGTTAGTTTTTTTGTTCTGGATATGTATGAATTCTTTATATATTTTGGATATTAACTACTTACCAGATATATGGTTTGCAAATATCTTCTCCCAATTGTTAGGTTGTCTTTTCTTTTTTTTGATGGTTTCCTTTGCTGTGCAGAAGCTTTTTGGTTTGATGTGGTCCCATTTTCTCACTTTTGCTATTGTTTCCCTGGCCCAGTCAGACATGGTACTTGAACATATGCTGCTAAGACCAATATCGAAGAGCATACTGCCTATGTTTTCTTCTAGAATCTTTATGCTTTTCAGGTCTTAACAGTCAAGTCTTTAATCCATTTTGTGCTAATTTTAGTGTATGGTGAAAGATAATGTTCTACTTTCCTTCTTTTGTGTGCAGCTGTCCAGTTTACCCAACACAATTTATTGAAGAGACTTTTCTTTCTTCATTGTATGTTCTTGGCTCCTTTGTCAAAAATTAGCTGTCCATAGATGTGTGGGTTTACTTTTGGGCTCTTGATTCTGTTCCATTGATCTTTGTGTCTGTTTTTGTGCCAGCACAATGGTGTCTTGGTTACCACAGTTTTGTAGTATATTTTGAAGTCAGTGAGTGTGATACCTCCAGCTTTGTTCTCTTTCCTCAGGATTCTTTTGGCTCTTTGGAGTCTTTTGGTGTTCTATGTAAATCTTAGGATTCTTTGTTCTATTTCTGTGAAAAATGTTGTTGGAACTTTTTTACATTTTATTTTTATTTTATTTTATTTTTTTGAGGCAGGTTAGCCCTGAGCTAACATCTGCTGCCAATCCTCCTCTTTTCACTGAGGAAGACTGACCCTGAGCTAACATCTGTGCTCATCTTCCTCTAGTTTATATGAGGGGCACCTACCACAGCATAGCTTGCCAAGCAGTGCCATGTCCGCACCCAGGATCCAAACTGGTGAACCCCAGACTGCCGAAGCAGAATGTGCACAGTTAACTGCTGTGCCACTGGGCTGGGCCCTTACTGGAACTTTGATAGGGATTGCATTGAATTTGTAGATTGCTTCAAGAAGTATGGACATTTTTAACTATGTTAATTCTTCCTGCCCACAGAGGTTTCAGACACCCCACCTATCTGGGCCCATAAGTTGCCTGAGGGCTTGCTTTTGGGTGGGGCCAGTTCCTAGGGCAGGCTGCCTCTCCTGGCTGAGCTGGATTAAATCTGTGCTTTACTGGGTGGGGTGGGGCTGACCCTGGGCTAACAGGCCAGGGGAAGTATTCTAACCGCATCTGCCAGTGTCTGTGTCAGCATGCCTGTACTAGGTCACAATAACAGCTGCTGTTAATATCTCAGTTCCTAGAGAGGTCTCACCCATCACCAAGATGCACCCAGAGCCGACCAGGTGAGTCTCTTTTCACCAAAGGATTGTTCACCTTTCTTTGTGATGATTTTAGGTTGCTTTCCAAAATCAGTAAGTTTGTATACTGGCCCTTTGAGGGCAAGCTTTGTTCCCCTTATGCCCAATAGCTTTTCTGGGGGTATTCTCCATTGTAGTTAATAGCCAGCAAAGCCAGATGTTATGATGCTTGTCTTGGTTGTGCTGAGTCCAAAAGCTGCTTATAGCAGTAACACTCCCCTGCTCCTCCAGGGAAGGCTACATACCTTAGGATTGCACCTGGCCAGCTGTGAAGCACAGTGGCTCATGAAGGTGGCATTTTTTTTCTCTCCAGAAGTGAATTTCTGCCTTCTCCACGTCAGTCAGCACTGTCGCTGGTTTGGGGGGTTCTTTTTGTCCAGTTTTCAGTTCTCAGGGTAATTGTTCCAAGAGTAGTTGTAAATTTGTTGTGCCCATGGGAGGAGGTGAGTTCAAGGTACACCTATGCCGCTATCTTGACTGAACTCTAAAATTCTTAACATTTAATCCCCAATGCCTATTTCATTTTTGTTAGCAGATAGTCATTTTATCCAAAGTTTGTTAGAATAAGAGCTGAGAGGCCACATCTGACATGAACACTAGTGGGTTTATGTTGCTAGTTATGTCAAGAACCCACACAGTAGTATTTCTAGGTGTAGTTTTCCTTTCTTCCCTCAGAGATTTTTGGGTTATGTCACAGAACATGTCATTGGCCAGGAAGCTTATGAGTCTTAAATTACTGTAGTCAGGGCCATCTCAGTACGTGTACACAGTGTAGACCCATAAATTCAATAGACAACTTGTTTTCAGACTTGTCAGTATCTAGTCTCAGGTCCCTTATTTGGGGAAAATAGTTTATCAGACATCAGTTACTCCAGAAGGCTTCCAGTTTGGGGAACAAACTTCTGTGTGTTTTCCACAGACATGTGAATAGCATGAAGCCAGGAGGGAGAAACTTAATTCCAATTTGTTAGTGTAAATTGTCACAAAGCCTGAGTGTCATCTCTCATTCACATGTGCACAGGAAGTGTACATAACTGCTCCATTACAGTAAGCCATCAACCCATAGGAAGGCTGACTGCATTTACTGTGGATAGAAGTAACCTTGGCTTCCAACCAGTGTTGTCACTGGGAGTGACTTGGGTGAGTTCTAGTTGTACCAACTTAGGCTCAATTAGCTACATCCCAAACCATTTCAAGTAAACACACAATCTTTAAAAAACAAAAAACAGTGTCATATATTCAAATGCACCTTCAAAACAATTGTTGTCACCCCATTCACAAGTCTAGCAGATGCTGTCCCTAATAAAACTTATGTGAATTATCAAAGCAGCTGGAACTGGACCATGAACAACAGATAAGAGACTGCTCTCTGCCCTGCTTCAGGAAAATGAGCAAAGGACTAAGTTACTGAACTCCATGTTAAATAAAGCTTATTTACACATTGCTTACAATAGTCCAATTTTAGCCCACCAGTGATAATATTTTAAATACTCTTATTTATGAATTTCCTGTCCTTTATTACTTTAGGCTTAGCTTAGTTTGCATATGATCTGATTTCAGAAAAAAGACTGGTTTCATTTTGAATTTGGGAGTGGACGTAATATTAATTGCTAAACTAAACCATATTCAAAGGCAATCCTTCACAGATTGCAGGTAATTATAAAAGGCATTAAACTTAAATGTAATTATAAGAGTAGAAACCCAGGCTAAAATTTGCATTTTTATTTCACTTACATTTGATTATTCTTTTAATGTTATTACGATGATTAAAATTGTTTCATTTTGCCACTATAGAAGGAGGTTCACCCAAGAAAATGTGTTTTGAAATCAAGAATATCAAAGATTATTTTTTCTGAATACCCATTTGTAGGACAGTGTTCCATTCAGGAAGCTCAATGTATTAGGCATGGCCCAGACACTTACAACCAGGGAGAAAGATGCTTTGGAAAGATCACTGATCTTGATTCTATGCCATGTCATTGAAGAGACATATGACGCTGGACAAGTTATACTACTCCCACCACAAAGTTCCATGAAAGGCACTATGCTGCAAACTCTTTAATGCTGCCATGTCTTTGCACAAACTGTTTCCTTTCCAGGAAAATCATTCCTCCTTTTTCGATAAGGACCACTTAGTACATTCTTTCTCTTCCTTCAAGTCTTTGTTCAAGTAACGCCTCATTTGGTCTTTTCTGGCTCTTTTTAATCAGAGCTGACTGTAAAATGTCTTCAATAATAATGACAACTTCTATTATTTATATTATAAATATAAAACCTTATGGTGGTAATGGGTTCATTAATCACACTCTTGTGATTTTTTGTCTACATGCCTGCTGGCCCTATCAGATATGTGTATTAAAAACAGGAAGCGTGCCTTGCTCAACTTTGATCCCATACATCCATATCACCTATCATACAGTTACTAGTAGACATTTCGTAAATAACGGTTGAATAATGATTTTCCTCAATATCGCGAGATAGCGTTGGCTATGTTCTCCATCTCCCAGAATATTGGATCAATGAAATTATGGATAGTAAAATATGACTAATAAATTTAACAAATTATTCACACGTCAGAAGTTATTATAATGTCCCAAACAAGGAAAATCATTTTGAGAAATCATATAATTGCTCATCAACAGAACAGGAATCTAGGTATTGTGAAAACTCTAACGCACAAGCTGTTCATCAGGAAAGGAAAACAAATAAACACTATATATTGAATCAAAAAAGGAAAAGTGAAGCCATACTATTTGTGCCTATTTCTTATTTTGTTTTGTTTTCAAGTAAGAGACAGAGTATGGAGACGTGTGGCATGGCAAATGGAGATACACTTTGAAACACAAGAAAAAAATTAAAATATTTACAAACTATTGTCAGGACAACACTGGGTCACCCTCTGTTACTGCTGGTCAAGATGGTTACCCGGGCTTGTGATGGCCTCACTATGATATATGCTCATATGATCACAGCTTGGAAGCAGAGGAGAGAACATACTATCCAGATATAAGAGGTTATGTGGGAACAAGAAAAAACAAGGAACACAAAAGCATCTCAGTCTTGGTCTTAGTACCAACACTTGTTCTCCCAAGATTTGACTGAAGATTATGATAACATTGATAGCCAAATCTTTGAAAATACAACTTATTCCCACAGCTTAGCTCTAACTTTATTGCAGATATATATTGTGGGTGTGGGGACAACATGGAAACAGGAACAACTTTCTTTGGTAGTCTTGAAGAGGGGTACAACGCACTGCAACTGGAGCAGTTGGGCCATCTTCCCCTTGCCATTAAAACTCCTCCTGGAGTAAGGATAGGGAAGAAGGAATGTACAATACATGTCAAAGGAATACATTCATACTCATTCTTCTCTTCTGCTAGTCTAGACAATATAATAAGCTCCATGAAACTCCCCTCACCCAGCACAGAACCTAACACATAATGGGTAACTAAGAAATATTTGTTTAATAACAATGATTGAATTAATATTTTTAATAATGACATATTCAAAGAGAATTGTACCTCAAGTCTATTTAAAGAGGAGGGTGCTGTAATGGTGAAAAAACAGGGCGTTTAAAAGCTGAGGCAGGGCACCATTAACCCAGAGATCAATCTCTCTATGAAAGAACATTCTAGAAGGTGTGTTTCTACCCTGAGGCACAAGAATGAGGCAGATATGTGGTCAAGCACTTGCCTCTGTGCCAGTTGTGCTCAGTGTCCTCCCAAAGCCACCACGATGGAAGAACCCTCAAGATAAAGAAATGGAGACCCAGGTCAGTCCCTGTGATTGTCAGCTATATAGTGTGGACAACAATTTTCATTTTCTAGGTCCCCCTTTTCCTGACCTAAGAAATGGTCAGGAGGCTGGCAAGTCACTTGGTGCTTCTAAGCCAATTCCTCTCAGATAAGCCTCATGGCAAAGGCGAGAGAAGGTCCAAACTCAGACATAGCCTAAGGATTCTACAACCAGCAATGCGTTTCTATGCTGTATCATATTTTACTTTTTAAAATTCAAGCACATCCTTCACTTGAATTCAAAATCCACCCATGTTTGTTTCAACATAAAATAATTTTTATGTATGGAATCTTCTGAGGGAAGATAAATCTTCCTTGAAGCTGAGGCAGTTTTAGCCTTTGATTTCTCATAAACCCTGGATACCACCTCATGCCCTCATGAGTACTGGATCCCAGGTACAAAAGCATAGAGATAAATGACGTCTAGCTGTCTTTTACATCCAAAATCTCAACGTAAAAATAATTTTAAAGATCACTAGCCTTCTTTTCCCCCAAAGTAACACAATTTTGTTTTTCTGCTACACTATGATAATTTGAACTAAAATTGTCCATTGATTAATAAATTTATGGAACAGTTAATATAGGGAAACCTTTACAAATTCTTGAATTAATTAAGCATCCTTTATTGATTGATAAGATGCATTGCTTCCAAGCCACCTTACATCTCAACAAACCAAATCAAGGTACATGTTAAATGCCCAGTAAAATTTGTCTCCCTTCTTCAAAAGTACGTCATAAATGTCATAATATTTTATGTTCATACCAGCTAGCCCACTTGCTTCTTCATCATACATTGCTGAAATTCCTATAGAAGGCATATTCATTTCCTTGCTTTCGTTTTCATTGTTGTTGTTTTACTTATCAGTTTTATCATTGTTAGATCCATTGTGTCGGGGCAGACTACTGTGTTTTATGTTTAAGAATTTACATTGCTGGGTTGCTGAGGGTTAATACATATTGAGAAGTTTGAGGATTATTTGGCATGAAAAGCATGTTCCGTCTCAAAATTTCCAGGGGATAATTTACCAGCTTTTCCCCAAAGTTCCCTCCCGAATTGAGTAAAGGCCTGATTCACTGCTTGAGGCCCAAAAGAAAGTCTCTATTGGAGGCATTATTTGGAAGGACACTGGTGTTATGCCCCCCAAAATTGCCAACGTCTTTAAATTAGAAAGCAATCTCCAACCCCTGGGACAGGAAGGCAGGAAATGAGTTAAATTTGTCTAAACATTTGTTAGAATCAAAGATGCATGCTCAACTTGAAGGACTCTCCCGAGATACATCTCTCAGTCAGCACATGTGACAATCCATATCACAAAAAGAATTTTCTAGTATTCAGAACAAGAACTGATTAGCAAGTTGTCTTTGGGGAAACAATTTGACAGAAATAATAGAATTTAATCTGAATGGGAAAAATGCATCATTACCCTTACAACTGACAATTTCTTATGTTTAACAATCCATATCATAATTAATCCATCCACACTGAAACATGTCCCCAAGTTAATTTGTATTGATAAATAAATGAAAAGCAATAGGATATATTGGAATTTATGCGGAAGGCATTGGTGTAAAACTAACTCGGCCTGACCTTGTTTTTCCAAAAGGGCCTGACGTGGCCTATAGAGAATGTGCTGTAAACCTGCTGTAAACATTTACTATGTCCCAAGGACAAGAATGATGCCCTTCAAGATAGGGCTGTAGCTTCCCCCATATTAGCATTTCTTTAAGGATAAGCACCTCTTCCTGGAAACTAAGAATTAGTTTAGCACCAACCTAATGTGCCAGCCAAGCATCTTGTGACAATAGTAAAAGAAGCATTCCTATCATATGTGATGTATGCTCTTTGTTCCAAGATGGTATGTAACCACTCTGTACAATCCACTTTTTTGGTGTTCTTCTTTCTTTGGGGAAAGGAAAGCCCTGGGCTACAGTCCTCAGACCTGGCTCATAATAATCTCACCCCAATTTTGACTTACAGATTGATTATGGCTTATTTGTGTAGACGGTATTAACATAACCCTAACATAAACTCATAGGTTGTTGCTGACCCAGTACTTCCAACTACATGGATAGAATCTGCCTTGCTGGACAGAAACATTTTTTGGTATCAATATACCATGTGATTCAGAAATACACTATATGCAGTCTGAGCCAACAGAAGTCAAGTAAACACGAGAGATTCACATCACTTATCCTAGGCCCTCTGACCACGTAGAACACTGCTTAAGTATGATTAGGAAAACAATTTGGTAATCTTACCTTTTGCAAGTTCGAGATTTTAATTTTATCCAAGGCTCTGATTCCGAATTAAGGGATGTATAACAAAGTTATCAAAATGAGAGGGTTTTGTCTATCTGCAGGATATAATAAAGAGTCACTCATAACAAACATTTCAGTAGTTCATTAATTAAATTAAAAATTTAATGGTGATTGAGGAGGTGAAAAAAAGAGGAGCAAGAGACTAGAGACAAATTATTCAGTCATTTTTGAAGGAGAGAGCAGAAGTCAAGGTCTCTAGTCTTCTGTGGTACACGTTCATTGAAGGCTGTGAAATAACTGCTTAGGCAATTTTTTTTTTTGTATTTTAAATGATATTATATAAAAAGTATGTTCATAAAATTATACACAATTGCACAATTTGAAAATTAAAAAAAACTGATCGCCCCATGTAACCAGCATTCAAATCAGTTAATAGAACATTAAGCTCCCTTATTCTTTTCTCCAAGCACCACTCCTTGAATGGTAAACATTATTCTCACTCATGACAATATAGCTTAGTTGCGCAATTTTTTTTCCTTAATATAAACGGAATGCTATAATATGTATTCTTTTACGTCTGGCTTCTTTTGCTCAACATTAGGTCTCTGAGATTCATCTCTTTTTGCATACAGTATTAGATTGTTCCTCATCAGTAGAAAACTGTATACTTTTCCACTGAGTGAACATGCCACATTTTATTTATACATCCTAATTTTCATGAATTTTTTTAGTAGTTTGCGTAAGTTAGATTTAAATGATGTTGGCATAGACTCTTTATAATGCTCATGTTATAAATTTAAGTTATTCAAGATACAAAATTATATATGTTGTATGTTGAAATAAGCCTTGAAAAAAACCTGTAGAGAATCTGCCAAATGATACTCATTACCCTCAATTCCTCTTGGTCATTTTTACCATATCTTTATTCTATCTGTAGTTAAAATTCTTTTTCTAAATTAACATAATTTAATTCAGTATTCAGGGGAAAATAACTCATAATATGAGTGATTTAAACCCCACTAAGTCAACCTCACAGAAAATTACTAGAATGTACTAATTACTTGAAATTGTACCAAGCCAAGCCTATAGCATAGGGCAGAACCATTCTTCTCTGAATGATATCCCCTAAGGTGGAAAAAAATGGAGTGAATAAACAGATGACTGTTTGCTGGCCTATGTATGTGAAATTGACTAATCAGTATGAGTTCACCTTGGGGATAAAAATGCTAACCCTTCCTACTCAAATCCTCCAGCACAATTTATTACAAACACAAAATCCTGTAGGGTTGAGAGACATGTGCTCTCATGCTGAAATATTTTCATGTCAAAGGTACAATCCTCATAATGTAAAACATACTGCGAAAGAAGAAACACTTATGGACAGCACATCAAACTCAAGTGTCTGTTTATTCATTTGCAGGGTATTTGCTTCCTGCTGCCTCTGACCATGTAGATGGTTGCAAAAATTTATTTGGCCTATTTCTTTGAGCCCTCATTTTTTATGAGATGCCAGCATACACTTCTCTGTCTTCTATCATTCTTCA
The DNA here is from genome assembly GCF_021613505.1 of Equus quagga. NCBI lineage: Eukaryota > Metazoa > Chordata > Mammalia > Perissodactyla > Equidae > Equus > Equus quagga. The sequence continues at coordinate 162,169,552 of NC_060268.1, forward strand.
TGTATGTACCTTCTGTCCATCTTTTCATCATTCCCAAATTGTTTGGTAAGTTTACCTGAGGACCTAGCTGTGGGGAATGGATCTAAACAATTAAAAATAGATGAAAATATGCATAATCTCTTATGACTCTTTCTATTGTCTACAGTGTTGATGCCTGGCCCTCTATGCATTTCCCTCACAGCAAGATGGAACTCTGGTTGCCAACAGTGGTGACTTACTCGCCAATCCACATAATCCGTTGGCTTTTTCTCCCACCCCTCATTCATCTACTCCCTCACTCACACCCTGCTCCCTGAGATTACCTCCTAAATAAATAATAATTTTATCTAAATATTTTTGTCAGGGTTTTCTTTGGGATCAACTAACTCCAGGCATTTCTTCTCTTATGAACTCAAACTCTTCTAAAGCCTTATTAATAGACATCAACTGTGTTCTAAAACCCCAATTCAGAGAACTACAATGTTTAGAGGTATTTTCTGGAAGGAGGAGGATTTAAATAGTTTCCTTTACTGAAGAATTTATCAGAACCTTAAGCAAATCAAGATGCTCCTAGAGGCAGCAGAAATTATTAAAAAGCACTTTCCAAATTTACTTGATCAAAGCATTCCTTTTGTTGTGCATTTATCTACCAGGTTGCGTTGATTTTTTTCTTTTTTTCTTTCGGTTAGGAAGATTGGCCCTGAACTAATATCTGAGTCAATCTTCCTCTCTCTTTTGTATGTGGGTCACCACCACAGCATGGCATGAAGAGTGGTGTAGGTCTACACCCAGGATCCAGATCCACAAACCCAGGCCACCAGAGCAGAGTATGCTGAACTTAACCATTATGCCACCAGGCTGTCCCCTTGCTGGTGATCTTTAGAGCACAATTTAGTAAATTACGATAAGAGTTTTAGAACTCAAGCAATTAATGGAAAGGAGAAATGTCAATGAGGTGGAGACTATTGCAATAGGAAAATGTGGTAAAGTCAAGCCTCCTGAGAAGGTCCTGGATTCTACTCTGGCTGGTCTGCACCCAGCTCCTACTGACGGCCTTGTGCCTCACTTGTAGTGAACCCTCCCTGATCCAGTGTGGCTCTTAGTCTTCTCAATTGTAAAGCAAATGTATTGACTCAGAGCTCAACAGGTTCCTTTCAAACGTTAAAATTCTACAGCTTTTGTTATGGATTGATGTATTTTGCTGTAGAGGTCGAATCTAGCAAGAGGGTTCTTGAGTCTGAGTTTACCAAGTAAAGGCACCATCTGTTGCATAAAACAGAAAATCAATCAATTGATGATAAATGAAAACAGAATTTACCAGCTCACATAACTACAAAGGCAAAGCTTAAATGGCTTCAGGAATGACTTCAAGTGGGGCTTGGGAAACATCACTAGGACGCACTCCATTTCTTCTCTCTGTTCAGCTCTGTTTTCTTCCGTGTGCTGGCTTTGCCCTCATGCAGGTATGGCTCCTGTCCTCGGTTGTGTACAGCTGCTCTGAATTTCATACGTTTTTAGTTTCACCTTCAGCTTGAAAGAGAGAGTTTATCTTTCCCTCAGAATCAGACAAATGTCCAGGTAAGCCTCTCATCGGTTGGATTAGGTTGAATTCCTACCTCTGAAGCAGTCAGTAGAGGTAGGGAGGTGAGCTCTCCCATGGTTGAAAATCAGTGTCTGCATGTTAGAATCACCTGCAGAGGTTTGAATAAAACTTATGTTGGTGCCAACCTTACACTAATTAAGCCTATATATCTGTGAGTGGGAATCGGCCATTAGTATATTTTAAAGCTCCAGAGTGATTTCAGCGTTTATGCAGAATTAAGAACCACCAGTTTAGACCGGAACTATAATGACTCACGTTTACAGAATTTACCTGGGGAATATTTCAAAAGGCAGATTCTGATTCAGTAGGTCTGATGCAGGGCTCAGGACACTACAGTTCTAATAGGTTGCCAAGTGATGCTCATGATCTGGTTCACAGTCCACACTTTGAGAAATGTCATATACTATTCAGTATCTATCCCTGCAGCTGTGAGTAGGGTCAGCTGTAGCCAAAACATGAGGGCTAAGAGTGGAGAAGGTGTGATCCACCCAGGGTAATTTTAGCTACTTCTGAGGAATTTTCAGGTCTACTAATGAGACTGGAATTTGTAGAACCAGCTTTGTATTATGTATAACAGTCACACATATGTTTATATCATAACTGTCTGTTTAAAATTCTGTACTCCAGTGAATACGGAGTACCAAGTGAATACAGATTGTCTACCAGGGGGCAGCAGCTTGCCAGTAATCAGCAGCCAGGAAGTGTTAAGCCTACCTTTATCTCCAGCTTCTTTCTTATGAAATAATAAAATTGGGCATGATTCTTAAATAAAACATAAATTACAATGAAGTACTTTTTAAAGTATCTAAACAATAGTGCTTTATTGAGAAAAGGTTAGTTTCAATGGATAAAAAATTGCTGTATAAAATAAGTTTGCAAAATACATTTCTATAAGTAAAGATTACTTCTTAGTATGGAGCTGGCCTGGGGGTGTAGTGGTTAGGTTCACATGCTCTGCTTCAGCGGCCCTGGGTTCTTGCGCTGGGATTCTGGGTGTGGACCTGCACACCACTCACCAAACTATGCTGTGGCAGCATCCCAAATGCAAAATAGAGGCAGATTGGCAACAGATGTTAGCTCAGGGCTGATCTTCTTCAAAAAAAAATTCTCTCTTAGTAAAAGAGCAATTATCAGTTAGCAAAAGTATTTATTCAGATTTGGGCAGCAAAACAAAAAGGGATTTACAAGTGTGACAGTGTTGGTCCACCCAACCCTGCATAACCATTATTGAGTGGCAGCTAGCCCTAAGTGGTAGTTGTACTGAAATATGCACAGGACTTACCCTGACCACTTGGCAAGTGCCTTTTTATTTTTTTTAACAGCTTTTACTAGCACAGTTAATAATGCCAAAATAACCCAAGTAATTGACCTTGCATGGAAGTGCCCCAAAGTCATGAAAAATTTTTTCTTGATAAAACTTTGCACAATGTGCCTAAACTTTTTTTTTTTGTAATCAAGTCCTGTTTATTTCAGAGGCACAAACAGCAGAACTAGGAAGGAATGATGAGACCAAGACACCAGTCCCTTTGACAGGGACAGATTCAGCACAGGCTCTGTCTGTGTGTGTGACCAAGGCCAACCCAAAAGCCTCAACCAGCCTTTTCCTAAGAGGAGGGAGAGTGAGGACAACCTGGGTGGAGGTGAATCTTCCATGAGGGTGAGGGTTGGGTATATTTGCTCTGGGTGCCTTTAGACTAGGTTAAAAGACCAGATGGCCCGTAACACCCTTGGCCAAGAGCACCCCAAACTAGCTCTGCCTGTGCCTGGGACAAAGCCATGTTCTAGAGGGGAAATTATGATGCCCATCAGGAAGGCCCCAGGTATTCAAGAACAACCTGAAAAGAGACCCTCGGATCAGCAAGCACTTGCTTCCCCCAGCCCCAGTCATCTCTGTAGAACCGTCAAGGAGGGGTCATCCAAGGCAGCCAGACTTCAAAAGAAGGTTAAATGATAAAAATAGATGCCCACTATTTCAAGCTGAACAAATTAAAGCCCTTTCTTCATCCACCTCGCTCCATTTTATCCTCTGTGTGGGCATGAGGACTGCTGGCTCCTAAGGTCAGATGGTGCAGCAGCCAAACAACCAGAGAGCAGGGAGTCCTGACAACACAGAATGCAACTGGGCAGTCCTGTCTTATATTCTCTCAAGAAGTTACATTCCTGCCTTGTCATCAGATGATGAAGTATGGTCTTTTCTCCAGGGGATTTTTCGAGAACTTTCCCTTTCCTTTAGAGTCCCCACGTTGTGAATATTAGTCCTAGAATGAATTCACAAGATTTCCATGTTCCTTTGAAATACAATGGCTTTTATACTCAACTGACCTGTTCCTTTCTCTCTCCTTACCTTCCTAAATTCATCCCAAGATTTACAAAATTGTAAATGAGGATATTATCTTCTGGTCTGTTGCCTTGGCCTCATTTCCAGGTACTAAATCACATCAAGGCAACATGAAACATCAAGAATAAACAGCCTGAGGCTAAAATAATACCCAGGGTCCTGAGTGTATTATTTAAAAGGCAATGACTGTGTAACCAAGATCCATGCTTAACTTGCTTATTACCTGAGAAGCTGTGAAGTTGACATCAGTTCTAAAGAGCCTATAAAAAGTCCCAGAGTGATGCATCAGATTTTTCCTTAGTGTCACACTTTTGATGACCCAACATATTTTGGAACATGCTAAATAAATCCCTGCTCAGCCCTGAATGCTAAATATCTCACATTTAAACCACATCTGTTCCTGGGGCTCCCTGAGCTCTTCTACCCCCTGCTGCTCTAATCATATCAAAACTCTCTGGAGCTCTGTCCTCTCATTGCCCTTCTCTCCACTAAGGTCTTTAGAAAGAAATACATTATTAGCAACTAGGTGTATAATTAAGGAAATCGAGGGTCAGAGAGTTAAGTAATTGTTCTCAAGTCACTCTGGTACAAAGGCCAGATTTGAACCCAGGTGTTTTCAACATACCACACCCACTGTGTTAACCTTTCCAGAAGCCAATTTTCCTTCCTACAAGAATAATCATTGCCTCAGATTTTGAACTCTTGGAGAGAAATAGTTGTACCTCATCTGCTTTGCAGTGCCCTGCACCATGCACAACGTCTGGCCAAAATGGCTGCTCATTAAATGTTTCTTAGATCAAAGAGATGGGCAGTGAGTAGTGAAGATATTTTGGTTTGGGAAGGAGATTTTAGCTTCCTCTAATTCATACTCAAGTCGGCAACTTCTTCACAGTCCCTATATATCTTCGACAAGGAGATAAAAGTGTCTTTATTTGCTTGGGCAGCACAGGCATACCTGAGCACTTCC